>NC_137870.1:3929296-4306796 GCF_963924005.1 Protomyctophum bolini | reverse complement strand
TGGATTTGCGAATCATCCGCATAAAGGTGATAATAAATGCCTGCATGCTTCTTAAAAAGTAGGCCAATGGGAAGGAGATATAATATAGGGGGAAGAGAATTGTCCCAAGGATGGAGCCCTGGGGGGGGGGGGGGGTCACCAAATTTAACAGAGAAGCATCTCTCCGATAAGTAGGATGAGAGCCAGGCTAAAGCGGTATCTCTTGATCACATGACTAGGTGTGACGAATTTGTGTGTGTGCGTGCGTGCGTACGTGTGTGTGTGTGTGTGTGTGTGCGTGCGTGCGTGTGTGCATGTACGTGCGTGTGTGTGTGTGACTGATTGAATACTTTATTGGCAGAAATGTAAACGGTACAGAGTATACAGTCAAACACTTAATTAGTCCAAAAGGATATCACAGTCTTGTCTCCATATCCGGTCCTGAGTGCGGGGGTGGGGGTCAGAAGGGGGTCAGAAGGTCATAGCATGCAGGCTTTCTTCTGAGTTCTGACAGCAATTCCAATTAAAAATACCGGAGAGGAAATAGCTTCAAAGTTCAAACTATGCAACTGCTGCGACGCCCTAAACAAACGCATGCATGCACACAGACGCACGCACACACGCACGCACGCATGCAGAAAGTGGTGAGTCTTTCCAATTGAGTAGAGATGATGGATATACTGTCTGCCCCAAGTAACAGTGAAGGTCACACTAAACATGCATGTTTGTGCAGGATTGACAGGATTTGACTATATGGCACCTGTTTGATGTGACACACCTGTTTGATGTCATGTGACACATGTTGATGAGGACAGATGGTTCACACCAGTGGTTCCCAAACTTTTTTCATGCCAAGGACCCCCAAATTGACACTAATTATTAGCCTGCGGACCCCCATTTGAAAATATAGACATATTGATGTTTTATGTGTGGCTGTAGCTGGGGTGAAAGCCCAAGACAAATTTCCCTTGTGGACAATAACGTTTACTGTGACCTTGACCTTTGGGAACCACTGGAGAACCTTCCAAGCACCCCTCCTCCTCCTCTGCACTGTTACTGGTTTAGCTCAATACAAGGTTCACTCCCACTCCTATGCCACATTTCCTCGCTTGTTGTTCGCCCAGGATTTATTTATTACTTTTCTTTTGAAAAAACCCAAAAACAAAACAAAACAAAATGCTTCAACGCAGCCTGCGATGTCCATGTGAGATTTTGCATGCACATTTTGTCCAAAAATCGCGCAAATCAGTACGCAGGAAATATATAAGTGGGACCACGTTGTTGTGTTGGGAGTGGGGATATGGGCGCGATGTGGGGGGGGGGGGGGGGAGCTCGAAATGAAATAATGATGAAATAATTACCATCACCTGTTATGAAATACGAGTCTGCTTGCCTGCTGGCCTGCAGACTCCAAGTATAGCGAGTGACAAACCAACACAGCGATTCAGGCTGGAACCCAGGCTATAGTATAGACTAAGGCTCTAACGTGTTTAAACTGCAGTGACAGCATTGATAAACTCCAAATATTATCAAAGTATTGTTATTCTGAGGCACCACATGTGTCAAGGCACCCTATATATAGGGTACGTCCCTGTACAATAATACAACATGACGATGATGCTGCAGCAAACATGTGCCGGGTGGGAATGTTAATGACGGAATGTTGTGTGTACTTGAAGTTATCACGTGAGAATAAGACTCCAGGCAGAGAGAGACGCCCTTATTAGGAGAAGGAGGACAGCTAGTATACTGGGCCGTGGAACACAATAAATGACCTCAGCGGGGGACTTCAGGCAAACACCTAACCTAAAAACTGACCAGCTGGCCTCATCCAGAATTGTATATACACAGTGTAGGCCTGTTCTTAGTGCTACATACTGTAGCTGCCTGCAGGGTTTGGTGACTCTGCACTTGAACCGCATACTGTACATCATTTAACTTATTTAAATCATTCAGTCACAAATCACATTCAGTACTACATGAAAACAAAGTGTCATTCTACAGCAGTGTTGATTTCGTCGACTAAAACTAAGACGAAAAATGTTCGTCGACTACCTTTTTTCACTGACGAAAACTAAATGGAAACTAAATGAAAACCAAGCTATGATGACTAAAACTAAGACTAAATATACGGACAATTTCGTCAACAAATAAAAACTAGACTAAAATGTTAGGAATTAAGGGACTAGTGGACAAGAGATCCAGTATAAGTCATTTTACACTTGGTTGCATGCTGAAAATAGCAGATCTACAAGCTTGTAGATCTGCTATTTTCAGCAAGTGTAAAAACAGTCATTACGACGGCATCAAGGCCCACCAAAATACATTTTAGTCGAATAAATCAACCAAGTGCAGGAAACTCAAACAAAGGCAGGACAAGAAGATCACATAAACTTGACTTTACTTGGGAAAGAGTCCAGTCTATGTGTGAGGACAGTGTTCACAGCATGAGTCCAGTCTGCGTGTTCATGTGTATACTGTATAGGAATACATAGTGCATTAGAGGTCACAGCTCCTTTAAGTCTCCCCATTTTGCCCCCTGTATAAATGTCCTTCGACACCTCACCTCTTCCTTCTGTACTTCCGTCTTGGAACGAGGTGGGTGTCTTTGTTGACTTCTCTGTATAACATAATAAGAATTGTACTTGCAAATTGATTTATACAGTGTTTGTTTAACTCTGTTTAGAGAGGAGTCTTTGCACTACTAAGAACTAACGTGGAGACGTGTCTGTTGTTATTCTTTGTCAGGTATGTTACGTTTTATTATTTGTTGTGTTACTGTCGCTCTTGGGCTTCTGTACTTCCGTCTTGGAACGAGAGAGGAGTCTTTGCACTACTAAGAACTAACGTGGAGACGTGTCTGTTGTTATTCTTTGTCAGAATAAAACGTGGTTTCCAAAGAGAGTTCTGGGTCCGTCTGTCCATTCAACACAACGCAGAGAGACAGATTACACCGGTTACATGAGGACAGTGTTCACAGCATGAGTCCAGTCTGCGTGAGGACAGTGTTCACCGCATGAGTCCAGTCTGCGTGAGGACAGTGTTCACCGCATGAGTCCAGTCTGCGTGAGGACAGTGTTCACCGCATGAGTCCAGTCTGCGTGAGGACAGTGTTCACAGCATGAGTCCAGTCTGCGTGAGGACAGTGTTCACAGCATGAGTCCAGTCTGCGTGAGGACAGTGTTCACAGCATGAGTCCAGTCTATGCGTGAGGACAGTGTTCACCGCATGAGTCCAGTCTGCGTGAGGACAGTGTCCACAGCGGGGATGAGACGTGTGCTGTAGTCCAGCAGTCGCCCGTCATACACCAGGTCATCTGCTGTCACGTCGGTCTGAATTGAAGCTCTATAAAGGAGATACAGAACATATATAGCTTTAGCAAACGCATCACAATAAACTCCCTATTTTCACAGCGGAGCATTGCGCCATAGGCAGCGCATGGTCTTAACCCATTTTGACCTGAGATCACGCTCTAAAAATGTCTTCTACATCCTGACAGTTTTCTGAAAAAGCTATGTTTCTATGACAGTCGTTCTTCGATTTTTCAAAAAATAGCAGACCTACAAGCTCATATTTCTATGGGCTTGTAGGTCTGCTATTTTTCAATAGCTAAAGCGTAACGTAATGCTAACACCAAAAGGGGTTCCCGCCCCAAAATGGGCTGTGGTCGCAGCGACATGCGTTGCGAGACTTGCGACCAATGTCTGGCCAGATGGTTTTAACTTGTGTAGGAATGACCGTCTTTAGTGGTTGGAATTAAGGCAGCAGAGGAATTCTAATAGAGTTGAACCAAATGTGTTATTTATTCACCAAAATACCAATAGAGCACCGAAGTCTGACATCACTATCGGTAGAGGGTGCTATAAGTCCACGATTTTAGATCGCCTCATATAAGAACTGTGTTTGAAAAATAATAATAAATCATCCTGGCCGTTTCACTCATATGGATATGAAGAATCAACTGCACTGAAAGGAAACACTAATGTTACAACCTCGCGCATCCTCATGCCACGTTCCTATGTCGCGCATCTTCTTATCTTTTATACTGTTTCTATGATCCAGCACTATAAATATTGCCTGTCTGTCTAATAAACTGTGTGAATCTACGGTGTGATACTGTGACACTGTGTCTCATCATTGGTTCTCCCGGGCCCATGCTCCGTACCAACAGAGGTATACTTCAACTGGATCTCGGAAATAGTTCGTATAGGTATAGCCAGGTGTAATGGACAAATGGTGAGCAGGCTGGCCACCGGCCAGGCTGACCCCAGAAGAGGCAGAGGCAGAGGAGTTCCTTTTCAGGTTTTTTATTGGTGTGTGTGGTTTGGTTCGTGGACGCACACAGTTGGAGGGTGAAGAGAGAGATGGTGTTCTGGAGGTTGGTAGACAACAAGCCAGTGTGGTGAAGCATGCATGAATGAATGAGTGGAGCTAGTCCTATTTGTAGCCTCCCACACCTGTGTGCAGTGAGCAAGCAAGCTGCCAGCCACTCAGCCTTGATTGCGGGATTGGCAGAGAGGCTCCATGGGCCTTTTGACAGTCACACGTACACCACCCAGCCTACACACACCACCTGCCTGTCAGAGCCAGACCCAGGTTCCATTTAGAGATCACAACACCCTCCTATAACATTTCAGTCTAGTTTTTATTTGTTGACGAAATTGTCAGTATACTTAAGTCTTAGTTTTAGTCATCATAGCTATTTTTCGTCAGTGAAAAACGGTAGTCGACGAACATTTTTCGTTTTAGTTTTAGTCCACGAAATCAACACTGATTGTGAAGTACAGTAATTCCATTTTAGTCTAGTTTTTATTTGTCAACGAAATTGCCAGTATATTTAAGTCTTAGTTTTAGTCGTCATAGCTTAGTTTTCACTTAGTTTACATTTAGTTTTCGTCAGTGAAAAACGGTAGTCGACGAACACATTTTTCGTCTTACACAGATTGTGAAGTATACGTTCATATTAGGGGTGTCAAAATAATCGATTCGAAATTAGAACTGCGATTCCCGTTATGAACGATTCAAAATTGATTAATAATCTCCTAAAAATCGATTTATTTTTTTCTGGTTACAGTTAGGCTACAGGAGTTTTCACTACATGGTGTTTGTGATATGAAATGTAAGCTTACCCTAATCACAGTAAACATCATGACTTCAGTCATTTTCAAGTTACTGTAGTATACTGTAGTATCACTTCATTGGCTGGAGTAGATTGTGATGAAATCCTATGCATTGAATCGAGAATCATTTTGAATAGAGAATAGTTTTGAATCGAATCGTGACCCCAACAATCTGAATCGAAACGAATTGTGGGACACCCAAAGATTCACAGCCCTAATTCATATGCAGAACGGCAGAACACATGCAGTCACAGTCATTCTCCCCGTTTACCTAGTATGGTACATCTTGGCCATGTCGTCCTCGACCCGAACACAGCCCCTCTTGGAGGACAGCAGTCCGTGGACGGTGGCGGTGAACACGGCCCGGGGGTTGACGATGACCTTGAAGCTCTGGAACGGCTCGTCGGTCGGGGCTTCGTGGTACAGGTGTGCCAGGATGTTGACCCCGGAGACTTCCCGCCACTGGTCGGGAATGCCGTCATGGCGCCGATGAGGACGTTGGGAGGTGGGAGGAGGAGGAGGAGGAGGCGAGGTAACGACGACGGCGGCGGTGGTGGTGGTAGGAAACACGTTGTTCTCAAACATATAGCCAAAGTCGGCGCCGTATTTCTGCTCCAGCAGTGGAAGGAGCTCTGGCCAGCTGGTGACAGATAATGTTTTATTATGTCAGGTCTGTGTTATCTGCTATAGCAAACAGGTGTTGTTTTTGTCGACTGAAACAAGAGAAACATAACCTCCTTAATCTAGTTTAGTAAATTCACATCAAAGATCTGCTATTTTCAATAGATGTTGATGGACTATGATCAGTATGATTGGGCGATTGGCGAATCAACTGTGGATTACGGGTGACATCTCCTCTCCACGAGAATGTCATCCCCGGCCGAACAAATCATTTAGAAAGAAGAAAAAAAGGGGCAACACTTTCGCCTTTATTTTATATAGAGGGATAGACAGTAGACCGACAGGAAATGGGGGATAGAGATGGGGGAGTGACCCGCAGTGAAGGTCGTCGGGATCGGGAGTCGAACCCGCGGCACACTGCCAGACTGGATCACCTCACCAGCCAAGGTGCCTGGACCGCTGAGCCACCGCACCAGGCCACGGTACAACACTTTTTTAAGAGTTTTTCTTCTTTCTAATTATTTGTTCGGCCCCAAAAGATTGTGTTTATTTATGTTGACATGATTTGTCAACTCGGCTGTTGGCTTAATTGTCCGAGGCTTACAGATCTTCAAATAAATACTCTTTTGAAACGTATATGGGAATGAAATCACTTGAAATGAAATCACTGTTGGAGCCATAAAATAATCTTCTCTTTTGGCATATCCTGCTACCCTAATAGAGCGCCGCAGTCCCCGCCCCCTTTCAGAAAAGCGAGTGGCCCAGGAAGTGGAAGCCCCATGCATTCTCCCATCGGCACTTTTAATATAATTTATTTAAAGACGGTTACGCCGCGGACAAAGCCAATTCGGATCGTGACGAATCATGACAATGAACACAATATTTTGGGACGATCAAATCATTAGAAAGAAGAAAAGAAAGTCAGGAGACAACACTATTTGTTTTATTTTTCGTCTTATAAATTATTTGATCGTCCCAAAATATTGTGTTCATTGTCATGATTCGTCACGATCCGAATTGGCTTTGTCCGCGGCGTAACCGTCTTTAAATAAATTATATTAAAAGTGCCGATGTGAGAATGCATGGGGCTTCCACTTCCTGGGCCACTCGCTTTTCTGAAAGGGGGCGGGACTGCGGCGCTCTATAGACAGGGGGTACATGAGCACATGGCCGTTTATTCGTGCTCTATCTCCGACCGAACCACACTTTTACCACACATCTCTCTATGCAAAATAACATCTGCACGCTCCCAGGATACATATAGGCTACATTTCATTGACAGAAATGTCTTAAATATTGTTTTACATCACCACACGATCCCATGGAACAACTTTCTGTGACGTCAAAATCGTCACGTTTGCCAAACTCTCCACCAGCAGAGAGCCTCCTCCCCCTTTCACTGCTCCTGTGTGTGACCTATACTCTCTGACTGCACTGTACTACTAAACGGACTCGCCCACTCTACAAACAACAAAACTGTCTGTTTTTCCGTTTTGTGTTTCCTGAGAGGACTGCGGATGAAAATGAGCAACTGTGCTACAGTACATCCGGTGTGTTTACGTCCATGTGACGTCCATTAATATGCATTGTCCTGTCCAAATAAACAAATAAAGTAAGCATGTTTCACAGCAGGGTATGACATTTCACAGATATATATATATATACTGTATACCTGTCCACTTGTTGGGGCAGTATGAGCTCATCGATGTCGTGCAGCGCGATGTAGCGTGTCTGGTACATGTATCTGTAGACGCAGTCGTTCAGAGCAGGGAGCTGGCCGTAGTAATGCATCTGACCAGCACCCAGGTCAGGCTTCCAGCTCGCGGACATCTTCAGATGACTGGCCATGGACCACGGAATCACCTCCACCAGACCTTCATGGAGGGATCAAAGATAATTGCATTATTGTCAACCCAAATTCTCATGGGCCGGGAACCCCTTTTGGTGTTTTAAAAGCATTATGTTCTATTTTAGCTATTTAGCAGATCTACAAGCTCATAGAGTGGCTGCTATTCTTTTCACAGCTGGAAGAAATTGCAGTCACTCAATGTTAGCCTGGGATCCACTATATGCTTTCTATGGCATAGGCAGCTCCCAGCAGGATCCGGAGAATCTAGACACAGCTGCGCAACATGAGAATAATTAATTAGAGCGACAGGGAGAGAGAGAGGAGTGTGTGTTTGTGTGTGTGTACGTGTGTGCGTGTTTGCGTCAATTTAACATAGGTGCAGACGATCAGAAATCACCAGAGAGTAAGCGACGCTACTCTATGCCGAATTGAAGTGGACTCGGACCCAGACTTAGTTTCTCTCCCTGGAAATAAAAATGTAGTTAATAAAAAAGTTCCTGAGCTTATAGTCCAGTTACCCTGGGTAAACATAGTACCTTTCCTTTCCATACCTGTGTGTGTGTAGTAGTCCAGAATCCTCTGTATATCTGCGCTACAGTTGGTCTTGTAGATGACCACTCTGGTCACCCCCAGTAACCTGTACATCTCCATGCTCTGGACCAGCTGAAAGGGTCACCAATCACCACACAAGGTAAAATGACTCGCAAGTAATGTTTCTCAAACCGCAACTTTGACTACAGGCTATAGGCTATAGTGTATTAACCATAGAACACTAAACCCACATTTTATCAGACCATCATTACACCCGAGTATATTTCACCCGATATTATATTTATTATAAATTCCATAAAAACAATTTTCTCATATAAATATTATTAAAGTACAACACATGGCAATTTGAGGTAATATTTCACGAATTTCAGAAAATAAATCTGTGAAAAATGTATCTAATTTAATATAACTATAAATGCACCAAGTCTCTGTGTGTGTTGTTGAGAGTGTGGGGGGGAAATAATGAAATTATTATTTTGCTATTTCTTTCTTGAAGTTGTACATGCCCACATTTGTGCATTGAGTCCATATTTGGGCATGCCTGAGAAAGATAATGGGATATGCTGGGTGACGCAAGAGCGGTATAGCCAACCTGCAGTGCATTGGTGAAGTTAAACATGGTAGAGAGGCAGACTGTAAAGACCGGTATAGCCTACCTGCAGTGCATTGGTGAAGTTAAACATGGTAGAGAGGCAGACTGTAAAGACCGGTATAGCCTACCTGCAGTGCATTGGTGAAGTTAAACATGGTAGAGAGGCAGACTGTAAAGACCGGTATAGCCTACCTGCAGTGCATTGGTGAAGTTAAACATGGTAGAGAGGCAGACTGTAAAGACCGGTATAGCCTACCTGCAGTGCATTGGTGAAGTTAAACATGGTAGAGAGGCAGACTGTAAAGACCGGTATAGCCTACCTGCAGTGCATTGGTGAAGTTAAACATGGTAGAGAGGCAGACTGTAAAGACCGGTATAGCCTACCTGCAGTGCATTGGTGAAGTTAAACATGGTAGAGAGGCAGACTGTAAAGACCGGCAGCCTACCTGCAGTGCATTGGTGAAGTTAAACATGGTAGAGAGGCAGACTGTAAAGTTGTGAGGAAAGGAGTCGCTTCTCGTCTGCTGGTTCAACACCTCCAGAAACACTGGCTGCTGCTCCTCACCTTACAGACAAAAACAAGACACACAACCATCTGTAGTATTATGGTCTAAATAAAGACAAAACAAGACACACAACCATCTGTAGTATTATGGTCTAAATAAAGACAAAACAAGACACACAACCATCTGTAGTATTATGGTCTAAATAAAGACAAAACAAGACACACAACCATCTGTAGTATTATGGTATGGATGGTCTAAAGAAAAAGCAGTGGTTCCCAAACATTTTAGCTCGAGACCCAAAAGAGAATTTCGATATCTCTCCAGAACCCAAGCTAGTGACGTGTCACACCGCGATGCATTTAATAAGGTCTTTCTTTCGCGCAGACGAAATGAAAGCCTGGGTATCGAGGCTAAATAGGTCTTAACTCTTAAAAGTCCTTAAATTGTCACTTCACTGTCACCTGGGGACCCCCTCAAACCAGGTCTCGGCCCACACAGCTTCCGGATTCAGACGCGTCGCGTACACACTGAAAACATAATTGAAAATACGTGAATTATATACAAATGTTAAAATTTCTGACACGGGGCTGGGCCGTGGCCGAGCGGTCCAGGCACCTATAGGCCGGTAATCCAGCATGGTGGTGTGTCGCGGGTTCGAGTCCCAAGCCCGTCGGCCTTTGCCGCATGTCCTCCCCCCCCCCCCCCATCTCTCTCCCCCTTCCTGTCCAATTACTGTACCCTATCAATAACAATTATTATAATTATATAATATTTAATACTATTGTATTTTTTTACTGAATAAAGGGTTTGCGTGTATGTGTTGGGTTGACACAAATTGAAAATATGTAACTTTCACCGGCCAAAATGTTTATAGGGTTCATTCTAAAAAGTGCTCTGTCTCCTCTATAGAGCCTCGCAGACGACGCCAGGCCCAGGAAATAATTCCCCATTCATTTTCCCCGTGGACATTTAAAGAAATATATATTTAAAGAAGAAGCCTCGAACAAAGCCAACTCGGATCGGGACAAATCATGACAACAATGTTTTGGCCTGAAAAACACAAAGAAGAAAAACAGCAACTAAAAAGTGTTTTTTCCTTCTTTCTAATTATTAGTTTGACCCAAGAAATTGTGTTTTGTTGTCATGATTTGTCACGAACCCAGTTGGCTTTGTTCGAGGCTTACAGATCTTAAAAAAAAATACTTTTTGAAACGTCTACGGGGGAAATGAATGGGGACTTATTTCCTGGGCCTGGCGTCGTCATGAAAGGGAAACGCTCTATACTCCCTGCATCCAACCATTTCAGTCAGACAACTCAAGAAGGATGTATTTATTGAATATAGATGAGCAATGCAGTATATTTATTATGGTTTGGTCGATGTATTGGATCTGCTTTTTAGGTACTCGGATCAAGCGCATCAGTCCCGACCATAGGGACTCTGAATCCCCCGTACCTAAACAGTAGATCCAAAACGACAGGTGGTAGCTGGGGTGGTGGAGGTGGGTGAGCAGATGGTTTGTATACAGCGGCACACTGATACTAACCTGACGCTGCCAGATCCAAAAAGCTTGCTACACAAATTTGTTTCACAGCTTATTTGGATCTGGGATTTCTGAGGGGGTTGAACTAACGCAGATCCGACCCGTACCGAACCAATCAGCGTGAGCTAAGGGCGGGATATGTGCGAAACCGGATGTGAAGCTATATAGACACGTCAATATGATTGGTTGTGTTTGCACGCCCACACGGTGATAGACAGACGCTCCCATCCAATCATCTACCAAGTATCTTGAAAAAAAGGAACAGCCCCGTCATCGAATTTGATTCCGCGATCCCAGATCCCAATAAGCTGTTAAACAAATTTGTGTAGCAAGCAAGCAGGCAGAGGAATGCAAACCTCCGGTTAAAGTATAGCCGGTATGAAGATGGAGTGAGTGTGTGATTGGCTGAGTGAATCATGTGAATGAGAGAGTGATGCTGAGGCGGCCCAATTAACGGCCGCGGCAGCAACTGCAACTGCTGTCTACGACAGGCACAAATGCTCATTAACCCATTCTGACCGGGAACCCGTTTTGGTGTCAGCATCGTGTTATGCTTTAGCTATTGAAAAATAGCAGATCTACAAGCTCATAGCGCGCCACCGAGTGGCGCGCTACGAGCTTGTAGGTCTGCTATTTTTGAAAAATCGAAGAACGACTGACATTTTTAGAATCTGATCTCAGGTCAGAATGGGTTCATCAGACCAGTGTGTGTCCAGTGGAAAACCTCGTATGAATCTGATCTCAGGTCAGAATGGGTTAATTTCATGTAGTACCATCTGTGCCAATAGCAGTCACGGCGACGTGAGAGGGCACCCCACAACGCCACGGCTGGCGGCACAGGATGTCCACTGTCCCGTACTCGAAGCCGAAGTGGTCCGGGTGGATCCAGCTGTCGCCCACGGAGGTGCGGCACTCTCCTTGGCACGAGAGGACGCAGCGATAATAGGCCACCGCTTCTGTCCGCAGCGCTACAGCGATGACACGGACCTTAGAGGAGATGAGGGAGACAGGGTTTCATGTGGAACTTCTTTTTGGAACTCACTCCCTCCCAACTCACATCAGAGCTGCCCCCACCGTCGAAATGTTCAAAAGCACACTCAAAACCCACCATTTCAAACTGGCTTACCTTACATAACCCCCCCCCCCCCCTCTTTTGATTTTGATTTATAGTTTTTAACCTTTTAAACCTTTTAAATAGTTTTCTAATAAAATATGTCTGTACTTCTTTCTGTAAAGCGACTTTGGGTACCCAGAAAAGTGCTTTATAAATCGTATATATTATTATTATTATTATTATTATTATTACCATGAATGCCATGACGAGAATACAAGCTTTCATCCCAGCTAAACATTAAACCAGCTTTTTGCAGCCTCGATGCAATCTAGATTCTAGATGGAGATGATTGACCTGCACACTGAAGGCACACTACAGATTCAGTTAGGAGGTTTTTTTTGGAAGATTCATAATAGTATATTTTCATTAAAAAAAAAAAAAAAGTATCAGATAAATTGATCTGCAAACCTTTTTTCTGAATGTCCGGTGCTCCATGTATGCCGACAGCAGCAGTGTGTGCGTCCCATTGACCGCAACTAGGGGCACCTTTTCTTCACGTGGATGCGGGCATTGAACAGCAGAGGGAAGGGAACATGAATGACATTATTTATATTAGTCTAATGATATGATAATTTATAGTACTTTATTGTCAGTTTGCACTGAAATTAGTCTTGCGGCCCAGCGGCCTTGTAGGCTATGCAACAAACACATTGCAATACATTAACCCATTCTGACCGGGCACCCATTTTGGTGTTAGCATCATGTCGTGCTTTAGCTACTGAAAAATAGCAGATCTACAAGCTCATATCGCGCCACCGAGTGGCGCGCTACGAGCTTGTAGGTCTGCTATTTTTGAAAAGTCGAAGAACGACTGACATTTTTTAGAATCTGATCTCAGGTCAGAATGGGTTGATCAAGACCAGTGTGTTGTCCAGTGGAAACCTCGTATGAATCTGATCTCAGGTCAGAATGGGTTAAAGTATAGCTAGTGTGTGGCAATTTAGACCTTCCCATATAATTAATATTTTTGCGAACGTTTTCATTCTCAGACATTTGACAGATTTGTGTAAGCCACAATGCTACATAGCTGCAATGCAAAACATACACAGCTTTGGCTATAGGCAAATATGCAGCCTGGCAGAGAGATATTCGGTCCGCGGAGCGCCCCTTTCTAGTTAGTTAGTGATATTAAAGGGATATATTTCACTTTAAAAACAAAAAAAACATAATTTCATCGTCTACTCAGGCTCATGTGAACACCCCAGTTTTTAACCCATTCTGAACGGGAACCCATGTTGGTGTCAGCATCATGTTATGCTTTAGCTATTGAAAAATAGCAGATCTACAAGCTCATAGCACGCCACCGAGTGGCGCGCTACGAGCTTGTAGATCTGCTATTTTTGAAAAATCGAAGAGCGACTGACATTTTTAGAATCTGATCTCAGGTCAGAATGGGTTCATCAGACCAGTGTGTGTCCCGTGGAAACCTCGTATGAATCTGATCTCAGGTCAGAATGGGTTAAGTTGCTCGATTCAGTATTTAGATATTTGATATTCATTTTAGCTGCTCCGGCCCCCTCCCACTGTAACGTCAAACTCCATTTTAACCATGATTCATCGAAAATACCCGTCGGTGAGTTTTTTAGTTGTTCTTTTTTAAATGAAAAAAGTTGAAGAAGAAAATCGAACAAACCCCCATTTTGTTATTTAAGTATGTATGTCTCTTAATTAAATTAATTGCTGCACACTGCCAAGAGCAGAACAAATACAGAATGAAGCTAGAAAAGTGTGCGCCAATCTCCGCCAGCTGTGTTATACCCAGGGCTGTTTAAGGGTGACCTATCAAACATGGAAACAAGGACATCACCTGGTTGTGGTGGAGGAGGTTCTGGAGGTAACTTGCACTTAGATCTGTAGTTCTGGCTCCACAGCTCGGCCATTCCGTCAGGGCTATAGTATACAGTAGGTCTAATGAGAACATAATTATCTGAATTAATTCCATTCTCTCTCTTTACGGCATGGACCAAGGACAAAGCTATCTAAAACAGGCCTTGTCCCATGAAGACCAATCACAGATCTTGCCACAGAACAGTGGCGTATGCAGGAATGACATTTTGGGTATAGACAAAAAATAAAGGCAGATTTGTTTTGTCCACAAAAAAAAACTCTGTGGACAAAAGAAACAACACTTAAAAACTGAAAAACGGTAAGCACAGTATATGCAGCATTACAGATATGGCGAACATGACGTCCTGCACAAATTAGTGACTCGTTTCAACATTGCTATTGGAAGTATAAGGACACTTCATTTCCTTAAATTGAGTGGCAACAAAGCGTTGTCAGGCTGTACTAACTTCATTCGCATCCCACTTTTATAACGATTTTGTGGTTGCACAATCAGAAATACTAAACAGGTTTTCAGAGAGATGTCTCAAGGATATCATATTACCCCCCTGTATTCCTATGGGTGAGGCTCACTAATAGTTCTCGGCTTTGGTGTTTTTCCTCTCTTTTTAGGGAGGAAGCTGAAGCCTAGCTGCCTTAATTGCCTCTATTGTAAATACAGTCCAGTTTAAGTCAGTGCACTGATGTCTCGCATTGACAGGTTTTGAGTAGGCCTATCGCCCTGACTTAATAAAACCCCCAAAAAGGAATATTTTTTTTTAATTACTCGATTAAATGAAATTAAAGAAAGACGAGGTCCCTCGTTTTGGCACAGGCGGGTCGTGGAGAGAAGAACCAGGTCCCGCGTTCCCTGGCATTAATACGGTTTTAAGGAACTCAATGAAGAGAAACACTTCTTCAGTCTCCAGGTATACAAAGTGGGCACTGGGTGTGTTTGACACCTCTTCACCTTGTAATAGAAGGATGACATCACAATACTATATTATATTCTTATTCACAAAACTACCGTATTGTCCTGAATATAAGACGACCTCCATTTTTCAAGAATCATTTGTGGAAGAATAACATTGAATGTCAAATTCAGTGTTATTAAACCTCCCAATATATGAACGAATTAACCATTGTGTAAAGCGCTTTGAGCACTTTAAAAATGCGCTATATAAAAATGCAATTCCTTATTAGTCCCTGATTATAACACGGCCCTGTTTTATTTCCATTTTGGAGAAAAAAATGGTCTCATATTCAAATAGGGTATTTCTAAATAGTGTGTTTGACTCTCGTTTGTCTATAAAGGAGACAATCTCAGGAGGCTGCATGTTTTGCAATTATGCAATGTTGTAATTTGCATAGTGCACAACGGTGAGACCGGTTGTGTGACATAGTTTCTTTCCCCAAACCATCAGTTCACTGAACACTGCATCAGCACTTTACACACTTTTTACACACTTTGAATGCATCAGCACTTTCTCCTGCCAATGTTGTCTGCTCCTTTTACCTTTTTAATGTTTAAAAAAAAAAAGGCTTTGCCTCTTTTTAATGTGTCTATTGTTTTTAAATGTGAAGCATCATGAGCCATATGGAGAACGGTATTTTGCTCCCCTGTATGCCCAGTGTATATTGTGGAAGTGACAATAAATCTGATTGATTGATTGATTGATTGATTGAGTAGCCATACCTGTATGCCCAAAGCAGCAGTGGGAGAGAGAGGAGGGGGATGACAGGACTCAGGCACACGAGACGCTTCAGTTTCCTCAGCGTCATGACTGCTTCCCGCCGGCAGCTGTCAGTCACCACATACTGTACATGCAGATGGAGATTTGATCAGAACAGTGGTATATAACTCATAAAGATGTACTGTACCAAAATGTACTGTGTGTGTGTGTGTGTGAGAGAGAAAAAAAGAAAAGTAGAAGCGCTGCGTGGGTCCTTTTTATGTAGAGAAAACTGTAGACAGGTGCTCTTTGGAGAGGGTTTCATATTATAGCAAAGCACAAGAGTTCTTAAAAAGTTCTGTACCTTGAGTCAATGTCACTGTGGACGAACTTAAAAGAGGGTCCAAGGCAGCTCTGTCCAGTTGAAGTAGAAAAAATAATCCTTTATTTCATATTAACCCATTCTGACCGGGCACCCATTTTGGTGTTGGCATCATGTTATGCTTTAGCTATTGAAAAATAGCAGATCTACAAGCTCATATCGCGCCACCGAGTGGCGCGATACGAGCTTGTAGGTCTGCTATTTTTGAAAAATTCGAAGAACGACTGACATTTTTAGAATCTGATCTCAGGTCAGAATGGGTTAATCAGACCAGTGTGTGTCCAGTGGAAACCTCGTATGAATCTGATCTCAGGTCAGAATGGGTTAAAAGGGTTAAAAACGCGTTTCGGCCAGCATGGGCCTTCATCAGGGTCCACTGATGTACTGTGTGTGTGTGTTTGGCCATGCAGGGAAACGGAATGCAAAGGAAAGTACTCTATGCACATCTCTAAAAAAAAAAAACGTTCAGGTGCTGAACGAAAAGACTCGTACAGGAGAAGGAGAAGTATAGTCCGCACACTGTTTTCGTAGCTCTCACAGGGAACTGTAATTCAATCAGAAGGATGTTCGTTTCGACCCCCTGTGGGTCTTTCGTCAGGTATATGAGGACAACAACAAAGTATAGGCGTGTTATGTAGATATATAGGGGCAAGTTCAACAATTTAACAATTTGTTAAATGGGTGTTTTTTAGGTGTGTCAAATTACATACTGTTGTGTCTAGCATGCTTGGACATTGACATGCCCATATATGGCTCTCTGGACACCGTTAGAGTGAAGCACCAGGATCCTTAGAGTATATATGAATAGAGAAGGCACCCAGAGGAAACCCTGAGGCGAAATGGACATAGTGGCCGAATTTGTCATTGCAGCGCGAGCCAGCGCTGCTCCGTTGACTATCATTGCGCACGTTCATGTGATTGAGGCCATGACACGTGAACGAATGTTTCATACGTGAACGCGCACAAACGGCACAATGATAGTCAACGGCAGCGCGTTCATGTGTTTGAAGCAAATCCATCCCAGAATGCACTCTGTTCCTACAAGGAAGGAGGAGTGAAATCGCCTCATGAGCTTTTGAGCAACTTAATGCAAGTGGATGGAAGGAGAACTCGGGTGTCTTCTCTATTCATATATAACTCTATGCCAGGATCCGAGGAAGTATACCCTCTTTCTTCCACATAGTCATTCGAGCACCAAACAGGCACGTGCAGAGAGGCAGCGGCTGAAATCCCATCAGAGGGCCCTTTTGGCCCAAATTTGCGAAAATGGCAGATCAACAAGCTCTCAACGCGTCACGCTGCGCCGTGTTGAGAGCTTGTAGATCAGCTATGTTCGGGGCGCAAACCCTGCACTCTTTATCTACTGGAGATGCGGTGTGTATAACGGCATGGCTTTCGAAACAAATGAGTTCAGGAGAAGAAGGAGAGGAGGGCATTTTGCATTTGTTTCACCATAAATGCTGCATTCGTGGTCTGGAGAGGGCAGTTTGTTTTACAGACGGGTAAAAGGGCAGCTAGGGGCTGAAGCCACCTTTGATATCTATGTGTGCACATAGGGTCAGAAGGTGAAGTGTCAGGAGGTGAAGCACTGTGAGTGCAAAAAACCTACTCTAGAGCAGTGCTACTCAGTCCTATAGCTACCTCAGTCTACTCTAGAGCAGTGCTACTCGACCCCGCGGCTCCTGCTTATTAGACTGTGGCACGTAATGGTCTATTACCAATACAAATAGAATTAGTTGTTCTCATTGTTTTGAACAAGATTTGTAGGTATTGTATTGTTTGTGCCAAGAGAAAGTGATATGTGTTGATGCGATGTATATTGCTGTGTACAGTATGTAAGTAGCTGTGTATATGTATGTTTATTTATATGTATGAATATGTGTAGGTGAATGTATATATCTAAGGACCACATGAATGTATGCAGGTAGACAGATAATAATAATAATAATAATAATAATGAATTGTATTTTTATAGCGCTTTTCTATGCACGTGCCTACTCAAAGCGCTTACAATGGTTCATTCATTCATACATTGGGAGGTGAAGCGGCGAACAGTCGACGCCAGCGTCCTCACTTCCCACCCCCAATCCAACCCTTGATGTTGAGTGTCAAGCAGGGAGGCACTGGGTCCCATTTTTAGAGTCTTTGGTATGACCCCGCCGGGGATCGAACCGCGACCTCCCGGTCTCAGGGCGGACACTGACACTCTAACCACAATGCCACTTGTAGACTACAACGCGTGCACTTAAATATGCCTATATGGCTTCTCCCTATAGCCCTATTTTGGATATTGGACAGCTGGACATGAGCAACGGACACTCAAAAGAAGAAAGATAAATGAATGGAAATTATGTGTTTTATGTATGAACTGAAAAAACCTGAATATGGCCTGATGTCAGCTGCATTTTGTAACTTCCTCGTTAATCACAATGCTTTCGTTCATTGAGGTTCTATAGATGGTACTTTTACTTAAATACATGTCATGCTAATACTTTGTACTTTTACTCAAATACATTTGATGCTAATGCTTTTGTGCTTTTACTCAAGTACATTTTTTATACAGCATTGATCCTGGCGAATTAATTTCCATCTTACTACCGTGTTTGCTATATAGCACTCACTGAAGTTAAGTTGACATTTAGTAACCAATTATATCCACTAGATTTACTATTATTTTAATATAACGATATTGTTGTTCATTGTATCATTATTATAATCTTTTCTCTTGGTTCTCTTCTCTTCTCTTCTCTTCATGGGAAACCGAGAAGTCAGGGTCCAATACACAGATAACGATGCATTCGCGGACTCCCACTCAACTCTCTCATGACCGTCTGTTTCAAACTGTCTCTTTCTCCCTTTCCTCAGTACATCTCTCCCCCTCTCTCTCCCTCCCGCCCTTCCTCCCTCCCCCCCTCTCTCTCTCTCTCTCTCTCTCTCAATACGGTTACTATACTTTGGTCCGACATACTATTGGTCTGATCGACTACCTACCCCAAACCCTCACCCTAACCATAACCACGAGCACAGGGCAGAACCCCCAACCCTATCCCGAGTTGGACCAATGCTCTTTCGAACCAATGATATGTCGGACCAAAGGATGCTCCCCTTTTAATACTTGTGTACTAGTCTTTTCATATGGTTGTTGCTTGAAGATCCTGCCATGAGCACATCCGTCGACTACAGTTTTTCACGATTGTTAACACACAGAAACAAACAGGACTGCTGTCAGGATCGGCTATTTTCACTATTCTTCAAAATCGCCATCCTCCTCCACCCCAACCTCCTCCTTCCGCCTCGATTCTCTAGGCACTCCATGCATTCATCTCATTCTGTTTCAATAAACTGTTAATCTTGAGCAAAGGTGTGGTCAGCTCTTACTAAGTGGAATGCTTGCTAGTGTGTAGTAGCCAATGCTTAGTTGTGTGTACTCAATGAATGGTATATATGTGTGTCATTTGAAAATATGGCTGTGTGTGTACCAAATGAAAACACGAGTTCCGTTTTGGGAACAGTTAAGAGATTTGATGATTTGAGATTTGATGAACATTTTGGGCACCAGCATTTGGTGCCCAAAATGTGGAAGTGCAAACGGTCGCTCAATGTTAAAGCCCAGCTGCACGGGGTTTCATGAGGGGGGGGGGGGAGAGGATGTGGTGGACTGGACCCTAGCTAACCACATGAAATCTATACCAGTTCTGTCTGTTCTAGGGAAAATGTCACAATGACAGTTTCTACATAATGTCTTCACAGTTCAATATCACCTTGAGGCTTACAACATATAAACCAAGTAACATTTTGCAAGCTGTATAATTCTACAACCGATAACAGTGACAACATCGAGTTTAATGTTACAGCAAAAGGACAGTGTGGTAGCCTACTTATAGGACCACTTCACCACTTTTCAACCTATCTTCATATAATAGGTCCTCACTAATAATCATGATGAAATGGCACTTTTTTTTTTACTCCGTCTGTGTTTCATAGGAGGGCTGTGGGCAGTTTAGAAACCGTCCTCCAGTGACATCATCATTAGGCAGATTGTTTTTTAACAAGATTATCGTGATAACGATGGCTTCCATTTTCGCAACTTTTCAGGACTAGAAAGCCTGCCGTTTCTATTAGCTTGGATTCCCCGTCGATGATGTCACTGGAGGACGGTTTCTGAACTGCCCACAGCCCTCCTATGAGACACAGACAGAGTAGAATAAAATTGCGCCATTTCTTTAATGATTATTAGTGAGGACCTATTATATGAAGATAGGTTGAAAAGTGGTGAAGTGGTCATTTAAAAACATTGGAAAACAAGAACATCAAAGCATAGGAAAACACAGCAAAATGGCTTATGAGGCACACCTGTGTGCTATGAGACAAAGTCCAGGCCGATGCAACCACACATTCAGGACTATTATTATTTTTAATATATTGTATATCTCTGCTGTTGATAAATGTTTCTGGAAATGAAGAAAACCTTCCTATATCTGTACTGAAGTCAATCGAGGATGTAGTGATGTATATTTTGATAGCTTATGCCTCTCTACATATGTCATAATTGTACACATGTGCCCATTACCCGAGGCGGGGGTTGGCGATAGGGCCTTTCTGTGTGGAGTTTGCATGTTCTCCCCGTGTCCCCTACATGCCGTAATCCTGGTCTCTAAAACTACCTCCCCCTGGCCAGCCGGGGCGCCTGATGGAGGGGAAAGGAACTGGTCGGAATAACGTGTCCCTTCCACGCACTACGTCCGGCCGGGGAAATTCCCCTCTGTCAGGTGGAAAGAAGCAGCTTGGACTCCTCATGCATAGAAGGAGGCATGAGGTCAGTCCGCTGCCCCCCCAGGTTGGCAGAGGAAGTGTAGCGCCCAGGATTACTTAGATAATTGGCACTGGGTGAAAAGAAAAACTGGGTTACAAAATCGTGGGATAAAATTTAGGGAAAAAAAATAATAATAATAATTGTACATAGCATAACACTTCGGCCTATAGGAGGTCACACACAGGGAAGCCTGAGTGAAGAGGTCATTTAGAATAACAAGTCACTAAGATAGCCTATGGACACTTTAAGATAGTCAGTGTGCAACAGCTGTGAGATCCTGCTATATAGTGGACATTGTGAGGGTTTATCACTGAAGAATGCTTTGAAAATAAGATAACCTGTGGTAACTTGTTGACAAGAGGCAATAGAGCCTTAAGGGTCAACACACACACACACACACACACACACACACACACACACACACACACACACACACACACACACACACACAAGCAAACAAAAAAAGGTCATGTAGACATTTTGTTGAATTGCATGATCTATTCCAGGGGTTCTCAACGGTTTTGGCCGGAGACCCCCGGAGATGCTTTGGCAGTGTCTCGGGACCCCCGCCCCCTCCCGACCCCCAATATAAATTGACTGCTACAATAACCTTAATAATAGAGACAATACAGTAAATACACCATAAATAAATACTGAAACCAGATAAGCATTAGGGAAGGGGTATATGTGTAGCCTACTATAATGTAAACTCTTCATTTCCATTTTTCCATTTTCCATTTAAAAAAAAAGTTGTATTTTTTTTTTTTACTTTTTTGAAAATAATTTGGGGACCCCCGCCTAAAATAATTTGGCGACCCCCAGAGTGGTCGCGACCCACGGGTTGAGAACCCCTGATCTATCCCCACATAAGCACTATCTGTAGGTATATAAGGCTAAACAAAAACGAGCGTAAAGTCATCACGAAAGAATAAGCAAGACAGTATAGGAAACGAACTGAATTCACTTACATTGCTTCTCAATGCTGCTCCGTCTCCTTTGGCTTTCTCAAAGCAGCTGTAAGTCATAAGAATTAAGGAGTTGTTGTAGCCGTGCATGGGGCTGCATATATGGCTCCACGCCGGAGAATGAACGTCCTCATATACCGTGACCGTGTTAACCGCACATGTATGTTAACAGAGATGAAGGTTAGGTTGAGGCTGAGCTGAGGGGAGTTGGATGAAATAATCAAAATTGACCCGAGTCTAGGAAGTATACGAACTGCCTGCCTGCTGCCCTCTGGTGCGTACTGGGTCTGGTGGTGGACAGAAAGAAATACACATGCACATGCACATGCACGCACTCACACGCTCGCGCGCGCGCGCGCAAACACACACACACACACACACACACACACACACACAGACTCGTCTGTCTGTCTGTCTGTCTGTCTGTCGGTCTGAAAGTCTGCTATATTTTAGTGTAGACAGTTTTTGGTTTAGACTAGTCATTGGACCAGTCGTTCTACAACTACAGCCGTTACCTATCTCAAACCCTTCTGGTATCTGGATAACCACAATGACGCATATGGCTACTGTCCCCACAGAATGAGTAGATAGTCAACGAACTCACTCCAAGGAAAACATGCAATACTTTCTCTCTCACACCATCCACACAGGAAAGTGTAAAATAAAGAAATGAGAAAACTACTGACAGTGACAAAGAAATATATAAATGCCTCTATTTTTTTAGACTAGCGAGTCAAATCACTGGCCCCTGCATGCACTCCACACAGGCGTCAAATGCACTCAATCACTCACTCTTCCTCATTTACAGCTAAGCAACTGTTTAGTCCCAGAATCAAATTACCGGTACCCATGCAGCCTATATTTTTTGACTAAAATGAAAGCCTGTTAGGCTTAACAATCCAAATTAACCTCTCTAATTTTACAAAGGATAAATTAAATATCTGTGATATATATATATATATATATATATATATATATATATATATATATATATATATATAACTGTGATGATTTACAATGATAGATGTATTCTCATTTACCTTCTAAATTTAGCTTGGACCCAAATTAAAGCCAATTTAATTTTAGACCTGAATTAGATTTAGATAGATAGTTAATTAATAATAATAGATGTTAATGACGTTCATGTCGAGATAGCGATAGGTGAATGAAAGCCTATATGATATAGAGCTCAATTTATACGACACCTTGACAGTTTGAAGACCATTCAATTATGTTGAATCTTCTTGATCACAAAAAGGTGACTTTGTCCACCTTCCAAAAGGTGTGTGACTAATGTATTGTGAGTCTCCGTGTCCGGTTCTCTTGCTAAATTCATAGTGGCTTGAAAGGTATAGATAATAAAGTACATGATATGGCTGTGTGCTCCTTCTGAAAGGTTCACACCCCAATGACTAGGTTAGAAAGAATGTGCATGTGACAGGTGTGTAGGGGAAGCAGTAGCAAGCAATCCTGAACAAAATCATAAAAGAACCTGCACACTGCCCAACTCGTACAGAACAAACTTTATTAAACGTATACCATTACAAACCAACATGACAAACCAGTGACTGGCTTAGCCAAAGATTGTTCATCTATTGGAGCCACTAGAGGCGACATGGTACACAATCTCACAAACGTCCTATGGCTATAGTGGCGTTAGATCCCGCAAGAGTGTGTTGCTGGCTGCTGGGACAGAAAAAGGTTGATAAAGAAGATTCTCTTAACTAACCCATTTCGACCTGAGCTCGATTGTACAAATGTCTTCTAAATCCTGACAGTTTTTCTGAAAAACCCATGTTTCTATGTCAGTGGTGTCAAGGACCCCAAGAATTATCTGTAATTGGCCACATCTGAAAATGTTGTTCTTGTTCCAGCCGGGACCCCCTCCCAGAAGATTTTAGTTAAAATGTTCACTTTGTAACAAAGATTTGAGGCCCATTTTCACGATTTCTCAAAAATAGCCACTCTGAAAAAAGCCTGCATTTTAGTATGAAAATCTTGGGAATATTGTCTGGCTTGTTGTGACTATCAGGTCCAATATTTACTTCAGTGACCATGGAGCTAAAGAATGATTCCGAAGCCGTGTTCACGTTCACTATTCCATTGGAATGAATAGACCCCAACCTGATTCCGCCCACTTCACGCAGATATACGGGAGGTAAACCGGAGATGGCAAGTCTTGCTATTTCCCTCTTGGGGTTAGCTACATAAGTACAAGAAAATAGGTCAGGAGTGGCCAATCACAAGGTGGAATGTGTCATCATTACAAATAGGTTACGGCTTGTGACAATGAGCTGTAATTTGCCAACGCACCTCTATCATAAGTCCCTCTGAAAACATCAAATCCATTGTTGTAGTTAAACGAAGTATACAGAAAACCAATACACTAATGACAAAGAAAAACATGATATAGAATTCCAGCAATAATTAAAGACAACGTCATAGCCTATATATCCAGGAAAGTCAACAACAAACGTTCTAAGAGACATTAATGACACTCAAATAAACGTGTTCTCCTCAAACTCAAGAGCACGTTTGGCGTCGGGGAGGCAGTTTCCGAACACTTCGAGCATCAGGTTGTCCTTCTTGACCGCCGTCTCAAAGTCGGCGTAGGACAGCCGGCCGTCCTCGTCGTGGTCCATCTTCTTGAGCGTGAGCTCCATCAGGTGTCTGGTGTCCTCGTCGGGATCCTCCTCCCCCACGGCCGCCTCTCTGCTCAGGCTGTTCTCCAGCATCCTCCAGATCTCCTCCCGGGAGATGTAGCCGTCGCCGTCGAGGTCGTAGACGCTGAAGCAGTGTCTGATCTGCTCGTCCAACGTCCCGCGGAGGAAGACCGACAGGCCCTCGATCCACTCCTTGACGTTGAGATAGTTGTCCTTGTCCTTGTCGAACTCGCGGAAGACCCTGACGATGAACACGTCGTCGGTGATCTCGAAGGTGTTCCGCATCACGTCGGTGAACTTGTCCCTGTCGAGGCCGCTGTGCACGATGTCCGTTCTCCCGTGCACCACGGGGTTCCCCACCAGCTCGTGGAACAGCCGAATGAGACTCTCCAACTCGGTCTTGGTGAAGGTTTTCAGCGGTTTGTCCTTCTGCGCGTTCTGCCTGACGTTAATCATCGCGGCTAGATAATCTTGTCTCTCTCCGGCTGTAGCTGAGACCTGCTTATATACAGTATATGGGCACATGTACGTGACGTCACCATAGTAACGTCATCTAAACACTACAACATGCAGAGGAGAAGTCACAACAGAACCATCTAAACACTACAGCATGCAGAGGAGAAGTCATAACAGAACCATCTAAACACTACAGCATGCAGAGGAGAAGTCATAACAGAACCATCTAAACACTACAGCATGCAGTCATAACAGAACCATCTAAACACTACAGCATGCAGTCATAACAGAACCATCTAAACACTACAGCATGCAGTCATAACAGAACCATCTAAATACTACAGCATGCAGAGGAGAAGTCATAACAGAACCCTCTAAATACTACAACATGCAGTCATAACAGAACCATCTAAACACTATAGCATGCAGAGGAGAAGTCATAACAGAACCATCTAAACACTACAGCATGCAGTCATAACAGAACCATCTAACACTACAGCATGCAGTCATAACAGAACCATCTAAACACTACAGCATGCAGAGGAGAAGTCATAACAGAACCATCTAAACACTACAGCATGCAGTCATAACAGAACCATCTAAACACTATAGCATGCAGAGGAGAAGTCATAACAGAACCATCTAAACACTACAGCATGCAGTCATAACAGAACCATCTAAACACTACAGCATGCAGTCATAACAGAACCATCTAAACACTACAGCATGCAGTCATAACAGAACCATCTAAACACTACAGCATGCAGAGGAGAAGTCATAACAGAACCCTCCAAATACTACAACATGCAGTCATAACAGAACCATCTAAACACTATAGCATGCAGAGGAGAAGTCATAACAGAACCATCTAAATACTACAACATGCAGAGGAGAAGTCATAACAGAACCATCTAAACACTACAGCATGCAGTCATAACAGAACCATCTAAATACTACAGCATGCAGTCATAACAGAACCATCTAAATACTACAACATGCAGAGGAGAAGTCATAACAGAACCATCTAAACACTACAACATGCAGAGGATAAGTCATAACAGAACCATCTAAACACTACAGCATGCAGAGGAGAAGTCATAACAGATTAACAGAACCATCTAAACACTACAGCATGCAGAGGAGAAGTCATAACAGAACCATCTAAACAATACAGCATGCAGTCATAACAGAACCATCTAAACACTACAGCATGCAGTCATAACAGAACCATCTAAACACTACAGCATGCAGTCATAACAGAACCATCTAAATACTACAGCATGCAGAGGAGAAGTCATAACAGAACCCTCTAAATACTACAGCATGCAGTCATAACAGAACCATCTAAACACTATAGCATGCAGAGGAGAAGTCATAACAGAACCATCTAAACACTACAGCATGCAGTCATAACAGAACCATCTAAACACTACAGCATGCAGTCATAACAGAACCATCTAAACACTACAGCATGCAGAGGAGAAGTCATAACAGAACCCTCCAAATACTACAGCATGCAGTCATAACAGAACCATCTAAACACTATAGCATGCAGAGGAGAAGTCATAACAGAACCATCTAAACACTACAGCATGCAGTCATAACAGAACCATCTAAACACTACAGCATGCAGTCATAACAGAACCATCTAAATACTACAACATGCAGAGGAGAAGTCATAACAGAACCATCTAAACACTACAGCATGCAGTCATAACAGAACCCTCCAAATACTACAGCATGCAGTCATAACAGAACCATCTAAACACTATAGCATGCAGAGGAGAAGTCATAACAGAACCATCTAAATACTACAGCATGCAGTCATAACAGAACCATCTAAACACTACAGCATGCAGTCATAACAGAACCATCTAAATACTACAACATGCAGAGGAGAAGTCATAACAGAACCATCTAAACACTACAGCATGCAGTCATAACAGAACCATCTAAACACTACAGCATGCAGTCATAACAGAACCATCTAAATACTACAACATGCAGAGGAGAAGTCATAACAGAACCATCTAAACACTACAACATGCAGAGGATAAGTCATAACAGAACCATCTAAACACTACAGCATGCAGAGGAGAAGTCATAACAGAACCCTCTAAACACTACAGCATGCAGAGGAGAAGTCATAACAGAACCATCTAAACACTACAGCATGCAGTCATAACAGAACCATCTAAACACTACAGCATGCAGAGGAGAAGTCATAACAGAACCCTCTAAACACTACAGCATGCAGAGGAGAAGTCATAACAGAACCATCTAAATACTACAACATGCAGAGGAGAAGTCATAACAGAACCCTCTAAACACTACAGCATGCAGAGGAGAAGTCATAACAGAACCATCTAAACACTACAGTCCTTCCACGTGCCAGAATCTGGTTCTCCAAGTTCTGGCAGGGTAGTTCCGGAGCAACGGATTGTGTGGCCTTGGTCTTTCTCTAATGGGACTGATCGGGGGTATAGCTCGTAAGTCGGGGCTTGATCACCCCGGCTGGGTCACCAGAGTGAGGGCGGGGTATGATGTTGCCGGACCCGAAACCCCCGATGACCTTGGGATACAGCACTGAGGATACGTCCCAGGTGCTAATGCAACATTAGAACATAATTAGAAATGAATGTCAAAAGTTTCACAGGGCTGTCTAATAACTAAACTTGAATTTGTATTGACACAAAAGAGAGAATAGTGGGAAAGCTCAACTCACCCTTTGTCAAGTCCCGCCCGTGGTTGTGCCCCTCTTCGCACCCATTGGTTGCCATTTTATGGTTGGACAAAAATCCTCTCTCTCCATCCACTATATATACCATTGAAATAATGTGTTTTTCAGTTGCTTCGTATTGATATTCTGTGCGTTCAATTCTTATTTTAAACTTTGGGTCAGTAAAAAGGAACATCGCAGGTGCAGCATGGTGACTGGGCAAATCATGTTTGTTCATCGTTTTTTTCCAAAAATGATGTTTTAGCAAATTCAGTTCATTCATTCAATTCACAAGGCAGAAAGAGCCTGCTGGTTAGTCAGTCAGGGACCAATCAGAAGTCTGACAAAATGGTGTGTTCAACCATCTTCTGAATTGCTTTCTAACTGGATTTGTAAAAGCTTTCCACAAAAGCTGAATTAATGTAGTATTTAGGTTTGAGATGTATTTCCTACTAAATCAGTTTCTGAATATTAGTTTTTGAGAAGTCTGGCTTTCAGACATGTGTGTCATAACCCGGACCGTTGGGCCATGACAAATTGAGGAGGACACAGTAGCAGTGTTGAAAATAACAAGAGAACTAATAATAACTTAATATAAAGATGCCTCAGAATGTATGAGATGTGGAAGTCAGTAAGATCAGTGGTGTCAGTGTGGATGTGTGGTTGATATGGTGACGGTGTGTTGTAGTGTGCAAATGAAACAGTGAGGAGCAACAAACAGAAAGGTGCTGTCATCTGGAGTGGGACCAAGAGAATGGCTGGCAAGCCCTCTTTTATAGAGGTTCCAGGAGCACTGATCAGGTGCTCCTAATGCACCTAATGAGGAGTCTCAAGTGGGCCGACGCCCACATGATCTGTGGGAGAAACACCCACAGACAGGGCAGTACAGCATATACACAGCATAGGCCCTACAGGCCAGGCCAAGGGGCCAAGACTATGGACTTTTAATGTTTGTCTTATACATGCGCCCCCCCCAAAGCATCAGCCCCCCTTGTGACGTCATGTGGCACCTTGAATGTTTGCTGTAAGCCCCTCACTTCACATGAGTGTGATTACATTGTGATTAAATCCGATTTAGTGTGTGTGTGTGTGTGTGTGTGTGTGTCGAACTTCGCAACGTTCGGCGACTCGCTGGCTTTAGCTCGCTCGGCAGTGCCTCTTGTGGCTCAAATTCGCACGAGACAGTTGCGCCTCCATCGCTGGCAAAAAAAAGGCTGCATAGTTGTTGTAGGCGAGAGGCGCTTACTTCTGTATTAGACACGCGGTTTGACCCCTTTTGGTGTTAGCATTATGTTATGCTTTATAGCTATTGAAAAATAGCAGATCTACAAGCTCATAGTGCGCCACCAAGTGGCGCGCTACGAGCTTGTAGGTCTGCTATTTTTGAAAAATCGAAGAACGACTGACACATAGAAACATGGCTTTTTCAGAAACCCGTCAGGATGTAGAAGACATTTTTTAGAATCTGATCTCAGGTCAGAATGGGTTAAGCTTTGACGTGTCGCGTATACCCTCTCATAGTCTTTAGTCCTCCAGAATCATCGTGTTCAGTTCTTCGTCGAGTTCCTCCAGGTCTTCTCCCGTGAAGAGGTTTTCATCCACAGCCACCTCCTCCTCATCTTCACCCTCCTCCTCCTCCTCCTCCTCCTCCCCTCCCCCCTCTGATCCCGAGCGCCCGCTGGCCTCCGCGCCGTCGTCCCGTGCGCCGTTCGTCCGCTCCTTGTCGCCGAGCGCTCTTCTGTTCCTGGAGGTGAACCGGTCCACGGACGCCACGGTGATGCCGCTGCTGTCCACCTCTTTGGGGACAAAATGTGACAGGTCTATGTCCTGGAACGCCACGCCGTCAACCTGCTGCTCTCCGTCGTGTCCGTCCTCCCCCTCCCCTTTGGCATAGCGGGTGTCGTCCGCTTCGGCGTCGTCGTCGTCGACCATGTCCGGTCGGAACTCGAACACCTCGCGGCCGCTCACCCCGAGCGACCGCCCGGCCTTGAAGTCGGCCCTCTTCCTCTCCGTGTCCTCCGTGGTCCGGTCGGCCCTCTCCTGCCTCTTCCTCCTCTTCCAGGCCAGGAAGGTCTCCAGGGTGATGCGAGTCACGTCGACTCCCAGCGCCGCGCGCTCGTTCTCTATCAGCTCCTCCAGGGAGAGCGTCTCCTTCTCCTCCTCGTCCTTCTTGTCCCTTTTCAGCACGAAGCCGGGCGGCAGGGCGTGGCGGTACATGCAGCCGTCGCCTCCCGGACACGACCAGAACCAGCCGTACTTGTTGGTCTCGATGGCGTCCAGGAAGTGCCTGCACACCTTCTGCGTTTTCTTGTTGTCGGCTTCTCCGTGCTTCGTGTTGACCACCTCCTCCAGTTTCTTCTCGTCCCAGTTCTCCATGGAGTCTTTCTCCGCATGCTCGTCGTCTCTCTCGTCGACGTAGAGGCTCCTCTTCTCGCATTTCCTGTCCAGGGACAGGTCGTGGCTGAACTTGCACTTCTCGCCTTTCGCGCACTGGCCCTGCTTGAAGAACGCGCACAGCACCGACTTCGGGTCCACGCCCTTGGCGACTTTCTGAGCGGCGACCACGGGTTTGAAAAGCTCGTTCAGTTGGTCCAACTCTTTCTTCTTGTCGGCCTTCTTGCTGGTCTTGTCTCCGTCCTGGCCCTGACTCTGCTTCACCTGATGGGCGACCTTGTCAATGAACTTCTGCTGCTTGGCTCCTTTCTTGTTCTTCAGACCAAACGTCTTGTCCTCGATGATCTTTTCCTTTTTCTTCTCTTGCGTTTTCTTGCTTCCCGTCGCTGGGGCAGGTTTCTTTGGAGGCATGGCAGACTACGGCTTAGGTGTTTCTTAAGAATTGTACTATTTTAACACAGTGCTGCTGCTGCTGCTATGCCGCTAACTAGTGCACACACCTCTCTTGGCTAAATATATATATTGTGCATTAATAATCTCACATCCACGGTCTTGCTTGTCCCTCCATATTTGGGCACGAATGACATCATCATTAGACCCTGTGTTTTCTGACAGGGTTGACAAACATTGTGGCTCCAGGGAGCTATATCCTCATGCATAGGAGGAAGCATGAGGTCAGTCCGTGATGGCTGAGGGGACAAAGCTCCTACTGAAACGAACCTTCTTCCATGGCAAGGTTCCGTATCTCTGTCCTGATGAGGTTGAAAAAGCGATACAGGGGATGTTCAGTGTCACGTGATATTGAGAGTGCTGTAGCCGTGTGATGGAATTATTGTTCATATCAGAAAGTATTGGTGTGGGAAGTAATACATGCAGGTAATACTGAAAAGTTTGTTTCTGTTATGGGCATGGACAGTAGAACAGGATCTGCAGGACCTGACACAAAGTTTGACCTGATAATCAAGATTAAATTAATATTAGCTCAATCAGTATAGAAAAAATCACACCTGTGTGAAGTGAGGGGCGCCAATATATTAAAGTCTAACTCATGTTGAAAAGGTGATGTAATGGCGATGTAAAACAAACGGTGCAAACATCAAACGCCATTAACAATAAAGTGACAATATGTCGTGAATGACACATTATGGCGTACGTTTTCCCTTCATAGGTCAATGCGTTTACAAAACAAACATTGAACTAAAGACAAACATTAAACCTAAATTCAGCCCTGGGGGGTTCAAATCCGGGGTAGAAGAGGGAAGTTACATAGTAGTGCTGCTTTCACAACAGCTCAAACTAAATAGGGGCACTAGTAAACAAACACTTGTAAACAATCTTTGGCTCAAACTAAATAGGGGCACTTGTAAACAAACACTTGTAAACAATCGTTGGCTTGTAAACAAACACTTGTAAACAAACGTTGGCTCAAACTAAATAGGGGCACTTGTAAACAAACACTTGTAAACAATCGTTCTAGAATCGTCCTCAGGTCTAAATCACCTGAGGCGAATGGCTCTCGAGTTATGTGGATTACAAACGTAAACACGTACAGAGACTTGGTGTATTTATAGGTATCAGGTATACGCTCGCCCCTAAACCATCTCGCCCCTCGACTTTTTTCCCAGCGGTTCTTGTATTCTTTATTTTGATTTACTGAGAATAAGGTTAGAAATAAGTTTAGGGTTATAAGTTTTACTGGGGTTAAGTTTAGGTATAGCGTTAGGTTTAGGGCATAGTTTTACTGAGGTTAAGGTTAGGAATAAGGTTAGGTTTAACCGTTTAAGCATAATTTACTTTAGGTTACTTTTTTAGGGATACCAGGCCGCGCTGTTTCCGACCGGCTGTACGCCCGGGCCGAGTTGGTAAAGGGGGCGACTCGTCTGGTATTCCATTTATAGGTAGATGGCACTGATAGTAGTTATGCACTGATTTTTTTACGCAGAGTTATGTGTGCTTCCGTCCGTTTCGTTTATAACTCACGCTGTTTGCTTGAAGATCTGTCCGTGCGAGAGACCCGCCTGTCAAAATCAGCTGGTGATCCGATACAATCGTAATTATATTATCGGATCACCAGCTACGTGTCCAGAACAAATGAATTCCCCACAGGCATCATTCAGATAGCCTACAGTATACAACAGTGATATGATATAGTAGGCCTAATCCAAAAGGACAGTCTTCCCCCCATTAGTCAATGCAGCTCTGATAAAAATATTTATCGGATATCTTCAGGTCAAAATAATTGAAGGAGTTGGTTATGAGAGTAATAGCCTATACTTTATAACGTTCAGTCCGTTGACATTGCGCGAGAGACTCGCCCGTTAAAATAAACTGCTCTACAAGCTGTGATGATGTTTGTCACCCGAGGAAAGTTGCCTTATATGGCCGTGGAATGGGCGTGGACGTTCAATTAAACCAGGCAAATCGCTTGGGAAAGAGGTAGAAACGAGATCGCACAAATGAAGTCATTACGCCGCCTTTGGTGAATGACACGTGAGCTTGATCGGACTAATTAATACACTCTCATTAGTCATTACGCACTTCAATTTACACCTGGTCGTAAATCTCCGTTGTGAATCTGGGCCCTAGAGACTTTGTGCATTATAGATAGACGTCTTCACCAGATAATGTTCTGTTCTCAATGTGTTGCTGGCAATCCAATTGGGGTTATAGGTTTAGGTGTGCTGCCCCGGGGGAGGATATAGGGTTAGGGTGAGGGTTTGAGGTATAGGTTGTCGTTCGGAACCAATTGCTCCGTCGGACCAAACACACGAACCCCCTTCACATTGGAGTTTTTCCAGTTTTTAGCCGGCTAAAACTGGAACATGTTTGTCAGGTTCCCCTCATAATAAAGCGGTGGGACATAGGACCCTGGGAACATGGCAGTGGCACCATGGGGAAATGGAACAGTGGGAACATAGGAGGAGGACCCTGGTGGGTACATGCAGTGACCGTGGGAACATAGACACGCTCCGGGAGGAGCATAGGACCTCATGGCAGCAGATACGTAGACCTGGGCTCCATAGGTGCCTGGTGCATGATGGAACATAGGCACATGATGTGCCATGAAAAGCTGGGGCCCGTAGGCGCCGTCGAACGACATGCAGGGGTTCTGGGAACACGCGAACGACGATCCCACGTGTCCCGAGCCGAAGGAATACTCCGTGGTTGGATCTCCACCGCCGCCGCCGTAAAACGATTCCCAGAAAACATCCTCTGGATTATCATGGCACGTGAAGCCATCTGCACCTCCAAAGTGCTGCTCGTCGTCGCCTCCTTCTTCTTCTCCGTCGTCTCCTACGCCGTCCGAGAGGCCTTCCTTGCCGTAGCGGTCGTAAATGTCCCTCTTGTTCTCGTCCGACAGCACCTCGTACGCCTCCGACAGCTCCTTGAACTTCCTGTCCGCGTTCTCCTTGTCGCCAGGGTTCTTGTCCGGGTGCCACTTCAGGGCGAGCTTTCGGAAAGCTTTCTTGACGTCGTCCTGCGACGAATCCGTCCGGACGCCTAGAACACGGTAGTAGTCGTCCATGGCTGTCGATGCGCTCATGTGGGCATTGGTGGATTTATTGTTTTTTGTACAAAGACGGGCCACGTCCAAATACTCCTGGCGGTCTACTTAAACGGTTATTTATATCCTTCACGTCTGCCATCTCCAGGCTATGGCTGATCTGGAGCCATAATTGGAGGCCAGTATGTCCCCCCAACTCCATATTTGGACCAGACATCATGGCATTATTCATAAACTGTGGACCTATTTATTCTCTTGCTATCCATATAGCCAGACGCAGGGGTGTCCAAAAGGTAGATCGTGACCAGTATAGATCACAAATGCTGTGCAGGTAGATCACATTCACATGGCATGCCCCTAAATGTATATCACTTGAATTAAGCTCAAATGTTGCACACAAACGTCAGTAGCATTACAAAGTTATACAAAAAAAAATTCACCGTATATTTAACCTCAGTGCCACTATCATTCCAAAGGTATTTCTTCAGCAATGAGAAAAAGATTGGTGGGTAGATCTCGTTTAGCATTTTAAAAGTAGCTCTCAAGTCAAAAAAGTGTGGGCGCCCCCGAGCTAGAGATTGGGCACAGGGAATCTGTGCAGTAATTGTGTTATAGTGTGGCTCTGTAGAAGGCCACAAGAAAGAGGGTTTACCCAGCTGTGTGTGTTACTTTGTTTGTCCAGAGCTAATATTGCAAACCTATCGACTGCATGGCGGAGGTCTGTGTCCCACCCTGTGGGTTAATGCAGGAAAGGAAAGGTACTATGTTTACCCTGCAGGGTAACTGGACTAAGGAAAGGTACTATGTTTACCCAGGGTAACTGGACTAAGGAAAGGAAAGGTAGGCCTACTATGTTTACCCAGGGTAACTGGACTAAGGAAAGGAAAGGTACTATGTTTACCCAGGGTAACTGGACTAAGGAAAGGAAAGGTACTATGTTTACCCAGGGTAACTGGACTAAGGAAAGGAAAGGTACTATGTTTACCCAGGGTAACTGGACTAAGGAAAGGAAAGGTACTATGTTTACCCAGGGTAACTGGACTAAGGAAAGGAAAGTTACTATGTTTACCCAGGGTAACTGGACTAAGGAAAGGAAAGGTACTATGTTTACCCAGGGTAACTGGACTAAGGAAAGGAAAGTTACTATGTTTACCCAGGGTAACTGGACTAAGGAAAGGAAAGGTACCATGTTTACTCAGGGTAACTGCACTAAGGAAAGGAAAGGTACTATGTTTACTCAGGGTAACTGGACTAAGGAAAGGAAAGGTACTATGTTTACTCAGGGTAACTGGACTAAGGAAAGGAAAGGTACTATGTTTACCCTTCAGGGTAACTGGACTAAGCTCAATAACTTGTTTACAGCCAGGCCCTGCTCATAGAACATTTCATGGTAGGGGTTCAATGCCTTGTCCAAGGGCACTTTAGCTGTGGTAATTTTAACGTGCCGGACCGGAGATACGAACGCGACCTTCCGATATCAAGACCGCTCCGCAAACTGTTCGGCCACCGCTGCCCCCTAAAGGGAATCGAGCCCAGGTCTCCCACGTGGAAAGTCATCTTATATACTATAACCTAAAGGTGAGTTTCCCCTTGGCCCGGGAGATTGTATTGTCTTTGGTGGCGTCACTCGGCCAAACCAATCAGGGATTGTGTATTTTTTGGTGGTGTGACGTCGCTCGGCCAATCAGAGCGTAAGTTGGCAGCTTGCTGCGTATGTCGGTGGCACCCTCGACCAATTGGATTGGGTCCGTGTGCTGGTGGCGTCGCTCGGCCAATCAGGGATTGGGTGATGACGTAACTACTGTATTTATGTTTATAAGAATGGACATAATTATGTGGACGACGTAACAAATTTTGAGTTTCAAAGTTATACAGGGAACTTCAAATATGACGTAAAACGCCCATGGATGCTAATGCATCAATTTGTTACATTTTATAGAGGGAGGGACGGTAAGTCAACTTACCATCACATTCAACATTAAATGCCATTGACAATGAATGGACAATTTTGAATGTTTGTGTAAACACAAACGTTGCGCAACACAAACACTGACGACGAAGGTGAGCACGCAAATTGTGATTGGCAAGAACGAGATGATGCATGATGACGTACGATGAAAAGAGCGCCCCTCACTTCACACGGGTGTGATTTTCAGATAACAAATCTATGGGACGGTCGTTTGATTAAATCAAATCAAATCAACTTTATTTGTATAGCACATTTAAAGACGACACTCATCGTACCAAAGTGCTTCGCCGGTCAGAGAAAACAATACAATGCAGTGTAATACAATACACCAGTGTAAAAATAAAGAAATAAAAACAATGCATTTATGTTACAGAGAAGAAAAACATTAATGGGCAGTTTAAAAGCAACATACATGTCACGATGTGTGTCAGGTTGTGGACCCAGATGCAGAACAAGCAGGCAGGCCGGTAAAGTCCAGTATTTATTAGAGCAAAAAACATATAACAGCTTACATGACGAGGCAACAGCAGGACAAAACAGGCAGGAACACAAAGTAACATCAACTTTGATCTGGCAGTGTGAGAGCAGAATGAGTCCAGTACTTATAGACTACAAAACACAGGTGAGTGTCATCAGGCAACTGCAGGCTAACGACAGAATGGAGACAGGTGTGTAACAGGGAAAGAGGCGAGACAAGACAGGCAACAACTATAGGCAAAACCTGAAATACTAAGACACACTACAAAATAAGGGTAACAGTAGACAGTTCACAGTCAGATCATAACAATACATATCCTACTGTATGTATTCAAGTGCAAGAGCATCAGGGCGACTGAAAGGCTTGTGAATATGGGAATGTTTTGAGTCTTGACTGAACCCATTTAGGCCGGACCTCGAAATAAAAAAATATATAATCTGACGTGTCTATGGAGTTAACATTACTAGACCCCCAGGTGTGGTTATAATATTCAAATATGTCTTCGCTAAGTTCCCTGTGTATGTTTGGTTTCTTCCTGACAGAAATCCTTCGAGTCAAAAGGCCCAATCGCAATAACACCATTTTAGTGACATCATAGCCCTAACCCCTTCCCCCATTCTCATACAACAGCTGTGGACGAGGCTTAACAGCTGGTGGGTGGTGCTAAGGTATACTTCATGAACTGGTTGGTGTGGCCACATAAAAAACATATTTTTAACACTTTCTGTACACTTTTTCAAAATAAATCTTCCTCCTAGTATAATCATAATACCTGATGATCTGGGGGGGATCACGGCACTACATCTTTAAAGGGGGAGGCGCTCATACATAATGGTAGAGCGAACAGAAAGACCCATTACAAAAAAGTCAAAGAGTACTAGGAGGAGAGAGACCAACCACAGTGCCACTCGACTGGTTTGGTCATTTCTTTAGTTTGTCTTCTTGTGTTGCAGACAGTGTTATGGGAGCTGCTCCTTACCATCGATGGTTGTAGAGACTGTTTGTCTTCTTGTGTTGCAGACAGTGTTATGGGAGCTGCTCCTTACCATCGATGGTTGTAGAGACTGTTTGTCTTCTTGTGTTGCAGACAGTGTTATGGGAGCTGCTCCTTACCATCGATGGTTATAGAGACTGTTTGTCTTCTTGTGTTGCAGACGGTGTTATGGGAGCTGCTCCTTACCGTCGATGGTTAGAGACTTTCGCTGGCCGTCTTCCACCACTTCCACACGCTCCCGGCCATTTTCCACGATCCGTTTTGTGGTGACTCTCTTGCCATTGACGATCTTGGTAGAGGTCGTTACGGATTTACTAAAGTTACCCGTTCCTCCACCGACGTGCCAGGAGGACGCGGTGGGCGAGAAGGACGAAAACGAATCTCCAAACGAGGAGAAGCCGGTGTGAAAATCTGTCCTAAACGGATGACTGGAAAACGGATCACTGGTAAAGGGATCGCTGGTAAAGGGATCACTGGTAAACAGATCACTGCCACCAAAGGAGTCCTTGAAAACATCCTCCGGGTTACGGAATGAGAAGCCGGCCCCGAAGTGCTCACTCTTGCGATCGCCTGCTCCTCTCGAGAGGCCTTCTTTGCGACTGCGGTCATAAGCGTCCCTCTTGCTTTTGTCTGACAGCACCTCGTACGCTTCTGATAGGACTTTGAACTTCCTTTCTGCGTCCTCCTTGTTGTCTGGATTCTTGTCTGGATGATGCTTCAGAGCCAGCTTTCTGTAAGCTTTCTTAATGTCATCTTGTGACGAACTTTGCTGGGCTCCCAAAACCTGGTAATAGTCCGCCATGTGCTATCTGTGCTATGTTGTGTGTTACTGGGTTCCTTTCTTGTGTAGTGAACTTATTTCAATGTTCAAAAGAGTGTGGTCTACTAATAGGTCAATGCAGTGCTAGTCACTCGAGATGTGTACAATTCTCAAATGCTTCCGTCTAGCAGTCTTTACACCATGTGAACAACGCTGAGAATGTGTAGAAAACAAAGTGGATGTCACGCCTTCGCAACGCTTGATCTGTTTGTGATGGAAGTGAGAAACGGATGGCAGCATACCAGGCACAACTTACCACAAAGTGTAGCTGCACACACTGTATAGGAAAGACTTGATCAGACGCATCTTTATAGCCCCAGACTCGCCCACGTTGTTATGTCACGTCAATGCTGCACAGTGATTGGTCAGAGTTTGACATCTTGGTTGCTATCGTGACGGGGAGATCTGGATTTCCCACCACCGTTTGATGTTGTTTATGCCTATAGCCTATAGGTCGTACAATCAAAATTACTTTTTCAATGGGTCTTAGATCGTGACACAGTTCCCATATATCAGTACTTGAGCTATGGGCAGAAAACAGCCTGTTCAAAGCAAAGCAAAGTTACTATATTTACCCAGGGTAACTGGACTAAGCTCAAGGACTAAGCTCAAGCTCAAGGGCAACTCTGTCTTACTCTATGGTTCTGGCTATATGGGGAACTCCATTTTTAGCCAGTACCCGTTCGGGGCAGTGATGTCATATTGATAACGTCAGTAATTTCTATATTTCGTCATAAACCAAGGACAGATTCACTTTTTTGCGACTCGGTCGTTAATATCAATCACCTCTGTGTGATTTGCATGGGGCGACCGATACGGTCTGGAAGTCAAGAGAGGTAAATAACTATATTTGGACGACAATATATCAAAGCTATAGGCTATAATGTTTATTCGGGGACTGTAGTCATGTACCAATACATTGTTACAACAACCTAGAAGGTGATAGAACGTTAATTTGCCTGGTTAAATAAGTTAACCTGGTAGTGGAGAATGGGTTTCCTCTGTGTTTTAGAGTTGGTTGCATTGGCGGTAGTGGTTTTGATTGTGGTGTTTGTCATAGCGCATGTCACGGCCAGTGTTATGGATCTGACACGTCATGACAAGGAGAAATGTTTCCTCACGGCCACGGGGGAGAGAGAGCTGTTCTCCAGCCTTCGTGAACCTCACTCCAGGGAGCTCACCGTGGTCATCCCGGCCTACAACGAGGAACGTCGAATGCCTGCGATGTTGAACGAAGCTATGGAGTACCTGGAGAGCAGACAGAAGCGGAATCCGTCGTTTAGCTACGAGGTTATCGTGGTCGATGACGGCAGCGCAGACAAAACCACAGAGGTGGCCTTAAAGTACACAAAGAAGTATGGCGCGGATAAAATGCGGGTCCTGACTCTGGTGAGGAACAGAGGGAAAGGAGGTGCCGTGAGAATGGGAACCCTGAGCTCCAGGGGGAAGGTTATTCTCATGGCCGACGCCGACGGAGCCACAACGTTTGCGGACATCGAGAAATTGGAGGCCGGCCTTCACGACATCGACCCTCAAACGGAGAACGTCGCTATCTCCTGTGGTTCCAGGGTCCACCTGGAAAAGGAATCGGTAGCCCATCGATCCGCGTTCCGCACGTTCCTGATGTACGGGTTCCACTTCCTGGTGTGGTTCTTCTGCGTGAGAGGGATCAAGGACACTCAGTGTGGCTTCAAGCTCTTCACGCGCGAGGCCGCCCTCAGGACCTTCTCCTCCCTCCACGTGGAGCGCTGGGCCTTTGACGTGGAGCTCCTTTACATCGCCCAGCGTCTCAGGATTCCCATAGCGGAGGTCGCCGTCACTTGGACGGAGATCGACGGGTCCAAGCTGGTCCCGATTTGGAGCTGGCTGGAGATGGGACGTGACCTGGTGTTTATTCGCCTACGTTACATCACTGGCGCCTGGAGGCTGGAAACCTGCAGCCCCCAGAAGACCGACTAGCTCTGTCTGAGACAGCCTGTGCTGCGTCAGGGTCACTTTTGTCGCTTGGAATGACCAGACTATTGTCAGCCATTTGCCGTAATCCTGTCGTTTAACGTTGTTTAATGCAATCAAATACAACGTTTCTGTTTGGCTGTCTGGGCCGTCTTGGCCAGAAAGTATATCTTTTTGCCACACAGTAGGCGTTCCCACATAACTTCCGGGTTCGATGATGATGTCACATGACGCATACCCTCTATTGGGCTCTGATCGGGCTGACATCTTGCCCAAATTGGAGTCATACAGTACTTCGATACAGTACCGATGACGTCATCGATGACGTCAGTGGAGATCTGTGCCATGTATGTGCACTTTGAATGTTTACATTTGTGAGTGTGACACGCAAAGGAAGAGGTGGTCTAGTTAAATTTTCCGATCAGATCATTGGATTTATCATTGGAGTCCTTCCAGGAGAGCTGGCTCTACCTCATCTGATTTGAAGGATATAGGCGTGTTTGACAGTTGATGTCTCCAATTATCTGTGGCTGCGGGAACCCATTTAAAATAAAATAATTGATATAAGCAAGAGCCTCTGTGCATTCGGAATCGGGGGCAGCCATGTTGAAAAGGCAGGGGGAGACTGCCGGCAAAGCGTCCGCCATCTCCCCAGTGCTTTTCATGACGATAGAGGGCGAACCGATGCGGTTCTTCCTGCCTCCGGGACCCACTAAGCTCCAGCTCCAGCCCCACATCAAGGCAGGGGGAGGCACAGTGACCAAGGCACAGGAGCCAGGGGCCATTCTGCTGGCAGACCAAGAGGAGCTCGAGTCTCTGCCCAGAGACATTGCTCACTGGTACGTGTCCACCCGGTATATATGGGACTGTGTGGAGAAGAACGTGCAGCTGGAGGTGGAGGACTACAGGTTAAAGCCTGACGTCCAGAGCTCTGGCTGGGCCTCGGGAGGTCGATCAGCATACACTCCCGAGGAGGACGCTGCCATTTTGAGTCATATTGTCAAAGAAGACAAGCTACGGGTCGGAGGGAACCGGCTGTGGCAAGACATGGAGAAGAGAACCGTGACGGGTCACAGCTGGCAGTCGATGAAAGCCCGGTACAGGAAGCACCTGGCTCCCGGAACAATGGCCGGCCTAGAAGAGAAGAGGACACATGAGGCGGAGGAGACCAAGCAGCATGAGATAGACGTTCCAAAGTCATCCGAGAAGCGAGAGATGCGGACGGCCTCCCCCATGCCAGCCCAGCCCGTATGGAGTTTATTACATAGACGGCTTGAGCCTCATGGCGAACCGCCGTCACCCCAGACTTCTAAAAGAAAGCTCGGATCGCTTCCTCCCATTCCACAGAAGACCACAGTTTCACCTCTGCTATCCAAGGAGCCTCAATCGACAGACAAGACCACTGCCCAGAAATACGCTTCCACAGACCAGCATGCTGTTCAGAGTGATACGTCCACAGATCAACCCGTACTACCCAGCCCTAAAAGAGCCAGAGGAGAGAGTGGAGAGATGGTGAAGGATCACGTCCGAGCTTCGACCTCAGGATTTCAACCAGGATTCCTGGAGATGGCAAAGGAGTTTGAGTCTAGTGACGACGAGACTGTGGATGTGACTGTAACCGAGGAAGCGCCACATGAGGACAAACATACAGAATTGTCTACCCCCGACACAGCCACCACCACTGCAGCTGCTGTCCCAAACCTTAACCATGGATCTGGACCTACCCTCCAGCGGAAGAGTCATTGGAATCCAGAGTCAGCCTGTCCTGCAGGGCCTGTAGTGCTCGGTGAATCCCAGGACAGCCCGTCTCAGTCCGTTGTGCGAGTCAGCAATGTAGGAATGTCAACCTGCCCTCAGCGAAGACAGAATGAGGATACCGTTGTCTCACTGAGTCAGACCCATCTGGAAGAGGACGTGCGTCGAATGCGAGGGCTGATGAAGCAGTCCAATCAGGATCTGCAGAGTGTAGTTGAGGCTCTGCGGAAGGCCAGTGGGAACTTTTCTGTTGCCCGTTCTCTCCTGGTGACTCCCTCCGTAGTCCAGGGACCTTTTTGGAGTCGCTCGGACGACGATTCCCTGCGATCAGCAGACCCCGTGGACCGCAAGCGACTCCGGGACAAATTTGGTGAGGAGGCTGTGTCCAAAAGACGACTCTTTCTTGAGGCAGAATGATCGCAACGAATGAAGGATGAGAAAAGGTAGCCGATACATGTTTATTATGGTCTGCCAATCTAGTGTGTTGATGTGCAGTTTGGATTGGAGATGCACGATACAATCGGTAGTGTCGGTATCGGCCATACAAATACCATATCGGTATCGGATCGGTCTCAAAGTAATCCAGATTATTTTCACCGATATTGATGACGCAGTAACAATGTCACCGTCAATGGCTAAATTCTACATTTTATGTGTACTCAGGAAAAATAGTATATTTCTACTCAAGAGATTTCACTACACAGAACTATGAATGAATGAATGCACTGACGTTTATTACGAAAAGGGGGTTACATTGAGAATGAATAAATTGAATGGAACGTGATAACGTCAAGAATGAATGCAGTCGTATTGGCATGAGTTTATGCCAAGGATACTGAGGATGAATACTGGACAACTCACCCCGGTGCTTGCCCGTTTTTCCTCCCGGAATTATCACCAGTGAGGGGGATAACTTTGTAATATGCTATTGGCTGTTTGTATTCTTTGTGGAAAAATATGAAAAGATACTCCTGTGGAAAGGTTATATTATTTTACTTATATTGACCCTATAAACAATTTAGTATTATTTAGTAAGGTTTTGCCCACTCAAATGGTACCTCGTCAGATAATCCCCACATATCCTACAACAACTTCTGTGAACAGACTTCACTTTAGTAAATTATATTTGTACTTAGGCTGTCTGCTGTCATGATAGTTTATAGTTAGAGAAATTCGAAGTCCAGCTGTCAGTGCTGTCCAGCCTCTCCCACCCAGGAATGTGACAAAAACAAAAAATCTCCATAATGTTTTGGGTTTTGGGGTAAACTAAACTTGCTGACCAGTCTTTGTATTGAGTTTGTGCTTGAAATGTACTGTAATTCTGCAAACTGTTAATAAATATTTCAATCAATCAATCATCTTTACTTCCACGTGCCCCTGGCCCTTTTCCACAATCCACAGAGTTTTGTGGTGATTTTCATGCCGTTGACCATTCTGGTAGCGTTCGGAACAAAACGATCAAATGATCCATCTCTCCGATGCCCCTGAAGGATGTGGACAAGTAGGAGGCGACATCGTGGAAGGATGGCCGCCATGATGAGGTATTATCGCTTCGGCTCTTGCCGCCTTGCTGCTGGTGCTGCCCGTCGTGGCCCACTCCGAAAAAGTCCTCAAATGAGTCAGTGGTGAAGAAATATGTCCACTGTCCTCCACCTTCGAAGAACTCCCAGAAAACGTCCTCTGGATTACGGAACGTGAAGACGCCCCCGAAGTGTCCCTGTCCTCGTCCTCCGCCCGCCGTGAGGCCCTCTTTACCGTGGCGGTCATAAACGCCCCTCTTGTTTTCGTCCGACAGCACCTCGTACGCTTCCGACAGCTCTTTGAACTGCCTCTCGGCGTCCTCCTTGTGGTCTGGGTTCTTGTCTGGATGCCACTTCAAGGCCAGCTTTCTGTAGGCTTTTTTGATGTCGTCTTGTACTGCGTTCTTCCGGACACCCAGAACATGGTAATAGTCCGCCATATTATAGCTCTATCCTTTTTTTGTGTGTGTTGGTGGATTTCTTACTTTTCAAAGGATAAAGAATGTCAACGCTGATCTCTGCTATTTGTACACCTCTATTAGAATACTTTTTTTAAATTCCCTTTACATGTATTCAAGTAGAAATGTTGCCGATGGTCTCTACTAAAGTGCAGCTCTAGACTCTTTTGACAGACTGTTTTGGCTCACGCTGTTTTTTAATGCAGTCTGTTTCACTGGAAACGCTGAAAATATATATGAAAGCATATGTCCCCCTCACTCATGTTTAGCCTTTGCAAGTTGTGTAAGTAAGTCCTACTGTAAGTCAAATATAGATCAAAGCCTATCTAGGCTACTTACTGCTATGGATGGAAATGACAAACACGACATCTTCCTTTTAGGAGGTGGAATTGTACATTGTATGATGTCTAAAGATTGTCTCTCTTGGGAAGGAAATGGAGTGCCGACGTTCATATTTATATATATAGCCCCAAACTCACCAAAGTTGGTGCATCACAGCTGCGTACTGATTGGATTATTTTGATGATGTCACATTTGCTATGGTAGCAGACATCAAACTGACCGACTAACTGACTGACTGAATTTACTATTAAAAAAATGTTCTGTTTTCACATTAGGATCCCTGCCACACTGAGGTGAGGGGACATGTTTTCATCGTTTGTGTCTGTACACTGCACGTTCGAATTTCACAAAACGTTGATCAGTGTGCTGTGCCAAATTGTAGTCGAGGAACCACAGGCCCAGAAGCTCAAGAAGAAGGGTTTGCACAACTTGCACCTGTGATGTCATGCCGAACTTTCTGTGTAACATAGAACCAGCTCTGGTGAAGAAACAACAAGAAAAACAGTTTTCCAAAACTATTGTTTTCAAAACACAAACTGCCACCCACCCCCTAAAGTATTGCAAACAGACTTCATAAATAGTACACAAGTACAAGCAAGTACAAGTACAAACAAGTATACGACCGCACACCCTGTAACTTTATATTTTTATTGTATTAAGTTGCAATGTAAGTTAAATTAGTTTAGACTTTAGAAGACAGTGGTGGGGTTTCTGTACAGGACTGGTCAAGGCCTAACAACAAATTAGTATATTGTCAAATCCTCAAAGTTTCATATAGCAAATTGTGCTCTATTGTTCTCATTTAATCGCTTATCTATATTTACAGTGAAATCCCATTGTGTAATGTGTAGGCCATGTGTCCATAGTGTAATGCATTATTAATTCATGATCAGGATAAGTCATTATCCGTATAATAATTATATCCTATATCCATCATTGTTATTAACAACATAGATACAATAACAGCAACAACTGTATTGTCTAAACCATGGGAAACCTGGACAACTTTAAGTCTTTAAGTCATTGTTCAGGTTGCGTTGCTCTGAGAGAATGAGGAGCACTCAGGTGTGTGGAATTAGTTTCAATAGGGTTGTGATGACTGCAATGATGATTCTTCTGCCCTCACCACACATTGTGTGGCTATGCAGCGAGCTAAACATATTTCCATAAAAAGTCAGTCAGAGAGGAGTGGATCTTGTTTGACCAATCTTTTATATAGAAGATCTTTTTGTAAAACTGTGACAAAAGACAGAAAAAAGAGCATTTGTAAATGTCCCATAAAATTACACAATTCACATAATCACAGAACTCCAAATACACAGCTCTTTCAATGAAACTTAACATTTACAAATGTATTCGGAAAAGTACTTACAATCTTTGTCTCTTTAAGCACAAACAAAAAACCTGACTGTCAAATGAAGCTGGCTTCTCATACTGAGCTGAATTCACACTGAGTGAGCCTAAACTCCCTGCACTGCAGCAGAGTATGCCTTGATTGCTCACACTCAATAGGCAGCACCTGGATTAATTAACAGGAGGAACTCTGTGCAGAAAACAAGAAACAAAATATATTGGCCTGCCCATAAAGGGTGCTAAAACACTGAGGCCAAAGCACTGAGGCCAGAACAATGATGGCTGATGATCCATTCACTGTAGTCAATGTATTCAAATGCAGAGATTAAACGTGTTAATGGTCACTGGTTGTCTGGCATTGGACAGATCACCTGTTAATGATCACATTATGGATGAACTGAGACCAGTTTACACCTTTGACTCTGAGGTTCAGTTTCTCTTGTTTATCCTGTTTTCCAAAACTATTGTTTTCAAAACACAAACTGCCACCCACCCCCTAAAGTATTGCAAACAGACTTCATAAATAGTAAACAAGTACAAGCAACAACCCTGTGTGTTTGTTCTGTTATTTTGCCGAATAAGAAACTCTACTTTTAGAGAAGACACACAAGTCAAAATATAATAGTAGGAGTTGCTGTAACTGAAACCCATGTAATTATTATAAGGACAGCTACAAAGAAATAACAATACACCATTTGAAACAATGGATGTAATAGCCTACTCTCACACAAGGGAACAGTTTAAATCCAGTGTATACAACCTTGTGAACTTCTAAGTAATTTGATGGACTAAATGTACTAAAGGCGATCCACACACACTGCAATGAATTTATCTCTGAATGTGAATTATCTGGTGAATTTAGGACATTATGGGGATAAAGCTTAATGAAAAGCATATGAGCCCAAATGTTTAATGTGTAATCCCGTTGCAAACTTGCAATCAATCCAATCATAGACCTTCATGTTCAGTTTCTACAAGGACATGGAGCCCATTATTAAATGGGACCCATGCAAAATAAAATGTGTGTCTGAACAAGTGTGAACAAAGTTAATCTAAATCTAATTTACAGAGATTCTGCAGGTCAAATGACAGTAAAACAAAGAATAAGATTGAGAATGAAGTTGAATATCGAGACTTTTATTTCTATCTGTAGCATAATGTTGGTGTGACATGTTCAGTATACAGTATAGCAGCAGTATCATAATAATGAAACATGTAGCGTCAGATGTAATGAAGCAGAAATAATGTAGATATATTGATGCAATGGGTGGAAAAAGAGGCTCTAACAGACACAAAGTCACCACCATACTTTTCGGTTTGAATCATTTCTCTGAAAACTCTCGACCCAGTGAATAAGAAATACCACAAAAAGAACAGGTCATTTAAACAGTTGTTACGGACCAGTTGATACACATGTCTAGGGGCTTCACAATCACCCATAACATAGTGGGGACAGACACTGCTTATGCAATAAGAACATTGCGGTTTATTGTCGACAAAGGATTCGTTGCAATGTTCGTTTTCTTTCTCAGAATGGCTCAATAACAAATGCTGGAAGTTAATCAACGTACATAGGTTATGGTTAATTAATCAAAACTACAATTTAAGCTTAGGCCTATACCAACTCCTTCCTGAAGGGAGCTCAAAGGAAAAGCAGAATTGGTAAAGCAATCAGGACATAAACAACACGCACCAACCATAATAGGCACCACTAAGCCAGTGCAGTGTTGACAGTTGCTCTGTAGGCTGTCAATATATATATATATATAATAGTATTAGTTCTATATATATATATATATTATCAGTATCTCATCTGATATATATGGATATAGAAATAATGCATAGCCTATATATATTCATCATATCACTTACTAAACAGAACAGAACAGAATCATAACAATAAGAAACAATAACGACGGCTGCTGTTACACAGTAGGCCTATATGTTAGGTTTACTTGCAATTAATCAAAATAATAATAAAAAAAATTGATCCACTTTTACATGGATGTGCTAAGAAGCTCTTGTCATAATGTTCACACTAGGGTTTTTCTCCAGTATGAATTTTCTGGTGTCTTTTAAGGCTGGTCATGTGAGAGAAGTGTTGTCCACACTGATCACACCCATAGGGTTTTTCTCCAGTGTGAATTCTCTGGTGGCTTTTAAGGCTGGTCATGTGAGAGAAGTGATGTCCACACTGACCACATCCATAGGGTTTTTCTCCAGTGTGAATTCTCTGGTGTGTTTCAAGGGTGGACATTGTAGAGAAGTGTTGTCCACACTGATCACACCCATAGGGTTTTTCTCCAGTATGAATTTTCTGGTGTCTTTTAAGGCTGTTCATGCGAGAGAAGTGTTGTCCACACTGATCACACCCATAGGGTTTTTCTCCAGTGTGAATTCTCTGGTGGCTTTTAAGGCTGCTCATGTGAGAGAAGTGATGTCCACACTGATCACATCCATAGGGTTTTTCTCCAGTATGAATTTTCTGGTGGACTTTAAGGCTGGACATTGTAGAGAAGTGTTGTCCACATTGATCACATCCATAGGGTTTTTCTCCAGTATGAATTTTCTGGTGGCTTTTAAGGTTTTTCAGTTCAGAGAAGTGTTGTCCACACTGATCACATCCATAGGGTTTTTCTCCAGTGTGAATTTTCTGGTGTGTTTGAAGGTGGTTCAGTTGAGAGAAGTGTTTCCCACACTGATCACATCCATAGGGTTTTTCTCCAGTGTGAATTCTCTGGTGTGTTTTAAGGTTGGACATTGTAGAGAAGTGTTGTCCACATTGATCACATCCATAGGGTTTTTCTCCAGTGTGAATTTTCTGGTGTGTTTTAAGGTGGTTCAGTTGAGAGAAGTGTTTCCCACACTGATCACATCCATAGGGTTTTTCTCTAGTGTGTATCCTCTGGTGTGATTTAAGATTTCCCATTCTAGGGAAGTATTGTCCACACTGATCACATCCATAGTGTTTCTCTCCAGTGTGAATTCTCTGGTGTGTTTTAAGTCTAGACATTGTAGGGAAGCGTTTTCCACACTGATCACAGCAGTGGCCTTTTTGCTTAGCCAAGCTTCTTTGTTCATTCACCTCTGGTAGAACAGGAAAGCCAGACTGATGATGCAACACTGAATTGGAAAGAAAAGGGAAATGTTGTTTAGAGGCATCCCTGGACTTAAAATAGCTTGCTGTATTTATTAATGATTTGGCCAATCAAATCAAACCCCTTAACTGTGGTGTCAAATGTGGAAGCGAACAGGTCAGCATTCTATTGTATGCAGATGATATTATTTTAATAGCAGAGACAGAATCTGACCTACAAAGAATGCTGACATGTGCAAGTAACTGGTGTAAAAAATGGAGACTTTTGATAAATGAAAACAAAACTGAAATTATGCATTTTAAAACTCCAGCCATGCACACTAGTGACTTTCAATTCCATTTTGGAGCCTCAAAGTTAAATTATACACAATGTTATAAATACTTGGGCTTTTATTTAGATGAGCATATGCATTTCACAAAAGGAACAACTGTATTGACGGAATCAGCAAATAGAGCACTAGGGGGGGTCATAGCTAAAACCAAGAACCTGAGGGATATTGGTTTCTCTACCTACTCCAAACTATACCAGGCTTGTGTATGTCCAGTGTTGGATTATGTAGCAGGAGTGTGGGGATTTAAACAATACCCTAAAAGTGAGACCGTGCATAATAGAGCAATGCGATACTTCCTGGGGGTACACAAATTCACACCAACCCTGGCTATCTTGGGGGATACGGGGTGGGAACCCAATGAGGTACGGTGGAGTGTGCACATGGTACGTCTGTGGAACAGAATACTGGGGTTGAACTCTAACAGAATTGTAAGAAAGATTCTTGTGTGGGATACTTCGATCAGGGGCGTATGGGCTACGGACATGTACGATATTCTTATGAGAGCTGGTTATGAGGACCACTATTATAGTAAACAACAAGTAGAGGTTAAAGTAATACAATCAATTATTTTTCAGGGTGTAAAGGATAGATGGGCGCTGGATATATGGTGTAAACCAAAGCTCCGCACATACTGTGAGATAAAACAGGTCTACGAGACAGAAAACTATGTACAGTATAATATGACAAAGAAAAAACGATCCTTGTGTGCCCAAATTAGAGCTGGCATACTTGGTCTGCATATTGAGACAGGTAGATATGTAGGCACGGTGGAGGAGGATAGACTATGTAGTCTGTGTGATCTAAAGCAAATCGAAAATGAAATGCATTTTGTTTTTTACTGTCCATTCTACAATTCCATTAGGGAGAGACTTTTTAATAAGATAGACCCAAACCATGAGTTCGTATGGCTGGAGGACTTCGAGAGACTGAAGCGCCTGTTTCAAAAGTACACTTTTTCATTTGCCTCATACCTTGAGAAGGCCTGGTCATTGAGGAGGAGGGCCATTTATATGTAAAATGGCCTTGTTATGATTGTTTTCGTTTTATTTTATTTTATTTGTTTTGTTTGTTTGTTTGTTTGTTAGAATAATGTGTGAACAGGAAGTGTATTCAGTGTATTCTGTAAAATGTGTCATATAATCCCATATGGGATGGGCCAAAGTGGCATGACACGAAAATAAAAATTTCATTCATTCATTCATTCATTCATTCATTCATTCATTCATAAAATAGCAAAAACTAGTGTAGAGTTAATGTACCCAATTATCAATTTAGCATCCATTTATATTTCGATTGCACAGTCGTTTTATATTCTAGAAAAGACACAAAACAGGTTGCTAAAATAAATCAAAACAAACAAATGACTAGATAAAAAAAACATCCTTGTGGCATGCTGTATATCCATATAAACACAGTAGGCTAAGTAACTTACAGAGGTCTTGGTGATCATTGGGTCCTCCCTGTTGAGCAGAATCGTTTGAGGTGGCGTTGAGAGAGTCCATCTTCACTTCAAGCCTGGAGTCCACCGCCAGATTAAATCAGAAAGTATTGATATCCTGGAGGAGTTGTGGAGAACTGACAACTACAAACTCTTCTTATACTAGAGCTTGAGGTGGAACTACTATCTGCTTGGTGCTGATTGGCCAAAGAGTGGAACAATCGAATCATCAGCCACCAATCACAACCTAACAAACTGCTGCATGTGCTCCACCCCTCTCTGACTCCTCCCCCGGGTCATGCTCTGTAACTGCCCCCTGGGCTTGGTATGGATTTGATAGTGAGACAGTAGAGATTCATTACAGATGCTCTTTATTTTTGGTGTGGCACCGTGAAAACTAGAAAAAACATAAAAAGAATATGCATCAATATAAGCAAAACAACTTGACAAATAAGTAAAGATATACTTCTTAAACAATGCAAGTAAGCTATGAGGACCATAAACACTAACCAGCATTAGACAAATTAAAATGAGCCCTTGTAAACGAAAATAGTCCTTTGTGTTGCAGTCAAAGTCACATGACAATAGTGTTTACATTAAGCCAGTACAAAAACGCTCCTTTTAACAAAAACAAACACACACTCTTGGCACTATGGAATGTTCAGCAATGTTCACATACAGACCTCATTCCGCCTTCCAAGGGGTGTTAAAAAGGGAAATAAAACATATTTATTTGTGACAACGTGTAGCTGTTTGGACTGCTTCCCACAATGACGTTGACGAATACACAGCAAATAGATGGGCCAACTGTGCCACCTACTGGATCTTTTGTAAACCACACACACTAAGTTCTCAAAGTGCAGATAGAGGGAAAACAACCTGTAGTATTATTAAGTAAATAAAACAGCCAGCAATCAATAAAGATGAACAATTAATGTAAGGCAAATATCAAATAACCATTGGGGTTCATTTACATGCTCTATGCAACATTCTAGAAATAAACTGCTAACTGAGATTGCTTTGTAAGCTTCATATTTAATATATGAATCCAATATTGAGTTTCTGACTATCTGGATAATATATGTACAGTCTAATAATATTGAATAAGTGGATATTAATGAAGTGTTACTGCATACAGCAGAGCCATTAAGAGGATTGCTCCATATTCTTTCAGTAACATAGAACCAGCTCTGCAGAAACAACAAGAAAAACAGTTTTCCAAAACTATTGTTTTCAAAACACAAACTGCCACCCACCCCCTAAAGTATTGCAAACAGACTTCATAAATAGTACACAAGTACAAACAAGTATACGACCGCACACCCTGTAACTTTATATTTTTATTGTATTAAGTTGCAATGTAAGTTCAATTAGTTTAGACTTTAGAAGACAGTGGTGGGGTTTCTGTACAGGACTGGTCAAGGCCTAACAACAAATTATTATATTGTCAAATCCATTCATAGCAAATTGTGCTCTATTATTATCATTTAATCGCTTATCTATATTTACAGTGAAATCCCATTGTGTAATGTGTAGGCCATGTGTCCATAGCGTAATGTATTATTAATTAATGATCAGGATAAGTCAGGATAAGTCATTATCCATATAATTATATCCTATATCCATCATTGTTATTAACAACAGAGATACTATAACAGCAACAACTGTATTGTCTAAACCAGGGGTGCCCAAAAGGTACATCGCGATCTACCAGTAGATCACAAAGGCTGTGCAGGTAGATCACATGACATGCCCCTAAAACATATATAATTTAAATTAAAATATATATAATTTGGCATCCGACCCTTGAATTTAATTAAGGTGACTTGATTGATTGACATAAAAAAATGACCTATTAAGCCACAATGGAATATTTGTTTTCAAGAGTGTTGAGCACAAACATCAGTAGCATTATACAAAGTTATACATACAAAAACTATTTCCATTTCGCCCCCTCAGGTACATTTGTTTTTACTATTTTCAGCAATGAGATCATACTATTTGTGGGTAGATCTTGTTGAGCTGGTCATTTTTAAAGTAGCTCTTAAGTCAAAAAGTCTGGGCACCCCTGGTCTAAACCATGGGAACTTTAAGTATTTAAGTCATTGTTCAGGTTGTGTTGCTCTGAGAGAATGAGGAGCACTCAGGTGTGTGGAATTAGTTTCAATAGGGTTGTGATGACTGCAATGATGATGGCTGATGATTCATTCAATGTAGTCAATGTATTCAAATGCAGAGGTTAAACATGTTAATGGTCACTGGTTGTCTGGCATTGGACAGATCACCTGTTAATGATCACATTATGGAGGAACTGAGACCATTTTACACCTTTGACTCTGAGTTTCAACAGAACTACAGAAATGGGTATATCACACCAAACTTATTATTATCCTTTTAAAGGTGCTTGTGCTGTACCTTGTAAGGGATATGTTTTGTTAAAATAGCTCTAGTAATCATTGATATATTTGTTCAGTAACAGAGGTCTTCCCATGTCTCCATACCTACTTCACTAACATCATTAACATTAACATCAGATTTATATTGGAATGCAGACATCTGAAATGGTAAACAGAGAACTGGCCATTTGAAACATGATCTACATGAACGTGAGAATAGGCCTACATGTCAATCGAACACTACTGTATTTTCTGTGTCACTAATCATACATCAACAACATTCACTTGTGCCACAATGTCAGATATATAATTAATCAACAAATTAGTCAACAACATTCACTTATTTAAGTCATCAGTAGATTGTGTAGGGCTGTAGGCTGTCAATCCCTGATAGTATACACAGAATGTGTGAGCAACACCAAGTCAAAAAATACACAAAACCTTACCAAATTATTTATTTTAGGGGGGGGGGGGACTTTCAAAATGTCAACTTTGCCATGGGTTATGATGACAAATTCTCTCACTATTTTGGTGACTATTACCCTTACGCTCACCATTCCTAGATTTTGTTTTGTTGAAAAAAACACGCCTGTGTGAAGTGGGGGGCGCTCTTATCATCATACTGTACATCCTCTCATTCTGGCCAATCACAATTTGCCACACATTTCTTCCCATTAACTTAATATAAAAAGATGTGCCACCGTGTGAACATGGTGAATTGCTTAAAGATGCGGGGAATATACCATATGTATCACCATCGATAAGTGAATGGAGAGGAGTTTTGTACAACCTAGCAACATCAACTAATGCAGTGGTTCTATTTAATGTCAAGGCCCCAAGATTGACACTTTAATTATTAGCCCGCATTTGAAAACATATGCCATGGGGACCCCCATGCACTGTTGATTTTGTCGACTAAAACCAAGACGAAAAATGTTCGTCGACTACCTGTTTTCACTGACGAAAACTAAATGAAAACTAAGCTATGATGACTAAAACTAAGACTAATGTATTGACAATTTCGTCAACAGCTAAAAACTAGACTAAAATGCATGGAAAATAGTGGACAAGAGATCCAGTATGAGTCATTTTACACTTGGTTGCATGCTGAAAAAAGCAGATCTACAATCTCACAACGTGTCGCAGTCATTACAACATCAAGGCCCACCAAAATACATTTTAGTCGACTAAATCAACTGTACATTTAGTCGACCATAGACTAACACCAAGACATTCCAGGTGATTCAAGAGACTATGACTAAATCTACCGAAAACAACAGTGCCCCCATGAGTCATGACCAATGGCATTGCAATGAACATCGATGACATTTAGGTGAAAAAACAATTTAAAATGTTTTATTATTGCAATGCTGGATGTTACAGGGCTAAGAGTGTACAAATGGACCATCCATAAACGTCCATTTGTCGCGTTGAGAGAGTCCATCTTCACTTCAAGCCTGGAGTCCACCGCCAGATTAAATCAGAAAGTATTGATATCCTGGAGGAGTTGTGGAGAACTGACAACTACAAACTCTTCTTATACTAGAGCTTGAGGTGGAACTACTATCTGCTTGGTGCTGATTGGCCAAAGAGTGGAACAATCGAATCATCAGCCACCAATCACAACCTAACAAACTGCTGCATGTGCTCCACCCCTCTCTGACTCCTCCCCCAGGTCATGCTCTGTAACTGCCCCCTGGGCTTGGTATGGATTTGATAGTGAGACAGTAGAGATTCATTACAGATGCTCTTTATTTTTGGTGTGGCACCGTGAAAACTAGAAAAAACATAAAAAGAATATGCATCAAAATAAGCAAAACAACTTGACAAATAAGTAAAGATATACTTCTTAAACAATGCAAGTAAGCTATGAGGACCATAAACACTAACCAGCATTAGACAAATTAAAATGAGCCCTTGTAAACGAAAATAGTCCTTTGTGTTGCAGTCAAAGTCACATGACAATAGTGTTTACATTAAGCCAGTACAAAAACGCTCCTTTTAACAAAAACAAACACACACTCTTGGCACTATGGAATGTTCAGCAATGTTCACATACAGACCTCATTCCGCCTTCCAAGGGGTGTTAAAAAGGGAAATAAAACATATTTATTTGTGACAACGTGTAGCTGTTTGGACTGCTTCCCACAATGACGTTGACGAATACACAGCAAATAGATGGGCCAACTGTGCCACCTACTGGATCTTTTGTAAACCACACAAACTAAGTTCTCAAAGTGCAGATAGAGGGAAAACAACCTGTAGTATTATTAAGTAAATAAAACAGCCAGCAATCAATAAAGATGAACAATTAATGTAAGGCAAATATCAAATAACCATTGGTTGGGGTTCATTTACATGCTCTATGCAACATTCTAGAAATAAACTGCTAACTGAGATTGCTTTGTAAGCTTCATATTTAATATATGAATCCAATATGGAGTATCTGACTATCTGGATAATATATGTACAGTCTAATAATATTGAATAAGTGGATATTAATGAAGTGTTACTGCATACAGCAGAGCCATTAAGAGGATTGCTCCATATTCTTTCAGTAACATAGAACCAGCTCTGGTGAAGAAACAACAAGAAAAACAGTTTTCCAAAACTATTGTTTTCAAAACACAAACTGCCACCCCCGGCCTAAAGTATTGCAAACAGACTTCATAAATAGTACACAAGTACAAGCAAGTACAAGTACAAACAAGTATACGACCGCACACCCTGTAACTTTATATTTTGTATTGTATTAAGTTGCAATGTAAGTTCAATTAGTTTAGACTTTAGAAGACAGTGGTGGGGTTTCTGTACAGGACTGGTCAAGGCCCAACAACACATTATTATATTGTCAAATCCATTCATAGCCAATTGTGCTCTATTATTCTCATTTAATTGCTATCTATATTTATTATTTACAGTGAAATCCCATTGTGTAATGTGTAGGCCATGTGTCCATAGTGTAATGCATTATTAATTCATGATCAGGATAAGTCAGGATAAGTCATTATCCGTATAATAATTATATCCTACATACATCATTACATTGTTATTAACAACAGAGATACAATAACAGCAACAACTGTATTGTCTAAACCTGGGAAACATGGACAACTTTAAGTATTTAAGTCATTGTTCAGGTTGTGTTGCTCTGAGAGAATGAGGAGCACTCAGGTGTGTGGAATTAGTTTCAATAGGGTTGTGATGACTGCAATGATGATGGCTGATGATTCATTCACTGTAGTCAATGTATTCAAATGCAGAGATTAAACGTGTTAATGGTCACTCGTTGTCTGGCATTGGACAGATCACCTGTTAATGATCACATTATGGAGGAACTGAGACCATTTTACACCTTTGACTCTGAGTTTCAACAGAACTACAGAAATATAGGTATATCACACCAAACTTATTATCCTTTGTGAAATTTTAAAGATGCTGTAACTTGTAAGGGATATGTTTTGTTAAAATAGCTCTAGTAATCATTGATATATTTGTTCAGTAACAGAGGTCTTCCCATGTCTCCATACCTACTTCACTAACATCATTAACATTAACATCAGATTTATATTGGAATGCAGACATCTGAAATGGTAAACAGAGAACTGGCCATTTGAAACATGATCTACATGAACGTGAGAATATAGGCCTACATGTCAATCGAACACTACTGTATTTTCTGTGTCACTAATCATACATCAACAACATTCACTTGTGCCACAATGTCTAATATAGAATTAATCAACAAATTAGTCAACAACATTCACTTATTTAAGTCACCAGTAGATTGTGTAGGGCTGTAGGCTGTCAATCGCGGATACACAGAATGTGTGAGCAACACCAAGTCAAAAAATACACTCACAGAACCTTTCCAAATGATTTATTTTAGGGGGGGGGGGGACTTTAAAAATGTTCCCAAAATTATATACTTTCTTAAATAGAAATCAACCTTGCTATGATGACAAATTCTCTGACTATTACCCTCACAATTCCTAGAATTATTTTGTTGAAAAAAACACACCTGTGTGAAGTGAGGGGCGCTCTTATCATCATACTGTACATCATCTCATTCTGGCCAATCAGAATTTGCCACACATTTCTTTCCATTAACTTAATATAAAAAGATGTGCCACCGTGTGAACATGGTGAATTGCTTAAAGATGCAGGGAATATACCATATGTATCACCATCGATAAGTGAATGGAGGAGTTTTGTACAACCTAGCAACATCAACTAATGCAGTGGTTCTATTTAATGTCAAGGCCCCAAGATTGACACTTTAATTATTAGCCCGCATTTGAAAACATATGCCATGGGGACCCCCATGCACTGTTGATTTTGTCGACTAAAACCAAGACGAAAAATGTTCGTCGACTACCTGTTTTCACTGACGAAAACTAAATGAAAACTAAGCTATGATGACTAAAACTAAGACTAATGTATTGACAATTTCGTCAACAGCTAAAAACTAGACTAAAATGCATGGAAAATAGTGGACAAGAGATCCAGTATGAGTCATTTTACACTTGGTTGCATGCTGAAAAAAGCAGATCTACAATCTCACAACGTGTCGCAGTCATTACAACATCAAGGCCCACCAAAATACATTTTAGTCGACTAAATCAACTGTACATTTAGTCGACCATAGACTAACAAGTTTAGACTTTAGAAGACAGTGGTGGGGTTTCTGTACAGGACTGGTCAAGGCCCAACAACACATTATTATATTGTCAAATCCATTCATAGCCAATTGTGCTCTATTATTCTCATTTAATTGCTATCTATATTTATTATTTACAGTGAAATCCCATTGTGTAATGTGTAGGCCATGTGTCCATAGTGTAATGCATTATTAATTCATGATCAGGATAAGTCAGGATAAGTCATTATCCGTATAATAATTATATCCTACATACATCATTACATTGTTATTAACAACAGAGATACAATAACAGCAACAACTGTATTGTCTAAACCTGGGAAACATGGACAACTTTAAGTATTTAAGTCATTGTTCAGGTTGTGTTGCTCTGAGAGAATGAGGAGCACTCAGGTGTGTGGAATTAGTTTCAATAGGGTTGTGATGACTGCAATGATGATGGCTGATGATTCATTCACTGTAGTCAATGTATTCAAATGCAGAGATTAAACGTGTTAATGGTCACTCGTTGTCTGGCATTGGACAGATCACCTGTTAATGATCACATTATGGAGGAACTGAGACCATTTTACACCTTTGACTCTGAGTTTCAACAGAACTACAGAAATATAGGTATATCACACCAAACTTATTATCCTTTGTGAAATTTTAAAGATGCTGTAACTTGTAAGGGATATGTTTTGTTAAAATAGCTCTAGTAATCATTGATATATTTGTTCAGTAACAGAGGTCTTCCCATGTCTCCATACCTACTTCACTAACATCATTAACATTAACATCAGATTTATATTGGAATGCAGACATCTGAAATGGTAAACAGAGAACTGGCCATTTGAAACATGATCTACATGAACGTGAGAATATAGGCCTACATGTCAATCGAACACTACTGTATTTTCTGTGTCACTAATCATACATCAACAACATTCACTTGTGCCACAATGTCTAATATAGAATTAATCAACAAATTAGTCAACAACATTCACTTATTTAAGTCACCAGTAGATTGTGTAGGGCTGTAGGCTGTCAATCGCGGATACACAGAATGTGTGAGCAACACCAAGTCAAAAAATACACTCACAGAACCTTTCCAAATGATTTATTTTAGGGGGGGGGGGGACTTTAAAAATGTTCCCAAAATTATATACTTTCTTAAATAGAAATCAACCTTGCTATGATGACAAATTCTCTGACTATTACCCTCACAATTCCTAGAATTATTTTGTTGAAAAAAACACACCTGTGTGAAGTGAGGGGCGCTCTTATCATCATACTGTACATCATCTCATTCTGGCCAATCAGAATTTGCCACACATTTCTTTCCATTAACTTAATATAAAAAGATGTGCCACCGTGTGAACATGGTGAATTGCTTAAAGATGCAGGGAATATACCATATGTATCACCATCGATAAGTGAATGGAGGAGTTTTGTACAACCTAGCAACATCAACTAATGCAGTGGTTCTATTTAATGTCAAGGCCCCAAGATTGACACTTTAATTATTAGCCCGCATTTGAAAACATATGCCATGGGGACCCCCATGCACTGTTGATTTTGTCGACTAAAACCAAGACGAAAAATGTTCGTCGACTACCTGTTTTCACTGACGAAAACTAAATGAAAACTAAGCTATGATGACTAAAACTAAGACTAATGTATTGACAATTTAGTCAACAGCTAAAAACTAGACTAAAATGCTAGTGGACTAGTGGACAAGAGATCCAGTATGAGTCATTTTACACTTGGTTGCATGCTGAAAAAAGCAGATCTACAATCTCACAACGTGTCGCAGTCATTACGACAACATCAAGGCCCACCAAAATACATTTTAGTCGACTAAATCAACTGTACATTTAGTTGACTAAAACTAGACTAACACTAAGACATTCCAGGTGATTCAAGAGACTATGACTAAATCTACCGAAAACAACAGTGCCCCCATGAGTCATGACCAATGGCATTGCAATGAACATCGATGACATTTAGGTGAAAAAACAATTTAAAATGTTTTAATATAGTTTTTATCTCATCATAATGTAACACTTAACACTACATTAACTAAATGAAATCACTTGCTGCATCTTTAACCTATAGCTCAACCATATAACGATGTGATAGCTACGTCAGTTATCAGTACACTTTAACAAACACTACAGATCGCCTCACGCTGACCCTGCACATGGGTCCGTTCTACCCCATGGCAGGCATCATTTAGGCACTTGTAAACAAACTAATAAACACACAAAAAAATCATATATATATATAGAGCTTATAACTTATTTCATTTTCATGATCCAATTATTTGATGTAACTGTCTATGTTCTCTTGGATACTCGATTACCCAAATTCTGGAGAATCAAACGTACACAATGATTCATTCATAAATCGTCAAATACTAAATTAAATCAAAGATGGAGGTACTTGCATGGCTCCTGTAGGGAGAAGGGGTGTTTTGGTAACACGATGATGCTTTCAAAGTCAAGACAACAATAAATCATTCTCCTTTTATTCAAGTAAAGTCTTGACAGGAAGGGAAAGTCAACACAATCAACACGGTGCGTTTAAGACGTCCACATGACAGACGAAAGGAAAAACAACAAGCACAGCAGTGGATCCAGAATAATTGCATTTTCAATCAAACTGCATAACTAAAGTCATTTAGATATGCGATAGCAGGAGATTGGAAACATTTCTCAGATATATTTAGTCTGGGTCGGTGGAGTTAAAAACTAAAGTATGGGACTATGTGAGCAGTCCAAGTGGATTGTACAATACCTCCTTGTCACAAAAAGACAAGACCAAACTTATTCAGCTTTGAGGTTAAGAGAGACCATATCGGTTTACTCCCAATTCAAATGGATCACTTAGCTATCTACAGTATTCCACTGGTTTGTTTGTCTTACAGGACAGATCTGTAACTGACATGCTTGCGTTTGGTGCATTCAGATTTAAAGGAGAATTCCATGCTAGAAGGCTTTCTTTACCTTTCTTTGTAGTCGTTACGTCCCCACCAAAGAGGTCCAGGTGTTTTTTTGTGCAAAAACTCCTTATTGGCCATTTCCCCTACCATAAGCCCGCAATTAATTGCATTGAATGGGAATTGAATGGGGCGTTGTGCCAATTCGCTTATTTCCATCGAAATAAGTAGTAAAGTGTGCCGCTTGGGATATTATTTACATTATGAAGAGAGGATATATACAAAATAATAATAAAAAGCGATGGAAATAAGTGAATTAGCACAACACCCCATAGCCCCATTAAATTCAATGCAATTCATTTAGGGCTTATGGTAGGGGAAATAGCCAATAAGGAGCTTTTGCACAAAATAACACCTGGACCTCTTTGGTGGGGACGTAACAACTACAAAGAAAGGTAAGAAAGTATTTTAGTACGGAATTCTCCTTTAACAGTGCGCTGTGCAAAGACCTTGACAGCATTCTCATCCATTCCACTCAAGCCCGAATCCACTCCTGGATGCAGCCTATTGAGTCCAGCTCCTGAGTCAGGTCAACATGTCAACAGCGGGCTGGCAATGCCCCTCCACAGCTTCTTAATCTGCCGCGGGCTGCGCTGGTGAACCACGAGCATGTGCTTATGCACACAGAGGTTCTCGCGATCTTGCTTCCGGACGTCAAAGGTCTGGAAGCCTGCGTGTGCCACGGGTGAAATTCCCAGTGCCTTAAAACACATTGCCATGAAGACATCGTCAATGGGAAAGAAAGGCAAGAGAAATGAGACATGATACAGGGGTTGTAGCAGGGCACCTGAAAACAGGAACCCACCTCCCCCTGAATAATTAGGGTATATGCCGTCATAGAAGCTAAAAGGAACATAATATTTAGATTTAGGGTCCCGAAGGGGGACTGCCGTGCTAATGACTTGTCCGATATAGGCCTGAGAAGCCTTCTTAGGCTCCATCGATTTTAGATAGATGAGTATTTCTTTCGTGTTGGCAAACACATCGTCATCGCCATCGAACACAAATGAGACGCGAGGACAGTTCTCCTGTGACCATTTGAAGAACATGTGTTGTTTCAGGGTCAGGTTGAACATGGTGTCATGGAAATCCCACTGAAGCACGTCTCCAAAGAGATGTGCCTCAAACCCCAGCAGTTGTGTGAGATCGGGATCGTCGAGCGACAAGCTACCCAGGAGAAACACCGTGCGCACTCTCAGTCCACCCTCCAAGACCCCCTCTCTCCCCCAGGTCTCCCGCACAGCCTGTCTCTGGGCAAAGTTCCAAGGAAACGACTTGATGGCGAAGAGGAGGAAAGTCTGGCCATCGTCGCCCGACCCGCTGCACTTGTTGGGCTGATCGATCAGGATCGGGGGAGATTTGCAGTTGATGCCCCGCACAAAGTCCTGGGCTGTATCTGTGTAGGAAGTGAAGTCGTGCATGTTGGTCAGCAACTGCTCATGACTCAATTCCCTGCAATTGGGCCAACTTCTCATTGTATTTCTCCGCCCGTCCAGCCACTTCAGAGTTGTGTGAAGGAGGCGGTTCCAGTAAGCTCCGTTCAGTGGAATCTCTTTCGCGAAGCTGTTAGAGACGGACAAATTCAGGATACCTTTCTCCAGACCTGGAGGAATAGGTTTATTCTTCTCCGTGGACGGCTGTGCTAGGACACCTTCCTGCTGTTTATTCTTCTCTGTGGATGGCTGTGCTAGGACACCTTCCTGCTGTTTATTCTTCTCCGTGGATGGCTGTGCTAGGACACCTTCCTGCGGTTTATTCTTCTCCGTGGATGGCTGTGCTAGGACACCTTCCTGCTGTTTATTCTTCTCCGTGGATGGCTGTGCTAGGACACCTTCCTCCCGTATATTCTTCTCCGTATCGTTGTCATTGATGGCTGGAGCGTTGCGAATGCTATGACTGAAGTCCACCTGCTGGTAGAGGGTTGAATGGATTTGGAACAAGACCAGAAACAAACCAGCCAGGAGAATGATAGCCAGGAAGACTCTCCTGCTTCTGCTTCTCCTATATCCCATATTACTAAAGGCTGTGATGAAGTGTACTGAACACAACAGGGTGTGATGGTTTAGAGAGAGGCCATGTGGTTCCTGGAGAGAAGTTGCAATAAACTGTTGCCGTCTTCAGTTGGCACAAGATGTGGAGTCTCCAGAAAACCAGTGGCCTTTTGGGAGAACCTGCCATTGGGAAAAAAGAGAAAGAAAAAACATACATTTAAATACATGCAACAACAATGTCAAAGTTGCAATTTGTCAAAACTGTTCTCTGAACTACATCATGCATATTAATACATGCAGCAGGTGTCATACAATCCTCACAGAGTCACATTAGAAATTGAGAATCTTGTATACAAATGGTCTCAAGTGGAAACACTGTCTGCGATCTAAAACGACTAATGTTGGTGTAAGCGCTTTAAATTAAATCTAAATAAGAGATTGACTTATCACATGAGCTTACCGATCGAGTTACAATGCTCACTGAGCTCTACAATGGAGGCTTAATGGTATCAGAGTGTGAACTGGCTGAACAAACAGGAATTATAACATACGTTTCATCCAGAAAATTGACAGTGCTGCACGATAGTCATAAACAAACAATGTCAGTGTTGTGTAGATCAAACGTATTTCTGTGGATTCCTAAACAGAACAACCCACATCCGTCTTTTAACTGTTAGCAGAGGAAGTGGTTTAGGGAAGTGTCTCCATCTAGGCATGTCCCAGCACAGTACAATAATAAACAATTATCATTCTGCAATAATTTCATGTACGTACAGAAATGAGAGCGGAGTGGGACAGTATAGACCGATTCAGAAACGGGTCTCATGGTCGCAGGCAACACATTTCCTGTAGGCCTTCATACTTGAAAGCTTAGTATGAGGTATAAAGTACAGCAGCCTTGTGTTCCTAAAACAGAAAGATTGGGTATTGGGTAAAACTGACGTTTATGCATCTTTCAAGACCTTTCACTGCTTTATCTCAACCATTACTATATGGCTCTGGTCTCCATCGGCGGTAGATATTTTGACATTCAGTTCTTTTTTTGTTTTTGTTGCCACTACTGTTGGAGCAGCCATAAACTACACAGGTTCATCCCGATGTTCTGGGCATCTTTGTAATGTTAGTGTTAGTAAAAAGAGTTTCTGAATATTGGTCTAGACTATAGTATGGAAGGATAAAGCTGCCAGAATTCAAATACCAAAAGTCAATTGAAATAAGAGTAGGCTAATGCTTTTTCATTTTCAGCTCATTCAACGCATTTCTTGAGACAAAAATAAATCTAAAATGCAATAGCATTTACATGTAATCTACAGATGTGCTCATTCTATGACACAATTACAATTATAAATAAAAGATAATTAGATTTTCAAAAATGCCCCGCTAATTATTGGACAATATTAAAATGAAAATGCAATTTAGAAAATTAAAATTAAATAAGAGATAGGCTTATGCTTTATAACCTTCAGATAATGAACGCATTTAAAAACAATTTACATTGCATTTTCATTTTCTAATTGGTGTTTGTACAATTTGAAAATGAAAATGCAATGTGATTTGCTTTTGCTTCATCTCCAGGTGTGCTCATTCTATGACAGAATGAAAAAGAAAATCACATTTTCAAATTGTTCACTATGAAGCATGGCTAGGTATAGGGCAAACGTCTGGCTAGTGGCTATACAAGAATATAATGGGATCCAATCAGGCATTATACTAGTCAACCACCTCTGCCTTATTAAACACAACTAAACATGTCTCGTAGCGAGACAATAACCTCCAACCATGCTTATTGTATCAACATATTTCAATCGCATTAGGATGTGTCACAGGGTATTTTATCAACATATTTCAATCACATTAGGATGTGTCACAGGCTGACAAAACCCACGACAGTAGGCTACTTAGTTTTAGCCCCGCGAGTCAGAACCCAATGGTAGTAAAGTTTCTGACATTTTTAAGACTTGATCGGCAAGATAGAATGAGCTGACCCAGGGGGTCCCGAGAGGGGCTAGGCTACTCTGAGACTAAAATCCTCATCACAAGTTAACAACACAACAAACAGCAGAAGTTCTCCCCAGGGCCCATTTCTCCTGATACCCATCCACTGGTAACCGTGGAGCCAGGGTCTCGTCTACTCCACAGTGGTTCAACTGGTTCTCAAATATGTTTTATGTCAAATTGATACACAGAATATATGAAATGATACGGTGTATAGAGAGAGGACAATTGTTAGTGTTATAAGCTACTAGACGGAAGAGCAGTATCAGTTGATAGTGGGGTCAGTGTTCAGGAGTATTATTGTAGCCTATAGCTATACTGTGGTGTACCCTTTTAATTCTGGTATTCTAGTGTTTAATTACAGGGAAGACTAACAGATTAATTCCTGATCTGACCTAGTATCAACCAACAGGTCAGGACGGAGTGATATACAATGTATGGATGGTTGCTTCTCCTACACCTGCACTGACTTGGGAGCATTACAAAAGCAATTTGCACTGCTCTAAAGCGTGATGCCGAGAAGAAACAGTTACACTTACTAGTAGTTTAATCCAAGTCGGTCTATAACCCAAACATTCGATTTATTCCTCAAGTCTTTAGAACGAACAACACGTCTTCACACGCACTGTGACGTGACGGCAGGTGCATGCAAATATCACTCGACACTATAGTCTCCCAACATTTCGGTTTTATAATATTTACATTGGTTCAATGTCTGTACCTGCTACCCTTGTCCCTTACCTAAAAGAAACGTCCTGCTTGATGGATGCTGCAGGCAGGGGCAGCGCAGGTGTTTCGTAAATTCGTGATTGTCAATCCGATGAGGATGGAACGCACGCAGACAGGACACACCCCCAATTATTACAGATTTGAAATTCACTTTATTCGAAGGGTTTGACAGATAACATGATTTACATATATTTTTTATGACCATCATTCTGTGGACAGATCAGGTACACAGTGATGAAATTAGTAAAGCTAATTTATTTTATATATTGCATCATATGCAGGGGCCTTAAAAAAAATCCAACCTGATCAAATTATGACAGAGAACATACCATATTAAAGAAAAGGAGAGTTTTGTGTGTGGTGGTGGTGGGGGGGTGCATTTTCATCTATATTAAACCAAGTAAATATAATTGATCATGTCTTATTTTGTGGAACAAGTGCCATGTGATATGTGACAAATTAACAAAAGATATGCTTCCAAAACAAAAGCATGGATTTTCATCAAATCTATCAGACAATTCCTGAGAATTTGCAATATAAGGCAGAGGGTCATTCAATTATTTGCTGTACCATTTAATTTGGGGTCATGCAAGTTGCATTGCACAAGCATGGCCAGCCCATGAGTGACAGATGACATGCACATGTGACCTTTAGTACATTTTTAAAGGACAACTTTAGTTTTTTTTCAACCAAGGTTCATGTTTTAGGTTGTTATTAGAGAAAGTGAAAGATGAGTGTTCATTTATTTCATATGCTGCTTTCTTTTGTTTTAGAGAATCGCTATAAAATGTTGTAAAAAAAAATACATATTTAGCCCCATGTTCGAATGCTGTCAAAAATAGCAAAAATCGCTAAAACGAAAGAAAGCAGCAAATGAAAAAAAATAACACTCTTGGCCAGTGCCAAGAACCAGTCTAGCTACTTCAGGTAAAAAGGCTGATTCGAGCCAGTTTTTTTAATTTATTTTTTATATACATATATAGGCTACCGTTGTTTTGTATTGCTATCTCTACAGTCAGCAGTATGCTGGTATGAAGTATATTTGGTATTGATGGTGCAAGAATGATGACCCCAACACACCACGCCTTATTTATACTTCGTTGTGACACTATAGACTAGCGTCGCAGTCCCGCCCCTTTTAATGACGACGCCAGGCCCAGGAAAATGATTCCCAATGCATTTTCCCCATAGACATTTCAAAAGGTATTTATTTAATGACGGTTACGCCGCGGACAAAGTCAACTGGAGTCGTGACAATTCATGACAACAAACACAATATTTTGGACCAAACAAATAATTACAAAGAAGAAAAACGTGTTGTAACCTGCCGTTTTTTTTCTTCTTCCTAATTATTTGTTCGGCCCAAAAATGTGTGTTTGTTGTCATGATTCTGTCACGACAAGAGTTGGCTTTGTCCGCGGCGTAAACGTCTTTAAATGAATGCTTTTTGAAATGTCTATGAGGAAAATGAACGGAGAATGATTTCCTGGGCCCTGGTAGGGGGCAGGACTGAGACACACCAAAGTATAAGTTACACATGAAGCGTGGCATGTAAAAGTAGTGTTTTTCACAAGTTAACATGTTGAGAGTAGGGACTGTGAAGCGATCGAGGCAAAAAAAAAAAAAAAAACTACTGCACTTGGTAAAACAGGTCCTGCAACAGTTTCGGTAAATTAAGATCAAAAGGGGGTCCGTCGTTGGTCAGAAAAAAAAGAGCACAGGAGGATAAAAGGTAAACAAACAGGGCGGGGGTAGTAATAACAATAATGCTTGTGAAGGATTGAAGAGGAGCTGCTGGTCAACGCAGGTCACTCTCATCCTCCTGTATGGTTTTCTTGATGCGCAGAAGCATGGTGGTGAGCCACTGGTCCAGTCTGGAGATGGTGTCATATTCCTTCACCTGGGGCAGGCACGACAAACACACACACGAAAGAAGGTAAGGACATTACTGCCACCTAGTGACCAAAATATGAACTTTTTACCTGATAACCCATTTAGGCCTTGAAATTTAAAATGCCCTTTTTTTTCTGAAAAACCTCATGTTTCTATATCAGTGGCTCTCAATATTTCATGTCAAGGACCCCAAAGTTATATGTAATATACCGCCGACCCCCCATCTGAAAATATGTTGTTCTACAAGCTCGTAGCGCAGCACTCCACCCGCGCTATGAGCTTGTAGATCTGCTATTTTTCAATAGCAAAAGTATAATATAATGCTTGAAAAACCAAAAGGGGTTCCCGCCCCAAAATGGGATAATTTACAAAATACATTATAATTTTTCAAAACCTTACACTGAAAGTGATCAGTGTGATCAAAAGAAATCAGGCTACATTGACGGCATAATTGCCGATATTAATGTCATCGGGAAAAAGGTAAAAAAAAATGGCCGATCTATTGGCCAAACCAATAGATTGGCCGGGCTCTAGTAATAAATAATACGTTGATCACATAAGTATTTTCTTTAATCATCTGCTCACCGAATCAGTATAAGCGTCCACATTCTGTTCCTCAAAGGCGTCTAGAAGTTTCTGTAAGAATGGCATAGTGACATTTAGACTCCGACATACTCGGCTCTAAAATGAATTAACCCATTCTGACCTGAGATCAGATTCATACGAGGTTTCCACGGGACACACACTGGTCTGATTAACCCATTCTGACCTGAGATCAGATTCTAAAAATGTCAGTCGTTCTTCGAATTTTTCAAAAATAGCAGACCTACAAGCTCGTATCGCGCCACTCGGTGGCGCGATATGAGCTTGTAGATCTGCTATTTTTCAATAGCTAAAGCATAACATGATGCCAACACCAAAATGGGTGCCCGGTCAGAATGGGTTAAATAATTTGAAGTAACCACTTCAAACACAAATATACAAACACATATGCAGTAAAAGTAAACAATAATAAAAATATACACTATATTTGAAGCAACCACTTCAAATATATAAACTCAAAAAAGCTTTTAGCTTTTAAAAAAAAGCTAAATGTATGTGTGCGTAACTAGTATAAGGCATATAAGCAAAAAATGTATTTTTTCTGTTTATCATTGATAAATATATAAGAAGCACTGTATAGAGAATCAGTTTTCCCATTGCTAATGTTCTTGTTTTTTCTCTGTTCTTTTTTTCCCCTTTTATTATTTTAATCATTAATAAGGTGGGCATAATAAGCTTCGGCTTCAGCCCAAACCGTTTCAGTCAAACTGTAATTGTGTAAACCCTCATTCTGAATGTTCAACTGTATATTGTAAATGACTGAGTCATAAAATAAACTAACTAACTAATTAAACTAACTAACTAAATGTACATAATTATGCTCTGCGATATCCGGCTGCTGCACGAGTACGACATGCCAATGTGTCGTTGCTAGTTCATCTGTTAATCGTTTAAAGCTCGTTAGCGCACCACACGTACGTAAGTACATTCCTGGTGTACTGTAGACCTCGTACGTTTCAATACAATGTTCAGGACCAACTATTTGGATGCGTTTGTTTCTAAACTTGTTATTATTATTATCGTCTCCAACAGGCACTTTTTCTAGTTCATAAATCATACCATTATACAATGGAGACACCATCAGATCCTAGTTTTAAATGGTTTAACCCATTTTGGACTTAAATCCTGACCTAAGCTTTCAGAAAAATCTTTGTACAAAAATGGTATGCTGTGTACTGTACATAGCGTACAGTACATTTACCCTTCAAGAACATCTTGTAGGGTAAAAACACCAAAAGGGGTTCCCGTCCTAAATGGGTTAACACATTTTGACCCGAGGACGATTCTACAAATGTCTTCTAAATCCTGACAGTTTTCTTGTAAAATCCATGTTTCTATGTCAGTCGTTCTCATAAATTATGAGCACTCAGTGCCGCGCTATGAGCTTGTAGATCTGCTAGAAGGTCCTAGTAGGCCAGTCAATTTTTTATGATCCTTAGGGTCATCCGAATAACATTACAATTTGTGAAAATTCAGGGGTTAAAACGGCCTTCTAAAACGGTTAGTCCCAAACAATACTTGATTGGCTGGTTACCGTCACGTGACGTGACTATCGTAAATCTCACCGATAATCCACACTTTGTCATCGTGTCTCACCCATTGTAAAATCCACGGTAACCCGAGACCTCTTGTGGCTTATTGCTTTATTTTAACCGGCCACTAAATCCATGAAGGAAAACTTTTAATATATGATGTAGGGGGGTAATAGGACCATTAACAACTATATCACATTACTATTTATACAATTTATTTCGGGTCACGCCGCTTTTCAGCTTCGATTGACTGGCCTATAGGTTCAGGGACGCTGTGGGTCTGCTCTCTAGCGCACAGGTTGGCGAAAAAGTTTGGAGTTTGCATGCTCTCCCCGTGTCTCCTAAGGTAGGTACCTCTACAAAAAACATGCAGTAATCATGGCTTCTCTATACTGCCGCCCAGGATTACCGCATAAGCAATTGGGACAGGGTGCAAAAGAAACAGGGAGGTTACAAAAATCGTGGGATATAAGAAGAAAGATAATAAAGGAATTCAAGTTAACAACAAAAGACCTACCTTCAACAGCTTGCATTCTCGAGAATCTGAAAAGGCTGGAAACATTTCTTCATACTTCTGTACAGCAAGCTAGGGGACGACATGAAGAGGCATTTCAACACTCACATTTCCAAACCGATAAAGCAGATGGCTTGTAATACATTTTAAAAGCCAAATTGAACGTCTCATCTAGGGCTGAACTGAACCTTTCATTTAATTGTGTCAAAGGTTGTGATTTGTCAACCCCTAGTGTTGAACAATGTGGTGTGAAAACAGGAGTTGAGCCACACTAACGCCAACATTCTGTTCAATTCAAACACCTCAACTCCGAGAAAGAAATCAATGGTGGTGACGGACCACAGCGGAGCAGAGTTTTGCATAGTGACGGGGAGCGCTGTTAGATGGTGGATATCAGCGAGACCATTCTGAATCAATAAGAACCTAAATGACTACATGACTGCCTGCCTAAATATGTCCAAAACCGCCCCCTAAGGTCTTCCACTGCTGGCCTGCTCGCTTTGCCTAAAGAAATGGCAACTAAAAAATACGGGGAAGTAGATTTTTGCTTCTACGGGCCGACAGCGTGGAACAAACTCCCACTGTACCTTCGACAGGCAGCCTCTGTAGACATTTTTAAAGCACAGCTCAAGACCCACTTCTACACCCTTGCTTTTAATTGATCTTTACATTTTTTGTTATTCATGTCCTCACTGTATTGCATTACTGCTCTTGTTTTTTTTAATGTTTATGCCTTGCTTTTCTTTAATTTTTTTCTCCATTGCTCTGTAAAGCACTTTGAGCTGTGCTATACAAATAAAGTTTTATTATTAATATTAAAAACACGCCAAAGGCAGCGAGCGCCACTGGGAAACAGAACGCGTGAAAGACGTCATTGGCAGAAAAATGGGTTCACGTGGATCTTACCTTTGCATTGAGCATGTCAACACAGAAGTGACAGAGCGCCGCTTTGAAGAAGTGGTCCTTGGCGCTGTACTTCAGCAGTGTGCTGTCCATTGCATGGGTTCCGACCTACAACCGGAGAAAAAAACAATAATTAGTTCTACTTGTGTAGCCCAATATATCGAATGTAGCTCCGAGCGCTTTGCAATATTGAGATTAGACGATCGACACAGACAGCTTACATGACCAACGTGATTAACAGAAAGGATATTCATGTGTATGTCAATGTCATACTTAAAGGGGGTGTCATCTCACCTGTTCATAAATCTCAATAGCTTTTGGGTACTGCTCCAGCTGGGCTGCATAGGTTGCAACTTTGAGAAGGCACTTGTTTGCAGAACTGTAAAGGAAATAATAATAATAACATAACATAAAGGTTTAATATACACATTTTGCAATTATTCAAATAGGATCCAAACGACCATTCAGTTTTTTATTTTGAGTAATAAATCAAAAAGGAAATGCTACCTGGTGGATTCTTCTCCCTTGTAATAGTCTGCTGCTTGTTCATAATGAGCAATGGCCTGCAGAAAAAGAGCAAATATTTAAACACACACTACTGACACACACAAACACACACACACACACAAACACACGCACGTATTCCATGACTAGAACGCTTCCTTGTTAGATCACTTCCTTGTTGTGTTTGGTTATGTTGTGTTTTGGTTATTAAACTGAAATTCTGAAGTGGAGTTTTCTTTTTGGAATAAACTGCTGTGGAATTTAAGTTTATGTATGGCACTGTGTTGTGTAGTGCAGGGGTAGACCTAGTACCTTTAGGCACAGGGAACAGGGCACAGGGGATCACCGGTACACTGGCAGTCGTGTGAGAGAGACGTTTTTCTTTTCAAATTAAACATTCCAAAAATGTTTAGTCAGTTAAATTAAGTCTATTCACATCTACAAATGACATCCTGCACATAATTGTGCATTCATTCAAACTCCAAACTCATGACTGACGAGAGATTCTCGGAGATAGGTGGGTTATTATTAGAACATATTTCTAAAAGTTATGTGTATCCTATTATGGACAATCAAAATCAGCTGGGAATACTACATTTTGATGTGGTCACGGTGTCATAATTATATATGGCACACCGACTATCACGAAAATGAAAACATGGCACCTGTGAAAAAGGTTGCAGAGTCCTGGTGTAGTGTGAACTGAACCAAACACATCCTTTTCAATACAAACTTTTTGTATGCCATTTGGCTATTCTGAGTGGCCAAAGAGCATTGATCACGCAACCAGGTCTTTAGTTTACTCAAGTTAGGTAATAAGACCTGGTACTTAAGACACGCAAAATACAGCCCTCAGTGTTAACACCTTATAATATGAGAAGTGAATTTAAAAGATGAGTATTTCCTCTGACCTTATCAATGTCTACCAGCTCGGTCTCGTAAATTTCAGCGATGGTGATGTGATGTTTGGCTGCGATGGTGAACCTCCCCTACAAGAAGAACAAATCAAAGAGACAAAGATGTGAATGGCTGTGTGTGCACACTGCAGGGGAATGCAAGACAAATGATACGGTCCATGTCTCCGCATGAGTGAGTGAGTATGTCTGTCACACTGACACTGTAATGCTGGCTAGTCAAGCAAAATCCCCTTGTGTTTAATGGTGATTTGTACAGGTTCGTGGAACTACAGTATGGCTGGGGTGGCTACTAAAAGTCCCTAATTTAAACAGTTGTATGACAGTGTCGCTTGCCGAAAAGAACAGATCTGCAAGCTGACAGTCACCATCATGGTCAGAGGGTTAGCCTGGGTTTGCCTGGCCATAATTCCGACATCCCATTACTCCGACTACATGACTTCAGTTAGGGTTAGGGCAAGGGTTCGTAATGTAGCGAGTCGGACCAACGCGCCATCTGAATAATCGTCTGACTATTGCCACGGCACCCGTCAGTGGTTGTTTAGTCACTCTGGTCTAAACTAGAGATGTCCCCCGATACTGTATCGGGAAAAGTATCGGATCGGCCCTTATGTGTCGTATCTGTGAATATGCCAGTCTAACTACGCGATCCGACACAGGGGTAAGGGGGTTGACACTATGGCAGATAAATAAAATGTTGGGACATGTGGAGTTTGCTTTGGAGTTGCCCAAACTGCAAGTGCACATTTGAGTGAGGAGTCTGCTATAAACACAACACAAGATATATAGCTAGATAGCTATAAACACAACATGAGATCACGACACTGGTACCGGTATTGGGTATCGGCTAACACATAAATTGAAGTATCGTGATTGGATCGGACAGCTCATTGGGACTGGTCGGCCTGAACAGAACGCTGGTCGCCATGCCAAAGTGGGTCAAATAGACAAAGTTTTACCTAGTCCCATTGTGTACCACTACCACGTGTACAAAGTGTTGCTCTATTTGGTACACTGGAGGTGACAGCTGAGCAATGTGAATGTACAAGAAAAGATGCATCGTCTAGCATTATGGATGTATGGGGCCCGGCTAGGTTTTCAAGTCGTTACATTTTTCTATTGTTTGTTTGTTTTGTTGACATTTTATTATTATCATTCTACAGTAAAATAGTCGGTCTCCTAGCTCACAGCAAGATATAATCTGCTATTATTATATATGGTGGAAAGTCTGTAGCAGTCTGGCATGATCTGCTGCACTAATAGTTCAGTGCACATTCACGTACTGTACAAGTGACAAATCATTATGATCTTTCAAGTATGGGAAAGTATTCATTTAACATAATCTCCTCTCCAACTCTTTAAACTTCAATCAGCCCGAAATAGACACAATTCTATTTTTCTAAATGTCTGTTTGGCTTGTATTGAGCGTAAATTCACAATAGATTAAATGGATAATTGACAGAAATAAACATGCTGCATAAAAATAACTGGTAACAGTAATAATATATACAAACTCCAGTATACATATGCATGAATATTAACAACATTAGCAATGGGTAGTTGAAGTAGAATTTGTAGAATCTGAGTCTTACCATGTCAGTGTATATCTCAATAGCTCGGTTTAGACAGTTTATGGCCTCTGTTGAGAGAAAGAGAAGACAATTAGACACACGTTCTAAGCAGGACCATAAAACGAAACATACATGTTATATACCAAGTTCACTGTAGCTGGAAGCTGGTGTTGTGAAATAGGGAACTACAATTATGTGTTGTCATAACCTACACATGAGACACCAAGTAAAGATTACCTTGTGGATCTGCCTTTTTGAAGGCATTTCCAGCATCTATGAAGTTAGTCGCTGCATCGTGTTTGCTCTGCATTTGTAGGTGAAGACAGGCAGCTTGCGAGAAGGCATTCCCTGCAGCTGAAATTCAGATTTTGAATAAATCAATAAAAAAAAAAACAACAACAACAAATAACTAAAGGGCAGTTTTCACACTGCTGAGAGATGAAAACAAATAGCTCTTACCACACCAATTTTTGGCCATCTTGTACATATTTGCTGCCCTTGCGTACATGTCACAGGCCTCTTCCATTTTAGACGAGCCACTGCATCAACACAGGACAAGTAGAATAATAATGATATTACAGGTGAAATTAGTGGTTGCCTTTGAAGCAACCAGGCTAACAACAACAATATTAATTGTGTCGGTGTACAAGCGAAGCCTTTGCATTTCAATACATTGAATAAAGACTGAAATGGCAGTAGTGTGGAGTGTGGACTGTGTTGGTTCTACAGTGGTTATGTTAGAGATGCTAGCAACCAGGTTAATGCAGCAATGGCCCAATCCCTATGCTGCTGGTTTTTGTATTCTATTGTCCTTGTTTTTGTATCTAGGGCTAGAATGAACCAAGACAAATTCCTATCAACTTGTTGACATGGCAATACATTATTGAATCTGAATCAATGACGTACAGCTAAATTAGTTTGATTGACTGACAAGTAGTCAATCAATCAATGTTAGAGAATGCTAGCAATGATACACACAGCTATAGATGACAGATGGCGAACGAATAGCTAAACGACTAATTCATCATGCTAGCGCCACAATCATTAGATCTGTCAACCGCAACCAAACCCGCTTACAGTAGGTACAGTCGCATTACGTCAGTTATAACGTCTGATTTTTACACGACTATGTTGACAGAGTTAGCACCATGCTAGCTAGCAAGTTGTTGTTTTTTTCATGATATAATTCGCAGTACGGCGGTGTTGGGTGTACGGTGCACCGAACCCCGCAGATCTACATGGTCGCAGCGCATCACAAGCGGCGCGTTGTGAGCTTGCAGATCTGCTATTTTGTATATATTTTTTTAATGATGCTTGATGCATAAGCGACCGCCTCTTCCGCGATGTTGGCTCATCATTGCTGTCTGCCGTTAGCTTTCCAGTGCTAATGCTTTCATGTTATACACACCCGAACATCTGTCCGAAAAACGACGTCGACGACTTGACTTTCTTGTCGGCTTCGGCCATCAACGCCGCGGCCTCTTTCTCCTTCCCGGAGTTGTCCATGATGTTACTGGGACTAAACACACCGTTGTAGCAATCCTGTGTGTATGTCTGCCTGGTCACAATACTAGTACTGCTGAACTGCTCTGCTAGTGTAATGTATTGTTGCGGCGCTGCTGTGTACAGTACACTGTGCACTGTAATCGTAACCTCACTTCCCGCAGTACCTGCGGAAAGCCTGGTTTCTACTGTGACTTTCCACCGGTGCCATCCTGCATAGAGCCCGCCTACTCCACAAACGGTATCCGGTCGGGCCCTACGCACACATTTTACAGGCAAGAAGTAAGAACAACAGAGACCCTTTCCGTGTCCGCTGGTTCGCATTCAGGGCGGATATGCAACGTGGCCAAAAGCCAACTGATCCCACACTCCGTTACCTCGGTCACGTGACGGTGACGGACGTCGCACGTCACTGTCGCACGTCAACTCGAGTCACGTGATGTGATGATGGCCCACGGTCACGTGATGTGGGAAGTATCAGCAACGTCGTCACAACTGGTCACAATGTTTGTGTTTGTCTTGACTTGTCTTGTTTTGTATTGTAATGCATTGTATCATGTCATAACTGTTATAAAGATTTGCTAATAATAAAATAATATTAATAAAAACATATATAGGCCTACAACATGTATGTCTACTATGGTCACAACAGAAGTTCACTCGATGACTAATTTGTGTGTCAATCGGTCACAATACACACACTGTGTTGTTTTACAGTTTGGTAAAACATCAAATAATAGTAGTATATAGCCTATGTATACAATTTTTTACAGTTTGATAAGCATACAATCTCATACAATTATTTAAAAACATCAAAACAAAATCTAAATGCATATTAGTGTGCCAAATGGTGAATGCCTGTCAGAATCATAGGCTGATTTAGGGCCCCTGGAAATGGGTTTGTGTGGCCTATGGTGTGGCCCCTCTGACTGATATACTGACTTGCAGCCAGCATAATAGCTACAATTTGGTGTCACTGTCAACAGAATAAACTGCGCAAGTTACTTTTAACTATTGCATAATTTATGCTCCATATTGTGCAATGGTGACGCACAGACATTAGTTGATCTATTCTACAAGCTCCCAATGTGACTCATGCATGCAATGTGTTGAACAGCTATTTTCAAATTGCAATGTGTCGAATAACAGGAAAGCATGGAGGACCCCAATGTAAACAAGCCATTGTGGGTGGTGCCTTTTCTGGGCAGGCCTATTTCAATCCTCTCAGACCTTACCTTGTCTGCTAGAAGGTATATTGACTGACAGGTCCTGTCCTTTCCTCTAACTGCTTTAATACTCTACAAACTGTTAATACAATTTTCAATCAATCAGTCAGTCAATCAATCAATCAATCAACTTGTGACGCTGTTTTATAACGAGGTATAAATCAGGCTTAATGGTTAGTTTGTTTCTTGTGACAAAGTGAATGTTTAGGCTATTCCTTCAGTTCTCAGTGGGACTGTTGGAAAGTTATTTCAAAGTCAATATTCGCACATCCGCAGATGCAGGTAAAAAAGCCATTTGACAATCAATATAAATGTAGTGACCACAATTCATACAAACGCTCTTGCTTAGGGGCCCCCAACCCATGAGATGAGAAAAGGCTGGGAACCTATTTTGGGAACGAGCTCTTGGCCCCCTGGACCCATAGAGTTATATGACTGGGCCGAGCCCCAGTAGGCCGGCCCGGTTCGGTAATCCACCCCTGGTCACTCAGAATCATGGAGGTCGTGACTAATTGTGACCCCACTTCAATAGAATTAATATCGACAAAGGAAGTTAAATTTGGCGTAGAACAGAAATGGATTGAATGCATGTCCTGGTGGATACATTATTAATAATAATTGCAGTGTGTAGCATCAATAAGTGGAACAAGAAGGGTCAACAGCATAGCAGTTTGTAACTTTGTCCATGAAAGAAAAACAACCAAATTGTTTCTTGTGACATTTAGGAAACTTGTGACATTTAGGAAAACGTGCAGAAAATGCATGCATTTATTTTCACAACACTCAGCAAGTCAACGTTGGACTGTTTATTAATGTGAACAAATTAAATTCAATGCATTTCTGGGTGGTCAACACACGTCTTCAACCAAAGTGCAGCTTTGGACAAGGCTCTTGTTTGTTGATGTTTTTTTTTTTTTTTGGTCAGGCAAAGGCAACGGCCTTCTGTTTCCTCGAGCCTGTGTAGTTGGTTGGGGTCCTGGCACAGCACAGCCCCTGCGAGGCTGTTCCGGAGACCCCGCGCTTGCCTGCACCTCTATCGTCTCGGGTGAGTTTGTTATAATGTAGCTATTTCTCCATTTAAATGTGAATAACCGCCGTTAAAGCTGCAGCATGTTTACCGCGTTGCAAGGCGCTCGCGAACCTCCGCTTTGTGGGGAAACGGTGGTGGCTCGCGCAGCGGCGACCGTTGAGTTAAAACGGCCGTTAATTCCCAAGCATTACCCTTAACACTACTACCACCAGCACCAACCAGCCAGCCAACCAACCTATCTACCGCTCCACAGCAGAGCCAGTATCCCAACACAGACTCGAATTCCTGCAAGGAGACGCACACAGACATGGCTGTGTGGAGACGCTGCTTTGCGTGAACACGTTTAAAAGGCGTCCCTGTCCGGCCTGAACCGTGTTGCCTGCGTCCCGTACGGTTGTTGTTGTTGAATGTCAACTGTCGGCACTCTCACTGTCTTGTTGTCTGGTTCCGTCTGAAATATTGTTGATAGCTTTAGCTTAGCTAGCTTTGCCAAGTTAGCCAAGCTAAGGAGCTAAAGCTAACGACATAATCATAATAACCCAAGATGGGAGCAAATGTAACTAAAACGGGGAGAGGAAATCATGCACGTTATTAATCGTAAAGGCCTCTGTGTTGGGTATCTGGTTACGTAATGTGGCTTTATTTTCCCCCTCCTCGCGATTTGACCGAATATACACGCAGCTATTTGAAAACATTAGCTAGCTTTAGCCTGTTAGCAGTTTGCAATGTATTCCATTCATATCCTGCGTTACTACTGCTGCTGAGTCCGGTGGCGCTTGCCGACAAGAACTGATTTGGTCGCGACGATGATGTGCGTTATTGCGTTGTATTGCTTGAACATCGGTTCTTGTCGGCGAGCGACACCGCCGTACTACCATGATCAGGAGTATAAAATAGCAATAGGGCAAAAACCTCGGGCCGAGTGAAACGCGCGGTTTCTTTGAGATTTTTGTTTATTTGTCTTTCTATTTGATTTGATAGTTTGTCTTTGTTCATTTTTTTTGGTTTCCGTTCAAACCAGTTGGTTTGCCAGCTTGTTGATGCCCAGCAAGCTGCTGCCACTTGATCTCACAACAGTCAAATGTGGCCTGTTGCATTAAAACAGTGATTCTCAGCCTATTTTTTTTTAATAAAAGGTGCTGTAAGTTTGTTCAGTAGTAGTACCAGTGTTCTCAGAGTCTGTCCAGCTCTTTAATACACAGAAAATACATTTTCAAGTGGGTCACCAATTTTCATCCCGTCGGGAGGGAACCCATTTATACGCTTCAATTTTAGTGTTTCAATTCCATTTTGTCTGCTCGTTTTCCCCCTTTCATCTCTCCCAAATTACTCCCCGATGAAGAGAAGTTGGTCAAAACATGTCATCTCTCCCCCCTCTCTCCTGATTTTGTGATTCTCGTTTCCTCAGTGTGATCCTAGATTCCTAGAAGCACCAACAGTGCCTGGCACTATACCATATGAAACCTGATTGGTTTCTCCCTCCCTTTTTTTTTACCTCCAATTTCACTTGTTTATCCTTTAAGAATTATCTTGATTAGATTAAATTGTTATTCCGACCTGAACATGTATTTTATGTTACTAAAGAGCTGGTTACTGAACAAACAAACAGTGTACACACTCTACTGTATAATAGTATGACTACAGGAATATATAGCGCTATTAAACTTATTTTAACAAAATAATATCACTTACAGCCCCCCTTTTTAATTTATAGGACCCCCAGTTTGATACACATTAACTCTTAAGAGTGCAAGTATATATTCACTAATATTATTACTAGGAATATTTGGCACATTACCTGTTTTCCTTTCTTTTTTTTTTTAATCTATTCTTGTCACCTTTCCCGGAGGTGTAATTTGTACACTCTCTGAGTTACAGAAGAGGTTCCATTTGTTTCCTAACTGTCACTCATTTAGCTGGGGACCCCTGGGAGTCACATTGAGAACCAGTACATTAAGTGATGATCCCGGTTCTTTGTATTTTTGTTTCTATTCTAACAGTTATTGACACTGGCAGTGGCAAGTCATCTTGATAAATATTTGGATAGTTTCAGGTTTTTCTTCTACACTAAAATGACACAAAGCCAAGGCTAAAATGATTGTGCAGGGCTGCCCATTTAAAAAAAAAATGTGAACATTTTCTGAAGTAATCAGAAAACACTAGGATCAGTAATCCTTCTTTGGTCCTTTTGTTGAATGTAATGGATAAAAAAAAGCGCCAATGATTAATGTTATTACCTTAAAACTGCGGGAGAATGACATGACTTTGGGTTAATTCAATTCATGTCCATGTTGAATTGCATTCTTTGGGCCAACCATGTACTCCATGTTGGTTCCGAGTAATTCAGAGCCAAGTCCACTGAGTCTACTGATTTCTGGTTTGGAAAAGTGTTTGAAAATAAGTCTAAAATTAAAGAGTTTGGTGATTATTGATTGCAGTCCCCATGACAACGAACCAACTACTCATGACCCCAAATGGCAGGATCAGGAACAAACGAGTTCAAACGGGGAATGTTGTGATATTCTGCAACTTGACTTCAAGGCACGTGGATCCCTGTGCAGTGATGTAAATAGGTTTTCAATGTAATGTGTCCCGGGGACCCAGCGGTGGTCTTTTAGATGGGTCCCACTTCAACGACACTAGGAGTCATATTTTGACCTCCTTTATTTTTATAAATTGCAGCATTTCATCTTAAATGGTTATAGTATGGTTATATAATATTCATGTAGAAAATTCATGTATCAGAATAATGAAAGAAATAAACACGACAATAAATCTGACAATTGCAAAGAGTTATGCAAACAACAGTGCAAAGTAAATTAAATTACTAAATTAGTACAGTAGTGTGTGTACAGTAGTGTGTCCATGGGACCCCCAGAAAGGTCCACGGCAGTGTTGATTTCGTCGACTAAAACTAAGGCGAAAAATGTTCGTCGACTACCTTTTTTTCACTGATAAAAACGACATGGAAACTAAATTAAAACTAAGCTATGATGACTAAAACTAAGACTAAATATACTGACAATTTCGTCAACAAATAAAAACTAGACTAAAATGTTAGGAAGTGGACAAGAGATCCAGTATAAGTCATTTCACACTTGGTTGCATGCTGAAAATGGCAGATCACTGCCTGTGTGAAGTTGGTTTACCCACGGATCTGTATGTATACATACACAGTATACTGCATAAGTGTATATACATGCATCAAAGTATCTAACAGTTGTGTTAACACTGAATATCAAAGTGCTTTTGTTGAATTTGTTATACCTGAACTTTCTTGGAAACTGCCGATGTTTGTGCAAAAAGTCGTTTTCATCCATTCCTCTGAGGTAGCTGAAAGCTATCAGTGTAATTTAACATCCAAAGTAAGTTCGAAGCTTAGACCGTGATGGTCGAGATTAAGACATCAATAATTTAATCAAAAATTATTCTAAAGCTCGATGTACATATATACTTGGTGCCCAGACTGCCCACTTACTAGGCAGGTAGCATATTCAACTACTTTGAAGTTAAGATATTATTCAGGTTATACAGGGATTTTGTGCTATTCAGAGTTTTGGTTCATTCTTGAATTAGAAGATTGCAGCATCTTAGTTTTTCCTGTGCTTGTCTTTTGCAGTTGTCATGGATGATGAGGACGGCAGGTGCCTGCTAGATGTAATTTGGTATGTCATTGTCAAAACCAACACTATAGTAACGGGTCACATTAGTTTTTGATTCTTTAACTTGCCCTCCCATTTGGGGTAGTTTATGGCGCCTTACTGAATCATGGTACATTTTATTTTGTCTTTACAGTGACCCAGAAGCTCTCAATGACTTTCTTCATGGATCTGAGACCCATGTGAGTTCTACGAGATCTCATATTGGGACAATGTGGCATCCATTTAGAGATTTATATTTACAACACTTTGAACCTGTGAATGCAATACGATGAAGGAGGCTTTGTGTCCCATGTATTTTTCTATTTTATTTATTTTATTATTTTTGCTCTGCCGGGGTCGACATGACACATTCCTATCGCTCACAGATTAGCCTTTGATACCCCCCCACCCCCCCTCCACACACCCCCCTCTCCTGCGAGCTTCCTCCCTGCTGATTTTATTTGTGTCTTATACTGTCCCATGGACTCTCTCTGACTGTGGTTTGTGTCTTTGCCTTTTGGAGTGCACTCTTTATGATTTTCAACTTGAGCCTTGCCCTGTCCCCCTCTTTTATTAAGCCTAATTCAACCAAATGAAGAAATGCTAACACTAACGCTTCCCTCCGTCTCTGTTGTTATACTCCTGTTCTTTTTTTGCTTCCTCTGCCCCGTATTTCTCCCCCCTGTTCCTTTCTTACTTTTATACGTTTTCTTGTTCGTGTCCTGATTCCTTCTTGGTTTTTTTACCCTCCTTTGTTTGACGGCCTGTATGTTTCTCTTGTCCTGGTGCCCCCCCCCCCTTTGCTGTCTTGGGTACCTTTTGGTTTCTGTCTGTCCTATCCTGGGTGGGTGTGTCTGTAGTTGGACACTGACGACCTTTTGGATGGTTCGGGTGACCCCTCCAGCTCGTTCTTCTCTACCGCTGGGGTGAGTAACATCCCCCAAAAAAAATCCCTTTTCCTCCTGTTATGTTTTTCCATCCATGTATGTAGCATGCACCTCCCAAACCCCCCGTCCCCCCCCTCCCTTTCCACTAACAAGCATCTACTCTTGAGCATTGATTGGCCATGGTGTGATTTTCTCTCCCTCCAAAGTGTTTTTTTTCTTTTTTTGGGGGGGACTTGCTGTGTTGTTGACATTCAGGCCAGCTCCACGTTTCTCTTCATTCCATATCAAAGTTGCCGTTGACCCCGCGGCCGCATGGTTTCACTCTTCTCTCCTCCTCCGTTGTGTGTCCGTTGTTGCGTTTCTCCTGCAGGGACATGTTCCGGAGGCACAGCCGCCAGCGCAGCTGTTGGCCAGCGAGCCCTCCTCGGTGGGCCTGCCCAGAGTCAGCGTGGACCTGGACTTCCTGGAGGACGATGACATCCTGGGAGGGTCCCCTGGCGGCGGCGGGGGCGAGGTCGGGGGAAGCAACGGCATCATCGGGGCCAACCACGAGCCGTGCGACATCCTGCAGCAGAGCCTGGCCGAGGCCAACATCACAGAGCAGAGCCTGCAGGAGGCCGAGGCGGAGCTGGACCTGGGCTCCTTCATAGGCCTCACGCAGGTGGTCCAGACGCTGCCCCCCGACGCCGGCGCCGCTGTTGGAATAGGCGTCGGAGGAGGAGGAGCCGCCGCTCCGCCCAACGCCACGGCCGACATGCTGGGCTCGGTGTTGGCTCACCAGGGCCTGCAGCTTCAGCCTCAGGTCATGAACAAGGCCATTAGTGTTTCGCCGTTTATGCAGCCCGTCGGCCTGGGAAACGTAACTCTTCAGCCCATTTCGAGTCTCCAGGCTCTCCCTAACGGGAGTCAGTCTGGGCATCTGGGCATCGGACAGATCCAGGTCGTGGGCCAGAACACAGTCATGACTATCAACCAGTCCGGGCAGCCCATCCTGGCCAAAGCCATGGGGGGCTACCAGCTGCACCAGCCCGGGCCCGAGGTATCGGGCGCAGGGACACAACAGGCCGGGCTCGGAGGTTCGGTTCTCAGCTCCGGAGGAGGACTTCTGATCCAAGGGGGCAAAGCCACCCTGGGATCTCCAGCTTTAAACGGGCCGGCCGTTTGCGTGAGCAGCGCAAACAGCGGTAGCGTAGGTGGCACTATGACGACCGCCACCGGGATTGTGGGCTTTGGCGGCACCCCTATAAGCGCCGGCATGGGACCCCAGACACAAGGCCAAATCATGCAGAATGTGATCATCCAGCGCACGCCCACCCCCATCCAGCCCAAACCCCCCCAGGGCGGAGCCATCCAGCCAAAGCTGTTCAAGCAGCAGCAGCCTCAGCCGGGGACGCAGCCCGTGCAGAACGACACCAACAAGGCCCTGCAGGGGCTGCAGCAGATCCCCGTCTCCGCTGCTCAGAACGTAGCCTTCCTCACGGGGGGCAAGCACGGCTCCAACGTGGTCCTGAGCACGCAGGCCGGGTCGCAGCAGGCCCAGCAGTTCCAACAGGCTCTGTTCAAACAGCAAGGAGGGCAGCCTTCGGGCAAGCCCCTCAGCGTGCATTTGTTGAACCAGTCGGGCAACCAGCAGGCCTTTTCCATCATTCCCTCCCTACAGGGCCAGAACCACCAGTTCCTCTTGCAGTCTCAGTTGCAGGCGGGCGGGCAGATCTTGACGCAGCACCCCGGGGGTCACATTATAAGCCAGGGCCCCGGCGGGCAGATAATCAACCTGGGTCCCGGCGGGCAGAACATCAACCTGGGTCAGGTGCTGGCCTCGCAGGGCCACGCCGGGGGCCAGATCCTCTCCGGACACATCCAGCTGCAGTCGGGCCAGATGGGTCCGCACACCCTCTTTCAGATGCCCGTCACACTGGCCCAGGGTCCGACGAACCCCACCCAGAGCCACCCGACGGTCACGGGCGGCCACGTGCAGACCGTCATCCAGGGCATGCCCACCCTGCAGAACTCCCTGACCATGCTGGGCCAGGTGGAGGGCCTGAGCCCGCAGGCGGTCAGCCTGCAGCCGGCGCTCCACCAGGCCGGCGGCGGCGTTCCCAGCAGCAGCAGCACCGGCGCGGCGGCCATGGCCCAGCCCGGCGACAACAACAGCACGGACCAGCAGCACTTGCCGCAGCACGCGGCGTCCATCCTCACCATGCAGCCGTGTGGCCCCACCACCGCGGCGGGCGGCGGCCGGCCCCTCCCCGCCTCCTCTCCGTCCAATATGACCATGACCATGTCCACCGCCCCCTCGTCCACCGTGGCGACGGCCATGGGCCTGGCCCAGCACAGCCCGGGCCGGGTGCTGTTCACCAACCAGGCCGGCTCCCAAATGATCCTGAGCCAGGAGTCTCTGCAGATGTTCCTGCAACAGGTATGTGAGTCCTGTCTGGGCTTCCTGGCATGTTGTTGTTGTTGTTGTTGTTGTTGGGTTGTTTTGTTTTTTACAGTTTTAACATTCACTAATAAAAAAACGATATGTTTAACCCATTTTGACCTGAGATCAGATTCTAAAAAATGTCCTGCTTTACATCCTGACAGTTTTCTGAAAAAAAGCTATGTTTCTATGTCAGTGGTTCTTCGATTCTTTTCAAAAAATAGCAGACCTACAAGCTCGTAAGCACACCACTCGGCGAGCTTGTAGATCTGCTATTTTTCAATAGCTAAAGCGGGGGTTCCCGCCCCCAAAAAAATGGGTTAAAAAATGGAAAAAGAAACTGCACGGAGTGATGTTTGGTCTGACCTCTCTGGTTTACTATTGTACTCCTCCCCCCTTCCCTTCCCTCCCCGAACCCCACCCCCCCACCCCCCTCCGTCCCTCGTCCTGATTGGTTGGTTAATGTACTCTATGTCAGGAGCCGCAGCACCAACAAACAGAGAATGGCTCCGCCCCCCCCTCTGTGGTGGGCGTACCGGCGTCTGTTATCGTCAGCGGCAGCAACAGCACTGCCACTGGTCCAACGGCACCGCCTCCTCCCTCACTGGTCCATCATGACAGCCAATTAGCTGACACTCGGGTGGGTCAGCAGAGCCCCACCCTCCTCCTCCTCAACCCCCCTCCTGGCCCCTCCTCCTCCTCCCACCACGTGGCAGCTGTGGTAAAGCAGGTAGAAAAAAAAAGCCCCCCCCTTTACCGCTAAGCCCCGCCCACTTGTTGCTGCCACTGCCTCCGCCCGCCACTGCGTTATTAGGATCATCGTTCATTCCAGAGATCTCCTCTTTTCCCTTCTCCTCTTCGACTGTGTTGCTTTGCATTCACTCTCTCCACGTTGCCTTTACAACCTGTGTTAATCCTTAAAGGGAAACGTCATCCTTTTTTTGCAAAAAATAACATATATTATATTTTATGACGTTTTTAGAAGATTTAGAACACTTTCCTGGGGGTCTTTGTGTGTGTAATATGTGGTTTTAGATATTTTAGATTTTAGCAGTGAGCCCATGCAGTGTCTCTGATGTCATGGACACTGGGGCTCACTTCCTTCCTGGACTACACCAAGGACTGTCTAAAGAGGACGGGACGCGAAGACCGTAAGGGCGCCGCCATGTTGCTCACATGGTGCTCCATGGAAGGAAAGAAACATGCGCAGTTGAGACAGAGGAAGCTGAACGTGGAAGTGTTGGCTGCATAAAGCCCATTGCGCATGTTTCTGTCCTTCCATGGAGCACCATGTGAGCAACATGGCGGCGCCCTTACGGTCTTCGCGTCCCGTCCTCTTTAGACAGTCCTTGGACTACATCAAGGAAGCTTAGAGAAGGAAAGAACATGGTCACGTGACTGGGCTGCGCCATGACACTTTTCGTGGATTCTTTCATGGGAGCCAAGCTACACCCGGAAGTTCGGCAGAATGCACTGGAGTCAATGAGAGCTCAGTGACCAGCTCATGAACAAAATGGTAAATCGTGCATATATATATAGCGCCTTTGTCCAAGGCCCTTTACATAGATTGTGCATTACATTCACACGCACATTCATACACCGATGGCGGCGGAAACCATGCAAGGCACCAACCAGCACATCAGGAGCAATTAGGGGTTCAGTGTCTTGCTCAAGGACACTTCGACACTAACTCTGTGGGAGCCCGGGTTCGAACTGGCAATCTTGCGGTTACCATCCAGCCACTCTACCCCTACAAACACTATTTGAGTCTATTTCTGAATGACTGAGACCTTTTGTGAAGTAATCGCTTCTGGAAATGAACAGAAGACATGTCACATATTATTGTCTCCTGTGTTGCTTTTCGATGTGTACACTGTCATTTCATAGAGGTATCGTATCTAAAGAGCACAAAGTACCTTTTTGAACATATTACCAAGTATCGCGAGACTTCCCACCGGTTCCTATCTGACAGCCAAATCTCGCGATACCTCCAAGCCAGAAACGATACCTGCTGCTGTTTAGGATCATCAATTAAAATGAATATACTGTGCTTTCTGTACACATCGAAAAGCAAGTGATTAGAAAACAACCTTTTTGAAATGTCTTCTTTTATATTCCTGAACCGATTTATATGACGACGGTCTCAATTGTTCATAAATAATGTTTGTTATGAGCTGGTCCAGCCGGCTCCATTCACTGCCGTGTGTTCATTGAACTTCCGGTGCCAGTTTTGGCTCCCATGAAAGTGTCCGTGAAAGTGTCATGGCGCAGCCCAGTCACGTGACCACTTCCCTTCCTTCTCTAAGCTTCCTTGGACTACCATGTTGTCTCAGTAAGACAGCCCTCTCCCTATCCACAAGGAGGAGCACTGTGCACCAAAAGATTATGGGAATTGTTGTCCAGAAAGGAAGTGAGCCCAGTTATCCATGAAATAATTACACACATAAAAGACCCCCAGGGAAGTGTTCTAAATCTTCTCTTTTTGCAAAAAAGGGTGTTTCCATCTAAGCTCATAAATTCCCTTGTTTTGTACCTTTTCTTTTGTCTATTATTTGTGTAAGCATGCTCATTTATTTCCTTCTTTGTGCATTAAATGTTGTCTAATGTCATATTTTGAACGTCTAACTACGTTATATGCAACTCATGGCATTCATTCATTCGAAACTTTGCCTCCACTATGTTCTTCTAACCCAAATTCAACTTGAGTTCTTTTCACTAATTTTGGTTTTTTTTCCGCATAACGTTTCATTTCAAAGCTGTGTTTCGTGAGAAACATTTACCGAAACATGCTTACGTTGTAAAAAGATCCATCCAATAGTACACAACTCAATCATCTTGTTGACCACCTTAGCTGTGTGATCATGTCCAGTTGACTTCATTGTCATTTAACTGCATCAGGCAACCAGTGGCTGATCCATTGGGAACTAATCCACGCTTGTTTTTAGACAGACTCCTTGGCTATACACTTTGCTTTCAGTTCCCTTTCCCCACACAGCCCTCCCTCCCCCCACTCCGTAACTACCCGTGATCAGTGTAACACAATCTCAGCAAAAACCAAATCACACGCTTTCCCCCGCCCCCCCCCCCCCTCTGCCCTGAAATCTTCAGATCACCCTAAACCTTACCCATCACAGACCTGCCGACCTTGACCTCTTGCTTGTGTCCAGCTGTTTCCTTTTGGGGCTCAACAAATGATGATTATTCAAGTTTAAAATGAGAGAAAAAAAATAAATAATGATAATTGTCTTCACGCGTTTTGGTCAAAATCATTTGGCTTTTCTGTTCTGTTTATATTAGCAGCTGCTATTTTGTAAGGTTCAGTCCTTTTGCTTCTGTATTGTTTTGTGACATCTGTGCAGTTTTTTTGTTGTCGACGTCAATCACTTTTGAGTGTCCATGTAGTTCCTTCTCTTATCTGTGCATGCAGGACTGTCGTGTGATTGACTTTTGTTTTCGAGATCCTTGCTTTGATGTTTCCGTCGTGTGTCTCACCGACTTTGTTTCCTCTTAACGTAAAGAAATGTCCTCCTGGTTTTAACTGTCACGACGCCTGTGGCTTCATCCCTTCAGCTTCCCTCGGGCGCACACCAACAGCTGAAGATCCAGAGCATGTCCCCGTCGCCGGCCCTCGCCGCGCCTCCGCTGGCGGACAGTCCGCAGCCCTCGCAGTCTCCACAGCTGATCCTGAGCCAGCAGATCCAACAGTCCCCCCAACACCACCACCACCACCAACAACAACAACAGCAGCAGTCTCGGCCCCCCTCGCAGCCCCAGCCGCAACAACAGTCTCAAACCCCCTCGCGCTCTTGCACGCCCCTCTCGTCGCAACCCCCCCAACCCTTCTTCATCGTGCACCAAAACCAAATCCAACCCGGGTCCCCCCAGCAGCAGCAGCAGCAGCAGCCGGCCCCCCTACCCCAGCAGAGCCAGCAGCCCCAGCAGACGCAGACACTACAACAACAGTCCCAGCCGCCGGCTAACGTTCAAGTCCAGCTCTTATCCCAGGTACGGCCGCCCCCTCAGCTCTCGCCTTTTCAGCAACAAGACGTCCTCCCCCATCCCGCCTCCTCGCGCTCCCCTAAGCCTCCCCCGGTGGCCGTACCCACGCAGCACCAGTTCGCCACGCTCGTCGGCGCCCCCGGCGCCCCCACCGTCGTCGGCACGCTGGTGAAACAACAAGGACAACAGCTCTCCCTGCAGGGCATGACGGCGGAGCAACAGCACCACCTACAGCTGGTCGGCGCTCAGATCCAGACGCTGTCCACCATCACCCAGCCCTCGCCTCAGCAGAAACAGCTGCTGGACAAGTTACACCAGGTATTTGTGTGTGACACGCGTGTTCATTTTGTTAACCCATTTTGACCTGAGATCAGATTCTTAAAAAAATGTCTTCTACATCCTGACAGTTTTCTGAAAAAGCTATGTTTCTGTGTCAGTCGTTCTTCGATTTTTTCAAAAATAGCAGACCTATAAGCTCGTAGCGCGCCACTCGGTGGCGCGCTATGAGCTTGTAGATCTGCTATTTTTCAATAGCTAAATTATAACAGAATGTTTACAACACCAAAAGGGGTTCCCGCCCAAAATGGGTTAAGATTTCAGACATTTATTAAGCCCGTACAACTCAGGATATACTTGATGTTACTGCTGACCCGTGTTTGAAGACTCTGGTAAGATTGGTTTTCATTCATTACAGACTAGGGCTGTAGCGATATGACGATGTATGTCATGTGGACGATAGAAAATGTCTATCGTATAGACAGTCGTATAGACAATATGAAGCGCTATTGTTTATATCTGCGTGCCGCAAAACAAGCGGCAGTATTTTATGTCACGACGCCTTGCTAATCTATGCTGCCCAATGCATATCAAACATGGAGGGAGACGATCAGCGGACGAGATTCAGAGCGGGGTATAACGCCGGTCACCGTTCTAAATCCAGGTTTCATGCTGGTCAAATTGATACTGAGTGGGTAGCAGCAGCAGTATCAATCTAAAAAAGAATAACTGCATTAGTGGAAAAATGACCTGTTTTATGTACGCTATATATTTCAAAACCTGTGATTTAGATGTGTACCAATCACTTTTATATTCTACTTCTCTTACCCTGTGGATTGCCTGTCAAAACAGCTTGAACAACTCCTCCTCCTTCCATCATGGGTTTCTCTTTGCAGGTCCAGCAAGGCATTCTCATGCAGGTCAAGCAACAAGTCCAGCAACAAGTCCAGCCTCAACCTCAACTTGCACAGCAGCCACAGTCCCAACAGCCCCAACCTCAGCCTCAGTCGCAGCAGCCTCACTCCCTCACGCCCCAGGCTCTGGCTCAGCCTCAGCCTCTGTCCGCGGGTCACTTAGGTTCCCAGCAAGACGTACCCGTCGACAAAGTGATATTATTACAGTCGGCCGGCGCAGGCGGTGCGCCCACTCAACTTCTTCCCCCGGTGTTGCATCAGCAGCAGCAGCAGCAGACCTCGGTGCTGGTCAAGACTCCCGTGACAGGTAACTTGTAGTCTATTACTCCATAAGTACCGATTGATTTCCTCACTCGTATTAATAATTACCCTGCAACGATGTGCCTCTCTCCTTCTTGTCCTATATAGCGTCGTCGAGTGACCTCCAGTTGTTCTCTGGTGTCCAAGGACCCATTGGAACGATGGTGAACCAGACGGTCATCCCCGCTAGCCTTACACAGCCTATACAGGTGGGTTATGTTATGTCACACGATATGATGCTGACTTACTTTCAACATTTTGTCCCTGCTTTTGGCCTTGTCACTTATTAAAATGGCCAGACGTCGAAATACAAAAGGGTCTTCTGAAAGAATATATGTTCAAAGAATTGTGCCGCACAATATTTTGGACCAAACAAATAATTACATAGAAGAAAAACCACAAAAAAAGTGTTGTAACCTGCCGTTTTATTCTTCTTTCTAATTATTTGTTCGGGCCCAAAAAATGTTGTTTGTTGTCATGATTTGTCACGACAAGAGTTGGCTTTGTCCGCGGCGTAAACGTCTTTAAATAAATACTTTCTGAAGTGTCTATGAGGAAAATGAACGGAGAATCATTTCCTGGGCCCTGGTAGGGGGCGGGACTGCGACGCTCTATTGCCAAAACCAGATAGAGGTCAAGTAAAATGACACAAGAATGCAGTCTGGATTAACCCGTTCTGGGCGGGGGAACCCCTTTTGGTGTTGGTTATGCTTTAGCTATTTTTGAAAAATCTAAGACACTTTTAGAATCTGATCTCAGGTCAGAATGGGTTAATAATGAAACTGTCAGGATGTAATAGACATTTTTTAGAATCTGATCTCAGGTCAGTCTGGATTCAAGTCTCTCTATCGCACCACGTCTGTCTGTCCCACAACAGGGCCAGCCAAAGCCAGGGGTGATCAGCTCAGTCGGAGGGGTGCAGATCCAGGTGATGGGTTGTACACAAATGGCCGCTCCGCAGCCCCCCCCTGCCCCCGTACTACTACAAACACAGGTATGGGTGTTCCCCCCCCCACCCGTGCACCAGTGTTGTTTTTGACAGCAAATTTTGATTTTAGTTTTAGTCAGTCTTTTCATGACTTATACTGGATCTCTTGTCCACTAGTCCCTTCCTAACATTTTAGTCTAGTTTTTATTTGTTGACGAAATTGTCAGTATATTTAGTCTTAGTTTTAGTCATCATAGCACAGTTTTCATTTAGTTTCCATTTAGTTTTCTTCAGTGGAAAAAGGTAGTCGACGAACATTTTTCGTCTTAGTTTTAGTCGACAAACAACACTTCCGTGTACGCTTGTTTCTCTGCACGTGTCCGTCTGTCCGTGCATGTTTTGAAAATCCTACATAAATGTCACACTCTTTTTTCTTTAAATGTGAACGCTGGACTGAACCATGATATCTTTGTGGCTCTCACATCACAGACATTGACGATGCCTTTCAGTGCGGAGCCCAGCAAAGAGGCAAGGTGTGTATAAAGTTGGTAATTTTAATTAAACCATGTACGTACAGCAAAGCAATACTACAGAGCTCTTAGACATCATAGAGCAGCCGTGGCAATGGAAAAACAGCCCAGCTAAGGTTTTGATATAAATATTATATAATAAATGAAGTGGTTCATGCCATTATGCATTAACAGTCTCCTACTCTTAAAAAAATAACAAGAAAAACAAACATTGCAGTGATGTAAATAGGTTTTCAATGTAATGAGTCCCGGGATGCAGGGATGGTCTTTTAGATGAGTCCCAGGGAGTCTCACTTCAACGACGTTAGGAGTCATATTTTGCCTTTATTTTTATTTATTTTTATTTTTACAAATTGCAGCATTTAACTCCCATTTCATTGTATATGGTTACAATGTGGTTCTATTCATGTAGAAAACAGAAGAAGAAATGATCATTATAACTAAAGCTAGCAAAAATAAACTAGAATTAAAAAAAAGAACAGTACAGTAGTGCATCCCGTGGATGCAGAGGTCGTTGTTTTATCGCGTCCCTTTTAACTATAAACTGTGTTTCTGGGATGCAAAATGCAACCCCTATTTTTAACCTCCGCATTGTTGGACGTGCGTTCAGGATGCTGGAACAGCTGAGGAAACAACAGGGCTCGGTACTTCACCCAAACTACATCGCTCCGTTCCACTCTTTCGAGGACACACTACACAGACTGCTGCCTTACCACCTGTACCAGGGCACTGCCAACTCCCCTCAAGACTATCAAAGAGGTAAGGAACTCGATACAGGTCCCCCTGGTGGTGCCTAAATCAAGACTGAAGCTCAGAGGGAACCAGGCTTTTGCAGTGGCAGCTCCCAAGCTCTGGAATGAGCTGCCTCTGCACATAAGACAAGCCCCCACTCTTCAGATGTTTAAATCACACCTCAAGACGTATCTTTATTCTTTGGCTTTTCCAAGCATAGTATGAGCTTCTTGATGTTGAAAGTGACACTGTGTACTGTACGTATGTTGTTTGTTTTTTAAATGACGTTGTGATTTTTATTATTTTATTGTAAAGCACTTTGGTACAACTTGTTGTTATTTAAATGTGATATATAAATACAGATGGTATGGTATGGTATACATTGTATAGAGGGTATGCGCATGCATAAAGTGAAGGGCAAATTGAGTGGAAAAGTGAGTTTAACATTGTTTAACGTCGTTTACTGCAATCAAATGCAATTCTGTTTGGATGTATGGGCTGTCAAGGCCAGAAAGTAATTGGCACATCTTGGTGGTGACCTCCCTACTCTGGTGACGAGCGAGAATTGCAACTTTGGACAGTGAAGGAGACCTGTGTTCATTCCATATTTCTCTGTCCCCATTGTGTTCCAGTGGACAGTGAAGGAGACCTGTGTTCATTCCATATTTCTCTTGTTCCCATTGTGTGTTCCAGTGGACAGTGAGTTTGAGAGCGTCTCCTGTCAGCTGTTGAAGAGGACGCAGGCCATGCTGGACAAATATCGCCACCTGCTCTTTTCAGAATCCAAGGTAAATTTATGACACAAATAACCTTTTGTATTTTCCTTTCCCCCATTATATTTCAAACTGTAAGGTCGTCGTGCTGTGCAATATACAAAGTTGCATGGAAGAACATCTTATATATATATATATATATATATATATATATATATATATATATATATATATATATATATATATATATATATATATATATACAATTACAGTCTTATATATTTGACAATGACTTCAGCAAAGGTGGTCTGGGATTCAAAACCTCACGATGGATATTTACCACGATACAAGAGACCACAATACGATATATATCGATTATATGTTGATTCCAAATAATGACCATTGGGGCCATCTGTGCATAATAATAATTGCTTGGATGCATGGGTGATTTATATTTTAAGTGATTTAAGCATAATATTTCTTTTTTTGTGCTGCTGTTCATTCACAAAGTCCTTTTTTTTTTTTTAAAGGTCTCAAATCGAGCTGCACTTTTCGTCTTTTTTAATTTTCTCTTTGCTCTCTCTGAACCAGTTCACCTCACAGTCTGAAAATGCGTATTTGAAATTGTGTTAATCAAATTAACCAATAAGCCAAGAAGCCTATTCTGATATTTCTTTTACAGTTATTATTATTTAGAACATCCATAAACAAAGTGAAGACCTGTGTTGTAGTTTAGTGACTCATACGTCATACGGGCCAGCACTAACAGTGTGTGATGTTTGAACCCGAGCAGAGACTGGGTCCTTCGGCAGAGATGGTGATGATCGACCGCATGTTCATTCAGGAGGAGAAGATCGCTCTGGGCCAGGATAGGATACTGGCCAAGGAGAGACCAGGTGAGCAGACAGGAGGACATGCACAGATATATATATATACTGCAACTTTGACTGGATTTATTGGACAAACTGACAGAAATTAAGTCACTGGGAGTTTGGATAAATGAAACTGGGATTTTTGTCTCACCCCCCTAGAGCAGGGGTTATCAACGTTTTTGGCTGGGGACCCCCCTGGATATACTTTGGCCATGTCTCGCGACCCCCGCCCGCCCGACCCCCCCCCCTCCCCACCCCCAATACAAACTGACTGAAAAAAATATACCTTAATATTAGAGAAAATATATCATAAATGAATACTGAAACCAGATATAATCATTAAGGAAAGTTTATGCATGTACTGTGTGTTCCATGTAAACTCTTAATTTCCATTTTCCAGCCATTCATTTGCACCTTTTTTTTTTTTTTCTTTTTTTTTGAAAATAATTTGTGCACCGCTCAAAATAATTTGGGGACCCTCCTAGGGGTCCAGAGGACCGGAGGTCCGGCCGGGCGAGACTTAAGGGGTCACGCTTTCTGTCTGTGGCGTAAACCAATCAAATCATGGTTAACCCTTTTTGCGCGGGAACCCCTTTTGGTGTTAGCATTATATTATTCTTTAGCTATTGAAAGAAAGCAGATATACAAGCTCATAGTTGACATAGAAACATAGCTTTTTCAGAAAACTGTCAGGATGTAGAAGACATTTCTATAATCTGATCTCAGGTCAGAATGGGTTAAAGGTGCACCCGACTATTGGGTGTGAGACTGTAAAAGGCGATATCCCGTTTATCAGGAAATACTGATCAGAGAGTACAGTAACAGGCAGTATGAAAATAATTGGCCGATACAGATATTCACTAGTACCAACAATGACTTAACACACAATCCCTCCCTCTCTGATTTGCAGACGAATACGTGGCGAACGCACGGTCGATGTTGGACAGCGCAGCCGCCTCGTCTCAGCAACCGCCTTCCCTCGCCGAACCCAGCTTGGCGAGCGTCAGGGTGGCGTCGGCCCCTGTCGCGGCGCCGCCTGCGGCCGCCGTCCCCGTCCCGAGCGTCGCTCCGACCCCCGCCGCGGCGGCACCCGCACCACCGTCGGCCTTCCCCCCCACCAAGCTGGTCATAAACCGGGCAGGCGGTGGATCGGCGTCCGTGTCCTGGTCGAGTAGCTGTCCTCCGGTCACGGGAAGCCGGCCGGTGGCCCAACCTGCCGCCAGCCACGCCGCCTCGTCGTCGTCGTCCTCCTTTGGCCGCGGCGCCCCTCCGTCTTCGGCGGCCTTCTCCTCGTCGTCCTTCCCCTCGCGGTCGGCGGACGTGGACGACGACGCGCCCCTCCTCCAGCGGACCAGCAAGCCGCCCATGAAGACCTACGAGGCGCGGCGGCGCATCGGCATCAAGCTGAAGATCAAACAGGACCAGACGGGCTTCGGAAAGGTGGTCCACAACACGGCCTTGGACCCGGTCCACACGCCGCACACGCCTCAGCAGCAACAACAACACAACGCCCCCCCGCCCCTGCCCCCCCCACCGCCGCCCCAGAGCCACGTGCCGCACCCGGCGAGGCCGCGGCTGCTGCCGCCGCCGCCGCCTCCCGCAGCGTCTGTTATCAGAACTCAGTCTCCGGCGAGTGTGACGGCCCCGTCGTCAGCCGCCAGCACAGCAACCACTCAGTCCGACCCCCCTCCCCCTCCCCCTCCTCCTCCTCCCCCGCCACCGCAGAGAGGCATCGCTGACCACAGCGCAGCCTCGTCGTCCTCTTCGTCCCACACCACCACCACCTCCTCCACGTCCTCCTCGTCTTCCTCCTCCACGCAAATGAACGGCACGCTGGAGCACCACGACCCCGGCGGCGTCAACAAGCACAACCCCGCCTCCTCCACCTCCACCACGCCCTCCCAGACCACGTGTCGCCTCCCCCTCCGCAAGACGTACCGGGCCAACGTCAGCCCCCGCGTCCGGCCCGGCGTGCCGGGCGGCGGAGGGGACGAGAGCCTCCCGTACCCCCGGCCCACGCCCTCTCCCCCCAACAAGCGCGAGGCCTCCTCCTCGCCCCCCTCGGAGCGGACGGTGATAGCCAGCGTGAAGGTGGAGAAGAGGAGCCGGGCGGAGGCGGAGCCCGGCCTGGACGGCAGGCTGGGCCACGCCGTGGACAAGGTGGACGCGGACGTGTTCGGCGGCCGCGGCCTCAAGTCGACGCACCACCACCACCTCCCGACGCTCGCCGACGGAGACGAGACGGAGGACAAGGGGAAGAAGGAGACGACGACGCACGCCACGGACAAAGAGACGGACATCAGTCGATATAAGCGAGCGGGCGCGAAACACCGGCAGAGGGCCGGCGGGACGTTCAGAATGGACCAGCACGCGCCGGGGCCTCCCTCCCCCTCCCCGGAGCAGCCGTCCCAACGCACCGCCTCGCGGGACCCCTCCTCCTCGCTGCCCGCCAAACGCTGCAAGTCGGACTCGCCCGACATGGACAACGCCAGCTTCTCCAGCGGCAGCCCGCCCGACGACTCCCTGAACGAGCACCTGCAGTGCGCCATCGACAGCATCCTCAACCTGCAGCAGGGGCCCTCGGGGCGCCACCTCAAGGGGGGCGCGGGCGGCAGGCTCCTGCCCCACCAGAGCCAACAGCGCCCCCCGCTGCCCCCCGGGGGAGGAGGCTCGGCCAACGCCTCGTCCCACCACAGACCCGCCATCCTCCCGCCCCCCTCCTCTTCCTCCTCCTCCTCGTCCTCCTCCCTCCCGACGGTGGGCGGTCGCGGACATAACGGCAGCCTGGTGCCACAGACTCACGGTAGATAACAGCCCCGCCTCCTCAGCCCCCCCAGCCCAGGAATGGACTGACTTGCTAAAAGGGGACTGAGAGACAACAAGACGTTAGAGAGTTGTGTGTGCGTGTGCGTGCGTGCGTGTGTGTGTGTAGGGGCGACAGGGAGAGGGACACTGTGAAAACAGTATCACTGTACTACTCTGCCAAGCTGTGTTGGCTTTTTTTGTTTGTCCATATTGAATTGTCCAGGCATTTCCTTGTCATTTTTTTTTACAGCTCAAATTGCACGCTCTCCTCCCAGGTGGGTTTGATGAAGGGACAGGGAGGGTCGTCCCCACGGCGGCCTCCTTGCATCTGCAGTGGGACAGTAAAAACCTGCCGTGGTTGAGTTAACGGTGTTTCTCTCTCGTCTGGCCGTGGTAGGGGTAAAAAACGAGATGATTTTTTTGTCTTGAGCTTGACGACATCGCCCAACATATTTCTTTTTCATTTTTCACTCTTTTGTTTCATATTGTTTTTGTTTTTTACGCCCCTGTATTCGTACATTCCTCTATGGTGGTCTTGAATGCCAGTCGCTCCACATCAGACACCCCCCCCCCCCCCCCCCCCCGGCAGCATTGAAGAACAGGGCAAGAGGTCGTCCCCCCCCCCCAATCACAAGGTTTCCACAGCTAATAATGATGTCTCGTATCACTCGACTGCCCCAAGAGTGACAAATGAGTTTTCGTGTCAACATGTCACGTTACAATGTTGCGTTCATTTATTATTATTTTTTGTATCAAAACTGGGCTTTTCTTTTTTTGAAGGGGGGGGGGTGTTTATGGTGTGGCTGATCGCTGGAGCTGTAATGTTACTGTAACACCAACGGGTGTAAATTGAAAAATGTAACGATGGAAATTCTTTTGAAATGTCAAATTATATATATTTTTTCTCTATCCCCCCCCCCAGGTCAATGTTTTAAATACCCCCCCCCCCACACACACACACAAACACACACACAAACCTAAATCCATTTACCCTAACCTTTTTTGGCTGGGGTAAAAAAAAAGAAAAAAGTCTGCACTGACTGGACTTCTTGGTTTTAGTCAGCAGGGGGCACTGCAGGCCTTGTCTGTTAAATGTCTATGTTTTTCTCACCTTTTTCATTCTCACTCTTTAATTTCCTCAATTTGTTTTCTGTTACTGTCTCCCCCCCCCCTCTCAACCCCCCCCTCCCCCCCCCCCCCCCCCCCTCTCGCTCCTACGCCTGACGGGACAATTCAAACAAAACACAGCAAAGAGCATCATATGTGGAGGGATGATGATGATGACGATGATGATGACGATGATGGACAGTAATAATGTACAAAAAAAAAAACAAGACCGTAAGAGAATTTGAAGTATAGTATTACAGATTAATTTTGTATTGTATTTATTGTGTATAATGACACTTTTTAAAAAGAAATGTACATTTAGTAAAAAAAAAACTGTAAATTAAACCTTGCTTCTTCTATGAAAAAAAAAAGAAAAGAAAAAAGTGTGCTCCATGGGTTTTCCCTTTAGAGTTTCATGTTGTCGGCGGTGGCATGCTGTTACATACCAGAGGATGAGTAATGGTGACGGAGGACAAGAAGCTATATGAGAGAATTGGAGAGGAGAAGGAAAGGTTGACCTATATACTTAATAATACGTAAGTTGAGTGGAGTCCCCCAGGGCTCTTTTGCACACTTTAAAAATCACAGAATATACTATAGCCCGTCTACAAGATTGTAACAAGTCGCTTTAACCCATTCTGACCGGGCACCCATTTTGGTGTTAAGCATTACGTTATGCTTTAGCTTTTGAAAAATAGCAGATCTACAAGCTCATAGCGCGCCACCGAGTGGCGCGCTACGAGCTTGTAGGTCTGCTATTTTTGAAAAATTCGAAGAACGACTGACATTTTTAGAATCTGATCTCAGGTCAGAATGGGTTCATCAGACCAGTGTGTGTCCAGTGGAAACCTCGTATGAATCTGATCTCCGGTCAGAATGGGTTAAGTCATCATAGCGTAGTTCTCATTTAGTTTACGTGTAGATTTCGTCAGTGAAAAAAGGTAGTCGACGAACATTCTTAGTTTTAGTCGACGAAGTCAACACTGTAATCAACCCTTTATTGCTAATACTGGTAAATACCCCCCCGCCCCCCCCCCCCAAGTGTGACTAAATGTCCGTTTCACATGATCTACACTACAGTATGTATTTTTTTTTAGGGCTTTACGACTTTTTAACTAAGATTAATTATTGGGCACATTAAGAATCCTTGTACCCTTTAGCCATGATAATCAAAAATGACAGTCTGCTTTTAGGCACTTTTTAACCCATTTTGGAGTTTTAAACATGTTATAATTTAGCTATTGAAAAATAGCAGATCTACAGCGCACCCTACAAGCTTGTAGGTCTGCTATTTTTGAAAAATCATGAAAATATCTATTTCTTTTCCTTTTTTTTTTTTTTAGGTCAGGCCTAAATGGGTTAAGCTGCTCTTTACACCTAATTGTAAATTGTCTAAAAGCCTGGCTAGCAATTGGCCAAAGGGTGGCGCAAGAGGAAAGGCTGTGGTTCATCCTGGAATCTGCCCCATTATATTAGATCATGATATTTAGTTTGAAAAGACGCCATTTTGGCCTGCGGGTGGTGCCAGAGGATAGGTCATGGGGTCACTCGGATAAGAGTTCATCTCCAAGCAAACATGAATGCAACTTGAGTGGCAACCGACGAGACAGACAGCGCCAAGTTGAACCTTTTCTGCCTCAGGGAAAGGCCTAGAATCTGTAGGTCATGGTGTGACTTGGTGTCATCATAGATTGATAGCGTACATCCTTACTGAGGGCATTATGTTTTATTTGAAAGGACCCCCTTTTGGTGTTTTAAACATGTTATAATTTAGCTATTGAAAAATATCAGATCTACAAGCTCATAGCGCGCCACCGAGTGGTGCGCTACAAGCTTGTAGGTCTGCTATTTTTTTTAAATCGCGAAAATATTTATTTCAGAAAACTGGAGGATTTAGAAGGGTTTTTTTTTTTTAATTTTGAGGTCAGGCCTAAATGGGTTAAAAGAAAAGGCTATTGGGTTACTAAACATCTTCTGGGGAGCACATAGGAGTTCAGCAAATTCCATGGCAATCCACCCCGGTATTTGTCGAGCTACGGTATGTTGTTTTGGAACAAGGTGGTGAATAGACTGTCTCTGGATCTGGTCTTGAGAGATTACTTGCAGGGCCGGAGCTGACCATTTGGTTGCCCTACTCGTAGCATATTTGTGTTGCCCAACTTGCCCCCCCCTCCCGACGAGAGCTCTGCTATTCCTCGTGCAGATCGGCTATTTTCACTTGTTTGTGAGGACGCCACACACACAGCCGCTCGTCATTACGCGGCAGAGTTATTTTGAGGATCGGCGTGGCACTTTTTGGCACATTTTGTTGCCCCCCTCGGCGTGTTGCCCTACTCGCAGCGCGTATAGGTGGCGACGGCACTGATGACTTGGATCATGGCATGGCAAAATGAGTCGTTCTGTTGTAGCGAATAGCCAGCAGGTGGTGCGTGTGTGCGTGCGTGTGTGTGTGTGTGTGTGTGTGTGTGTGTGTGTGTGTCGAAGTGGAAAGGCCCCAGCTGGATCAAGCTATAGCTCTAGGCATGCCTAGAGGGGTTCACAGAGTTTGGGAGGAGCTGAGAAGTGATGCGAGGAAAAGATGTCAGTCTCTGAAAGTTTATGGATGTTACAGTAAGCCGTTAGCACTTTATATAAAATAATGGCCGTGGAAAAAACCGCCGTGGTAAATAGTATCTATACGACGTGGAACAATGCACTGTGAGACTGTGTTTACTAGTGTTGACTACGTCGGTATGTGCACGCCAACAGCGACGGGACACACGTGTTTGTGGGGGTCATGTCGTCGTAGGAAGACACCGGTGGATATAATAATAACAAACTCACACAATCCATTGCGAGGCGATGTGTCGTGAGCTTGTAGATCTGCCATTTTATTTTTTATTTTTTTTATATATTTTGAACGTCAAAATTTTAACACGTTAATGCATTGTTAATAAAAAAAAAGAAAATATATTTTGTAATTTATACTTTTGAATATAGGCCTACTTAAGTATTTTTTTTTTTAAAGCAAACCGTACTTTAGATTACTTATGATTTTTGAGTAGGAGCCTATATACTCAAGTATACTTTTAACTGTCATATTTGACAAGGAAGTTATCTATACTTTGACTCAAGTGCTGTACTTGAGTACTTTGTCCACCACTGTAGATTAGAAAGATTGACTCCACCCACCCAAATTATTTATTTAGACCCCCCCCCCACTCTCTCTTCCCCCAGTCTCTCACACGCACGCACACCCACACACACACACACACACACACGCACACAATCCACACCCTCTGTGCCCATACTTTGGCTCATCCCCTGCCCAGAGTGGGAGGAGAGGTTTAGCTGTCGTCCCTGACTGTAGATGCCTGGCATCTCTGCTGAAGAGGAGGTGCATTCAGAAAGGTAAAGGAGGCAAAGAGTGAGAGTAGTTGAGTATAGAGTTAGTTTCAGTGTGTGTGTGTGTTTGTGTGTTTGTGTTTGTTCTGTGACCAGCGGCCGGGGGACCTTATTTGCCAAAAAGTGCAGGAGCTGCATCTGAAATACATTAATTCCCTGGATACTGCGTTCCCGCAGTCATTTAGCTGCATTGACACACAGCTGCTCTAAGGGCTCCTATTTGATGATAAAAAGCAGCAGCCCATACATGTAGCAGCAGCTTCTGCCAAGACACTTTTTCTTTCCTCTCATCGAGTCAGGCGTTGTTTCCTAACCTCCAGAAGGCAAAGAGCTGTGGGAGAAACGTGTCTGGAAGATATACTCTACATGCCATCTCCTTCGTAACTTGGTAAATATCTTTTATTTTACATTTTACATGTTGTGGCTATGATGGCACTTTTGTGTGTTTTAGATCTGAGCAGAGATGTATTTCTCTGGGCTACTAAAAATTAAGTAAAGATTGTGTGATACTGTCAAAGAGAACAAAAAAAACAAAGCATTGATGACATATTTGATCGGTGTGACATTAGAATTCAAACACATATTTTATGGTAGATTGCTGCATTTTTGGATACACATTCTTATCTTTTTTTTTTGATTATTGGATACTGTCTAAAATACATTGTAAACTATAGGCTCGTAGCTTTTCCTCTCAGAAAACTCTGTTGCAGCTTGTGGTGCAGAAAAACCCACAAGGCATTTTCCATCATCTTTTAAACTTTCCAGAGTGGCTCCTGGAGCCTAATCCAAACCATTCAGACACGCATACACACGCACATACACACACGCGCGCACGCATGTGCACGCATGCACACACACACACACACACACACACACACAGACTCCTACAGTATGACTAATATTAAGACATACCCACTCTGTAATGGCGGACTCATTTAGAAAGTTCTCTTGTAGAAGTCTAAGTTCGCCATTTTGACAAGACATAATTTGCCCACTGGTCTTGTGACATGCTAGAGTTTTTGTTGTTTCCCCCCTGGGTGCCGTTTGGCCTTTTTTTAATCTCTCATTTGAGAAAAGGGGATTTAATTTAATAGACTCATTCTTTCTACACACATGACTGCATATAGCATACATTGTTGTGTGTTCCTGATCTCTGAGCTGTATGACGTCTTGGACCATACAGTATATATCTTCAAACTGTAATAAAGAATACAGTACAAGAGATTGGGTAGTTTAGTCCACTCACCTTAATTCATTTGGATTGATTTATAAAATAAATGAGACGTGGGGGGTGCACAGTGTGAGTGTGGATGAGGAGGTGTGTTTCCAGGCAGCTGAGTACAATATCTTTTGAAAATGCCTTGATGTTGCATGTGGTGCTTGACAAAGGTGCAGACAAAATTCATCAAAAGGGCAATAGGGGATGTGTCTGTGCAAGTGTAAACTTGGTGTGTGTGTGTGTGTGTGTGTGTGTGTGTGTGTGTGTGTGTGCGTGATGTGCGACGTGCGACGCTTAGTCCTCGACATGAACGTAAACTGTGAATTGATAAGGCTTTGTTCATGAATCATTCGACTGACAACTTAAGAACCTCGCTGTGGAAATATATCTCTTACTCATTTCGATGCAGGGAAATGAGCTTTGCCTTTGCAAATGTGAACGCTGCCTGCCGGCCGGGGTGGGGCATGTGTGTAAGTGTTTTCCACCATGAAACACCAGCTTTTTCCAAGCACATTCACTCTTGACAAATGCCCCACAGTCTCCCTCCCGGTGGGCTAAAAGGCTTCCCCCATATTCCACGTCATCCACCAAGAAAGGTCCTATAGCAGACCTCTCAACTGTAACTCTATGTTAGTGTACTGTACATTGCTCCACAGACGAAGAAGACGAAGAGTGGTATGTTATAATTTAGCTATTGAAAAATAGCAGATCTACAAGCTCATAGCAGTGCTACAAGCTTGTATAGGTCTGCTATTTTTGAGCAGACCAGGAACAACTGGTCACTGGAACAACGTATTTTCGGATGGGGGGTCGGTCGGCGGCCAATTACATTTTTGGGGGGTCCTTGACATGAAAATGAAAACGACTGGATTTTCAGAAAATTGTAGAATCTTTTCTCGGGTCTAAATGGGTTATTTGTGGGAAAAAACGGAGAAAGAGCGAGACACTTTGACCTTTTTTTGGGGTGGGGGAGCGATATTCATGACCATGTTGTTTTCTTTCTGCTTTCTGAAGTCGTCGCAGAGTCAGACGACCATCAAAAGGCCTAGTCGACGTCAGATCCAATCCAAGGCCCTATCGTCCGCTTTCAGCGCTTTGAGTTCGTGGGCCGCGGGGACGAGTGAAACGACGCTCGCATAAACACAGGAAACATCTGAAGGCCCTCGAAGATTCCGCAGCAGGAAACGCAGGACCCAGAGACTTAAAAAGGTACAACTCAGACACACGGATGACTTACAGTGACAGGATGACCTCTACATGCAATATAAACATGTTCTGAAAATATCCTGTGGCTCATTAGTGTGAGACTGTATGTATATGGTCCCCCCCGAGAGATTCCACATGGACACATTTTGGTTCTATATTAGAAAAGAACCACAAAATAAAAACACCTCTTAATGATCATTGCACGAAGCTATACGGAGCTATAGAACTCATTTTAGACATGTTACACACCTATGTTGTTAAACTTGTTATATACTGTACCTGTTTTCAAGATGGGAACGCGCCTCTGTGTCATTTTAAGTATTGCTATATATCCCTGAAACAGGAGATAGGCTCCTGCCCCCTATGGGCCTCATGGCTCGGCAAAGGCTATACTTATATATCGTCACTGTTTTTTTGTAAATCAATTTGCCCTATACTTGATCACACTATACAGCTTCACAAAAGTGTCAAACGATAGCAGATCCCGAAACCTCGAAATGCGGTGCGCGATGCACGACGTTTTGAGCTTGTTGATCTTGTTGATTTGTTTTATTTGAACTCCTGAAATGTAACAGTTTTGGACGTGTGAGGTTTCCACCACCCGACATACAGACAACAGCAACATTATTTATATGATTGTTTTGTTTTTACAGAAAACTTAAAAGGTAGGATTTAGAAGACACTTTTTTTTAGGATCGGCCTCAGGTCCAAATGGATTAAAGGACCACTCCACCACTTTTCAACCTATCTTCATATAATAGGTCCTCACTAATAATCATGAAAAAAGGGTCTGTGTCTCATATAGGAGGGCTGTGGGCCCGGTTCAGAAACCGTCCTCCAGTGACATCATCGATGGGGAATACAAGCTAATAGAAACGGCAGGCTTTCTAGTCCTGAAAAGTTGCAATGCGAAAATGGTTCTCACGATAATACAAATCTAAACATTTTTGTAAAAAAAATGTTGTTTAAAATCTGCCTAATGAAGATGTCACTGGAAGACGGTTTCTAAACTGCCCACAGCCCTCCTATGAGACACAGACCGAGTAGAAAAGAATCGTGCCATTTTTTCATTTATTAGTGAGGACCCTATTATATGAAAATAGGTTTAAAAGTGGTGAAGTGGTCCTATAAGTTTCCGAATAGAAGCTTATTCTTTTTTTTGTTGTGTTTCTTTCATACATGGCCAGTCCCAACCATGTCGCGCTGGGGGAGGAAAGACGTGAAGAAGGCACCCGAGGTGGTCCGCACCGTGACCGAGGGGCTCAAGACCCTCTACAAGAAGAAGCTCCTGCCCCTGGAGGAGCACTACTGCTTCAACGACTTCCACTCCCAGAGTCTGGAGGACGCCGACTTCGACAACAAGCCCATGGTCCTGGTGGTGGGACAGTACTCCACCGGGAAGACCACCTTCATCAAGTAAGAGAGACGTCGTCGTAGCGTGTATAGCTTCACTTCACACTGCCAGCAGCAAACCCCCCCCCCCCCCCCCAGACAATATGAGTTGCTAAGCAACATGGCAAGGAGCATCCCATTGGCTAAAGGCTCATTGATACAATTAACTCAGAACTCACAACAGAGCTGCATTCTTTAAAGGAGAATTCCATGCTAGAATGCTTTCTTATCTTTCTTATTTTTCTTTGTAGTTGTTACGTCCCCACCAAAGAGGTCCAGGTGTTTTTTTTGTGCAAAAACTCCTTATTGGCTATTTTCCCTACCATAAGCCCTCAATGAATTGCATTGCATTGAATGGGAATTGAACGGGGCTATGTAGGTCTGCTGTTTTTGAAAAATTGTGAAAATGTGGCACAAATCTTTGAATATATATATTTCAGAGTGAACATTTTTAACTAAAATATTGGCTTCTGGGGGGGGGGGTCCCTGGAACTACATATTTTGTGATGGGGGTCCGTGGCCCAATAGAGATAATTCTGGGGGTCCCTTGACATGAAAAAGGTTGAGCCCCACTGACATAGATAAACATGGGTTTTTCAGTGTCAAATGTTAGGATTTAGAAGACATCTTTTAATCGACTTCAGTCCAAAATGGGTTAAGCAACTAGTCAACTAGTCGACTAGTAAATCCACTAGTCCACCTTGTTGGTACTAGTTGAGTAGTACCAACAATCTTGTAGGCCTCAAGATCAGCTAGATTATAGTTAAAGTCACCAATGTACACAGTTTTTAAATGTACAACTATTATTATTATTATTATTATTATATATATTTTGTTTTACATAATAGGTAGGCCTAGATAACAACTAGTCGACTAATCAACTAGGCAACTAGTCAACTAGTAAAAATCACTAGAAGTGAAAGCCCTAGTGCTGCGTGGCTAACATCAAACACTAGTTGAAATAAATGCATGAACATATTATTGACACATTAGTTACTGTACTGTACTGTACTGTAAGTAGCCTAAGTTGTTAACTTTCGAGGAAGCCATTGGATTCTGCTACTTGCAGAGACTTGAAACTGGCTTGAAATGGGTAACCTGACACACTAAATATCAGTGCGTGGGGGTTTTGTTATGTCTATGAAAATACGCCCATGACTTGGTTCTGGTTCTGATGCTTGTTTTAATGACCCCTGGAGAAAGTTTAAACAAAGTTTAAACAAACTGTTTAAAGTTTAAACATGCAGAGAATGGCCTCTTTATAATGCAATATGATATGACTGAAGCCTTAATTAAACAAGAATGGTCTGTATGTATGGTCCTTATATGGTGCACTTTAGCTGTTCCTGTGACCACTGGTGGGAAGAAAATAAATAAGTACATTTGATTTACTTATTTAAGTACATGAGTTAATTGTACTTTACTTGATTATTTCCAATTTCCAATACTTTTCCTTCTACAGTACTTCTACTCCACTACATCTTAGATCCAATTATTGTACTTTTACTCCACTACCGGTCCTTTATTTGAAAACTTTAGTTACTTTGTATTTTCTTTAATACTTTTGAACTTGAACTTGTGAAATGGGGCATTCTGCACAATGAGTACTTTAACTTTTTGTACTTTAAGTACATTTCAATACCAATACCTTCGTATTTTTTTTACTTTTTTTTAATCTTTTACTTGTATACGGACTAGTTCTATACATTGCAGTATTGATACTTTTACATTTTGGCCTTTTGGTGTTTTAAACATTACGTTATAATTTAGCTATAGAAAAATAGCAGATCTACAAGCTCATAGCACGCCACAGAGTGGCGCGCTACGAGCTTGTATAGGTCTGCTATTTTTGGAAAAACCGTGAAAATATTTATTTCTGAAAACTGGAGGATTTAGAAGATTTTTTTTAAATTTAATTTCGAGGTCAGGCCTAAATGGGTTAAAATAAAAACATTCGAGTACTTTTTCTCCCGCCCACTGCCTGTGGCTGACAGGTTTGAATTTGATTGATTGAAATATTTATTAACAGTTTGCAGAATTACAATACATTTCAAGCACAAACTCAATACAAAGACTGTTAACTGTGAGTGGACGACCCAATTAAGCATTAAACTTGTTTACAAGAGGGTCCACCATGTTCAATTCATCAAAACATTTAGAGACGTACAAATAGACACTTCTATATAGTTAAAGAACAGAACAGGAATTCATCATAAAGGAAGCAAAAGGGGAAAAGAAACATATACAAAACGGGTGGGCGGTGGAGGGGGGATTCAGATTTTACGGGGGCCCGTTTCGAATTGCAGCCGTCCGTAGGTGCCCTTTGAGAGCGGTTTTGAAGGAGTCAAGGGATTCACATGTCTTAATGACTGTTGGTAGGGCGTTCCACATTTTGGTGGCATAGGAGCGAAAAGAATTTAGTCCCTTGTTTGTGCCGAATCTTGGATTGTACATGGTTTGTTGCACTCCCTCTGGTGTTGTGGGTGTGGACTTTACGTTTACATTAAGGAAGTATTTACCTGCAGGTACCTGCTGGAGCAGGACATACCTGGGAGCAGGGTGGGACCCGAGCCCACCACCGACTGCTTCACCGCCATCATGCACGGCGAGGTGGAGGGCGTGATCCCCGGCAACGCCCTGATCGTGGACCCCAACAAGCCCTTCCGCAAGCTCAACCCCTTTGGAAACACCTTCCTCAACAGGTGAGTGCATTGGAGAGAGAGAGAGTGGCAACACCTTCCTCAACAGGTGAGTGCATGGGAGAGAGAGAGAGAGTGGCAACACCTTCCTCAACAGGTGAGTGCATGGGAGAGAGAGAGAGAGTGGCAACACCTTCCTCAACAGGTGAGTGTATGGGAGAGAGAGAGAGAGTGGCAACACCTTCCTCAACAGGTGAGTGCATGGGAGAGAGAGAGAGAGTGGCAACACCTTCCTCAACAGGTGAGTGCATGGGAGAGAGAGAGTGTGGCAACACCTTCCTCAACAGGTGAGTGCATGGGAGAGAGAGAGAGAGTGAGAGTGGTAACACCTTCCTCAACAGGTGAGTGCATGGGAGAGAGAGAGAGAGAGAGAGAGACAACACCTTCCTCAACAGGTGAGTGCATGGGAGAGAGAGAGAGAGTGGCAACACCTTCCTCAACAGGTGAGTGCATGGGAGAGAGAGAGTGTGGCAACACCTTCCTCAACAGGTGAGTGCATGGAGAGAGAGTGGCAACACCTTCCTCAACAGGTGAGTGCATGGGAGAGAGAGAGAGAGAGAGTGGCAACACCTTCCTCAACAGGTGAGTGCATGGGAGAGAGAGTGGCAACACCTTCCTCAACAGGTAAATGGTGCATTTATATAGCGCCTTTATCCAAGGCGCTTTACATAGATTGTGCATTACATTCACCCATTCATACACCGATGGCAGCGGAAACCATGCAAGGCACCAACTAGCACATCGGGAGCAATTAGGGGTTCAGTGTCTTGCTCAAGGACACTTCGACAGTAACTCTGGGGGAGCCCGGGTTCGAACTGGCAACCTTGCGGTTCCCATCCAGGCACTCTACCCCTGAGCACACCTTCCTCAACAGGTGAGTGCATGGGAGAGAGAGAGAGAGAGAGAGTGGCAACACCTTCCTCAACAGGTGAGTGCATGGGAGAGAGAGAGAGAGAGAGAGTGGCAACACCTTCCTCAACAGGTGAGTGCATGGGAGAGAGAGAGAGAGTGGCAACACCTTCCTCAACAGGTGAGTGCATGGGAGAGAGAGAGAGAGTGGCAACACCTTCCTCAACAGGTGAGTGCATGGGAGAGAGAGAGAGAGTGGCAACACCTTCCTCAACAGGTGAGTGCATGGGAGAGAGAGAGAGAGTGGCAACACCTTCCTCAACAGGTGAGTGCATGGGAGAGAGAGAGAGAGTGGCAACACCTTCCTCAACAGGTGAGTGCATGGGAGAGAGAGAGAGAGTGGCAACACCTTCCTCAACAGGTGAGTGCATGGGAGAGAGAGAGAGAGAGAGAGTGGCAACACCTTCCTCAACAGGTGAGTGCATGGGAGAGAGAGAGAGAGTGGCAACACCTTCCTCAACAGGTGAGTGCATGGGAGAGAGAGAGTGGCAACACCTTCCTCAACAGGTGAGTGCATGGAGAGAGTGGCAACACCTTCCTCAACAGGTGAGTGCATGGGAGAGAGAGAGTGGCAACACCTTCCTCAACAGGTGAGTGCATGGGAGAGAGAGAGAGTGGCAACACCTTCCTCAACAGGTGAGTGCATGGGAGAGAGAGAGAGTGGCAACACCTTCCTCAACAGGTGAGTGCATGGGAGAGAGAGAGTGGCAACACCTTCCTCAACAGGTGAGTGCATGGGAGAGAGAGAGAGTGGCAACACCTTCCTCAACAGGTGAGTGCATGGGAGAGAGAGAGAGAGTGAGAGTGGTAACACCTTCCTCAACAGGTGAGTGCATGGGAGAGAGAGAGAGAGAGAGAGAGAGACAACACCTTCCTCAACAGGTGAGTGCATGGAGAGAGAGAGAGAGAGTGGCAACACCTTCCTCAACAGGTGAGTGCATGGGAGAGAAAGAGAGGCAACACCTTCCTCAACAGGTGAGTGCATGGGAGAGAGAGAGTGGCAACACCTTCCTCAACAGGTGAGTGCATGGGAGAGAGAGAGAGAGAGAGAGAGAGTGGAAACACCTTCCTCAACAGGTGAGTGCATGGGAGAGAGAGAGAGAGAGAGAGTGGCAACACCTTCCTCAACAGGTGAGTGCATGGGAGAGAGAGTGGCAACACCTTCCTCAACAGGTGAGTGCATGGGAGAGAAAGAGAGGCAACACCTTCCTCAACAGGTGAGTGCATGGGAGAGAGAGAGAGAGAGAGAGTGGCAACACCTTCCTCAACAGGTGAGTGCATGGGAGAGAGAGTGGCAACACCTTCCTCAACAGGTGAGTGCATGGGAGAGAAAGAGAGGCAACACCTTCCTCAACAGGTGAGTGCATGGGAGAGAGAGAGAGTGGCAACACCTTCCTCAACAGGTGAGTGCATGGGAGAGAGAGAGAGTGGCAACACCTTCCTCAACAGGTGAGTGCATGGGAGAGAGAGAGTGGCAACACCTTCCTCAACAGGTGAGTGCATGGGAGAGAGGCAGGGGCGGACTTAGGAATCTGGAGGCCCGTTTCAAGACCAAATATGAGGCCTCCATATATACCTAATGTGACATCATTATCCTGTTGATACAGGCATATTGATACAAATAGTTTAGATTTGTTCAATATCGCGCGCAATCATTAGTCTCGACAATTACGCTGTAACAACACCCCCTCATCCTGTCGACCCTTCACAATAAAGTGTCTCCCCATTTACCTCCCAATACCGCACATTTTACCCAGGTTATTAACGGGAAATAAGTGTAACTTAACATCGCGGGAGAGAGTAACACCGGGGCTGCACCGGGCACGTCAGCGTCACAGAATGTTCCCTTTTTAATCAATGAAGGGTGGCTCCACTGCCCGCCTTGCGTCTCCGTCACCATTAAAATTGCCCCGGTTCGTTTTTTGCATTATCGACCCATTCTGTATACGGGAGCCCCTTTTGGTGTTTTATTATTATTAAGCATTCTGTATATCCTTTTAGCTTTCGGGAAATAGCAGATCTACAAGCTCGTATAGCGTGGCACCTATGAGCTTGTGGATCTACTGTTTTTGAGAAATCGTGAAAATGTGGCGCACGTCTTTGAACATAAATTCTTTCAAACGTACGTTTTAAACTCAAATCTTTGCTTCTGGTGGGGGGGGTCCCTGGAACAACATATTATCAGATGGGGGTCGGCGGCCAGTTACAGATATAGTTTTTGGGGTCCCCTTGACATGAAGTAGATTGAGAACCACTAGATATAGAAAAAGGGATTTCAGAAAACTGTCAGGATTATGAAGACATTTTCGACGTCAGGCCTAAATGGGTTTTAAATCACGTCCCCACTGGCGTTGGAAATGAATGCCCGAGAGGGGGATATTGAAAGCATCCCCCCCTCCCCCCACCCCATCCCCCCCACTAGAGCCACTAACATAAGGACGATGAAAGCAAGGAACCAGGAGCCCCGAAAGTGAGAGTTGATATCCCTCGTCGCTCTCCCCGAGGGGGAGCAGGGAAAGGAGAGATAACGGCAGAGAGAGAGAGAGAGAGAGAGAGAGCCAGCTTTTTTAGCTCTATGGAATTTTAGAGTCTCGGTGCCAAATTTCAAAGTGGGGAGTCACTTGCCTTATCCCATTCTGAACGGGAACACCTTTTGGCGTTTTAAGCATTGTGTTATATCTTAGCTATTTTTGAAAAATCTTTGAAAATGTGTTGCAAATCTTTGAATACAAAGATTGTATATATTCTTTCAGAGTGTTTTTAACTCAAATCTTTGCTTCTTGGGGGTGGGGGGGGTCACTGGAACAACATATTTTCGGATGGGGGGTCGGCGGCCAATGACATTTTTGGGCGTTCCTTGCCGTGAAAATGTCTGAGAACGACAGGATTTTCAGAAAACTGTCATGGGATTTCGACGGCATTTTGTATAAAGAATCTCTTCTCGGGACGGTCTAAACGGGTTATTTGTGGAAAAAAGTGGAGAAAGAGGAGAGACATCACCCGAAGAGGGGGCGATGAAAGCTCATGTACGCAGAGAGAGAGGGAGCTTTGCAATGTACTCCGGGTTCAAAGGCAAGGTCAGAGGGCTCTGTTCCGTGTGGACGCTCCAAGTTCAAAGACAAACAGATGACGCCACTTGACTGCAGTAGGTTTTTGTTTTCTCCGTGCGAGAGAAACGTAACACATGTTGCGCTTCCCCCCCCACCAGCTCTGTTTACTCTCTAGACCATTCTGACCTGAGATCAGATTCTAAACATTTTAAAAAGTTTTCTGAAAAAGCTATGTTTCTATGTCAGTCGTTCTTCGATTTTTCAAAAATAGCAGATCTACAAGCTCATAGCGCGCCACCGAGTGGCGCGCTATGAGCTTGTAGATCTGCTATTTTTCAATAGCTAAAGCATAACATAATGCTAACACCAAAAGGGGGTTCCCGCACAGAATGGGCTACTAGACTGCCAGCTCTGTGTGGGTATAATGTTGTTTCATTGATGTAATCCCCCTAAACCAAATCGTTGGAAGACCCCAGCATGCCTTTCACACAATGAAGCCCCAGACTAGTCTCCGTTAATGGGACACGTAATGTCCCAAAAAAACAGGACAGCTAGGCCAAAAAATGTTATTGAAACACTCATGAGCTCATGTTAGACGACGGGTTTCCACTTAGAGAAAGAAAGGGTTCAGTAAAAAAAGCTCTGACGCCAGTTTTTTTCTGTTTGTTTCATTCTTTTTAGCTTTCCTTTTTTTCCAAAGGGAGTCCCTCACCACCTCCGCGGGGTGTTTGTGATCATGTTTTGCGTCTCTCTCCCTTTTTGCTTTGACTTCCCGTTCTGGGAAACCGGTATGGGCCGGTGGGCTCGTTAACCCATTCTGAACGGGAACCCATTTTGGTGATAGCATCATGTCGTGCTTTAGCTATTGAAAAATAGCAGATCTACAAGCTCATAGCGCGCCACCGAGTGGCGCGCTACGAGCTTGTAGGTCTGCTATTTTTGAAAAATCGAAGAACGACTGACATTTTTCTAGAATCTGATCTCAGGTCAGAATGGGTTCATCAGACCAGTGTGTGTCCTAGTGGAAACCTCGTATGAATCTGATCTCAGGTCAGAATGGGTTAAGCTCGTCAGCCACAGGAAGACGCACTGTTGTTCTAAGCCTCACATCATTAGTGCCCCTTATTGTTTTTGATTCTGGCACTGGTGGCCATTTTCCACCAGGAAGCCCTGAAGCAACGAGATGAAGGCTTCTACACAATAGACCTCGCATGCATGCGGAACGGGGAGGGGTGTGTGTGTGTGTGTGTGTGTGTGTGTGTGTGTGTGTGCTCCTTGGAAACACATTCACCTAGCCACGGCCCTGATAACAGATAACCATATTTCACATGATTAAGATTCCTTCCACCATGCACCCCCCCTTTGGCTTTCAACGGAAAGCATTTGAAGCGAATCCCACCTCGGTGACCTCCCATACCACGGGATCATTCCAGAAGTAGCTGTCATAAGATGCGTGTGTGCGTGTCAGTGTCAGTGTGAGTCAGTGTTCCCCTCTCTCTTCTCTCCTGTCTGTTTTTCCAGGTTCCAGTGCGCCCAGATTCCCAACCAGGTCCTGGAGAGCATCAGCATAATCGACACTCCGGGCATCCTGTCCGGAGCCAAGCAGAGAGTGAGCAGAGGTGAGAAAGGCTTTGGGAAAGGTGAGGCGAGGGGCATGATGGGGGGAAGGGAACAACCAGCAGGAGAAGAGACGCACGTCCCTGAAAAGCTTCGACTTCACACGCTCATCATCATCATCGTCATCCTAAACTGTCACACCTGGCTAACTCATTTGGTGACTGACATCCTCTTCGTTCTGTGTCACAATAACACTTGGCTACGGAGGCAGGGTGAGGTAAACAAAGAGGCAATAATTATAGACAGAGGAAGAGAAGCAAATTCCACTTGCACATCTGGAAGTAGTGCGAGACTATAAACCCTATAATACTCGCCATGCCTCATCGTCATCCATCTTATCCGTATAGTCGTTTTTACTTTTTCAAATCCTCCACCCACTTTTTTAAAATTTGGTTCATTCAGTCGATCTGCTATCACTTAAAGTCATTGTGCATGAGCAACTAACAACATTAAATGTGTATCATGTTGGTATGCACACACACACCCCTAGGGTACTGTAGGTATACCCTCACAAAAACATGCAGTAATCCTGGTCTTTAAACTACCTCCCCCTGGCCAGCCGGGGCGCCTGATGGAGGGGAAAGGAACTGATCGGAATAACGTGTTCCTCCCACGTGCTACGTCCGGCCGGGGAAACTCCCCCCCCCCCCCCCCCCCCGTCCCCCCCGTCAGGTGAAAAGAAGCAGCTTGGACTCCTCATGCATACAGGGAAGCATGAGGTCAGTCCGCTGCCCCCCCCCCCAGGTTGGCAGAGGAAGTGTAGCGCCCAGGATTACATTAGATAAATGACACTGGGTGAAAAAATGGGTTGCAAAATCGTGGGATAAAAAATATTTTAAAAAAAAGATATGCGCACAAACGCACACACCCACCCCCACACACGGACATACACACACGGACATACACGCACAAACAATACTATAGTATGGAAGTATCATATTAGATAATTTGCACTTTAAAGTCAAGGAACTTTTTTTGTTCAAAGTTGTAACATGTCCAAGGTTGGGGGCCGCGATCGCCGATCAGAGGCTCAGGTACAGGAATGTAGATACGATAGAATGTGAACTAGATAAGAGGGGGGTCCAGTGAGGTTCAAAGGAAAACAAAGGAGCTGAGAAGGGTTTGTGTCTACTGTATGTTAGTTAACCTTCTCCCCTTTCTCTACTGTATGTTACTTAACCTCCTCCCCTCTCTCTGTAGTCAGGCTTCCGGACTGGGAAGTGGGACATTTGGTATTGTCTTTTTTTATTGGCCTAAAATATTGTCTACGACATTCATGAATCCACTTGCTGACCGGCTGACGGCATTGGGCAATTACCGACATCCGGTCAGCAAGTGGATTCATGAATGTATAATATACCATATAGACAAAATTTTAGGCCAATAAAAAACAAACTATATACCAAATTTCCCACCCCATAACCCCCGGCTGCCGGACTATACTGTGTGTGGGTGTGTGTAAAGCCTAATTATACAACATACTTTGACGTACCAAGGTGTCACTCTGTGAAACTGTGTGTGTGCGTGTGCGTGTGAGTGTGAGTGTGCATGTGCGTGCGTGCATACATATACTGCATGTCCATGTAGGTCTGTATGTGCATTCATTGCAGTGTTGTTTTCGTCGACTAAAACTAAGACGAAAAATGTTCGTCGACTACCTATTTCCACTGACAAAAACGAATGGAAACTAAATGAAAACTATAAGCTACGATGACTAAAACTAAGACACAACTATATTTAGTCGACTAAAATCTTATGACATTTAGTCGACTAAAACTAGACTAACACTAAGACATTCCTGGTGACTAAAATGTGAAACTAAATGAAGTTTCAGTCCAAAGACTATGACTAAACTAAAATAGAAATTTGCTGCCAAAAACAACACTGCCTGTATGTGCACTCATTGTATCGGAGCCTACACAACAGCGAAGTCACCTTCTTCTTCTTCTTCCCTCTCTCCTCTCACACAAGGCTACGACTTCCCGGCCGTGCTGCGCTGGTTCGCTGAGCGCGTGGACCGCATCATCCTCCTCTTCGACGCCCACAAGCTGGAGATCTCGGACGAGTTCTCCGAGGCCATCGGCGCCCTGCGCGGCAACGAGGACAAGCTCCGCGTCGTGCTCAACAAGGTTAGAAGAGTTTTGGTTTTTTTTCATTATAGTTTAGTTTTAGTTTTTTTTGTAATTCAGTTCGTTTTTAGTTCGTTTTTAGAGCGTGTTTGCTAGTTTTTATTTTGGTGAAATGCTTCGTTTTAGTTTAGTTTTAGTTTAGCTATAGTTTAGTTTGAGTTTTTTTCGTACTTTGGTTTATTTGTGGGTTAGGGTTAGCGTGGTCTACATGCTGCCGTACGGTGCTGAAAACTGTTGGAGAAATGAGGAAATGAATCGAATGAATTTAAAAGGATTTATATTATAAATATCCGAAAGGCATATAAATATTGATAAAAAAAAACTACGGGTATTTTGTCTATAATTTCAGTTAGTTTTAGTTAGTTTTGAGGACACACAATACAAGTTTTAGTTTTTATTAGTTTCAGTTAAAGGTAGAGTCAGTGATTTCACTTAATTCAAATATCACTTATTTTTTTGTTTTGTTGTGATCCTCTCTACGATAGAGTGTGCTGACCATATAAGGAGTTCCTCCCTGTCCCCAGTTAACCCCTGGGGGTCAAAAAAACCGTAGGTTTCGTTTTTGACTCTCTATCCTGATTGGACGAAGGCTTTTAGGTCCCACAGCCAAAAACGAAACCTACGTTTTTTTGAGTGAAATCACTGAATATACCTTTAACTGTTATAACCTTCTGCTCGACATCAAGGCCGACATGGTGGACACGCAGCAGCTGATGCGCGTCTACGGCGCCCTCATGTGGTCGCTGGGCAAGGTGTTCGGGACGCCCGAGGTCCTGCGCGTCTACATCGGGTCCTTCTGGTCCGAGCCGCTGCTGGTGGCCGACAACCGCCGGCTGTTCGAGCTGGAGGAGGAGGACCTGTTCAACGACATCCAGAACCTGCCGCGCAACGCCGCCCTGCGCAAGCTCAACGACCTGGTGAAGAGGGCACGCCTGGTCCGGGTGGGTTGTCTGTCTGTCTGTCTGTCTGTCTGTCTGTCTGTCTGTCTGTCTGTCTGTCTGTCTGTCTGTATGTTTGGGGTACGACCCATTGGGCATTGACCCCTGCAGTTTATTGGGGTTCGATTCGGGTCACACAGGCCCCTTTTCCACCGGTTGGTTCCCATGTGGGAACCGGTTCAGTTATTTTTGGTTCTTAGTCCAAGAGCTCCAAAATTGAAACGTTAATTATGAATTGAGTGGAGCAAAACCACTACCATACCTATATTAGATTGTTATCACCATTAAACTTCCCCAATTGAGTACTTACACGAAGACAATGATTTATTGTATTACAAATTTTACATTTTTAAATATGCAAATTAAGCATTATGTAGGAAAATATGCAAAATAATAAAAAATATGAAAAAGCTACTACTGTGGAAGGGTTATCATGTATTAATTTACTTGTATTGATCCTATAAACAATTTAATACAGGGTTTACATGCAGGTAATACAGAGTTTGCCCACCAATTTTTGGAGCTCTGGCTCATGGACTAAAAACCCAAAAGAACTGAACCGGTTCCCATTGGGAACCAACCGGTGGAAAAGGGGCCTCACTGTTAAGCAGCCTAACGGGCCATTGTCGAGCAGCCCGCACCGCTCATTTCACACGGGTGTGATCTTTTTATCATTTATATGAAGTTTGATTTAACACCGTTTTCCCCAGAGTAAAAAAACCTCTCCCAAGCTCTGTGGTTGGTTATCCCCTTTTGGTGTTTTTATAACATTATGTTATAATGTAGCTATTGAAAAATAGCAGATCTACAAGCTCATGGTGCGCTACGAGCTTGTATAGGTCTGCTATTTTTTTTAAATCGAAGAACGACCGACATAGAATCATGGCTTTTTTTTCCAGAAAACTGTCAGGATGTGTAGAAGACATTTTTAGAATATGTTTCCCATATAATGCCAAAGCTATACTGAAGTGTGCTAGTGTTTCACTCACTATATAAGGCCAAGTACCGCACCTGGGGGGACAGGGCCTTCTACGTTTCGGCCCCCAAACTCTGGAATGAACTCCCTAAACCATCTCAGAGTTGCTCCCTCTCTCCTCTCTTTCAAAACCTCACTCAAAACCCACCTCTTCAAAATAGCTTTCCCCAGTTGACGTCTCGTTTATCCTTTTATCTTTTAACCCTGTATCTGTTATGTTTTACTTTGTTTTTTTTCTCTTAATAAAGTCTGTTCCTAGTGTTCCCTTGTAAAGCGCTTTGGGTATTTAGAAAAGCGCTATATAAATCTGAGCTATTATTATTATTATTATTATTAACATTCTCCTTCATCCGTCTGAAATCCCATCACTGTTATCCAGGTTCACGCCCACATCATCAGCCACCTGAAGCAGGAGATGCCCTCCGTCTTCCGCAAAGACAACAAGAAGAAGAACCTCATCTACCAGCTGCCCGTCATCTTCGCCAAGATCCAGCTTCAGCATCACATCTCCCCCGGAGACTTCCCCGACGCTGCTAAGATGCAGGTAAATATTGTCTTTGTATCCACATTTTTCATATTAATATAGCCCATAAGTCTTCTTTGCGTTTGTGTGTGTGCGCGCATAAGTTCCTCTTTCTCTTGCTGTGTTGCCAGTTTTGCAAGAGAAACCAAGTGGCCACAGGTCTATGAAAACAAGCACAAATGAAAATAGCTGATCTACAAGCTCACAGCGACACATTTTGAGGTTGTACATCCAAACATTTTAATAAAAAAGGCACAAAATATGTGCAGATGGATGTCTGTGGACAATTACATATAGTATTCATCTGGGTTTCCTTGTTGTGAAGAAATGTGGAAGCAAGCCCAAATAAGCCACTACTATACACTTTAGAATCAAGCCCAAAAAACATCAACCAGCACTATACCAATAATTTATTTGCAAGTGATTTTACAGAAAAAAACAAGCGCTTATAATAAGCAGACATGGCAACACGGCCTGAAGGAAGCAAAGCACACACACAAGTATAGCCCCAGTACGTTGGCAGGGAAAAACGTGGATAAGTTGTTCTTGGCTGTACTTCTGTAGATTTCCATTGCCTGTACATACATTAGGCTAGTATACGTAATTGAGCTGGATGAACGGTCTTAAAGGAGAAGTCCATGCTAGAATGCTTTCTTATCTTTCTTACCTTTCTTTGTAGTTGTTACGTCCCCACCAAAGAGGTCCAGGTGTTTTTTTTGTGCAAAAACTCCTTATTGGCTATTTTCCCTACCATAAGCCCTAAATGAATTGCATTGCATTGAATGGGAATTGAATGGGGCTATGGGGTGTTATGCTAGTTCGCTTATTTCCATCGAAAGAAGTAGTAAAGTGTGCCGCTTGGGATATTATTTACATTATGAAGAGAGGATATATACAAAGAAATTATAATTTTGAGCGATGGAAATAAGCGAATTAGCACAACACCCCATAGCCCCATTCAATTCCCATTCAATTCAATGCAATTCATTTAGGGCTTATGGTAGGGGAAATAGCCAATAAGGAGCTTTTGCACAAAATAACACCTGGACCTCTTTGGTGGCGACGTAACAACTACAAAGAAAGGTAAGAAAGCCTTTTAGTATGGAATTCTCCTTTAACACCCGCATTAATTTCTACTTGCAAAAAATAGATTTCAACCTTACTACTACTTTGTACTACTAGCACTGACACTAAAAAAGATGTTAAAAAAATAAAAAAATAAAGTTTGATGAAAACTTTATAATAATTATATAATAATTATATAATAATTATATAAATTAATAATTTACATTTGGGGGATATCTTTCACAATAATGAATAAAACATGTTCTAGACATTCTAATGATCACAAAAAAACATATGTTACAATTATTTTACCTACTTTTATTAGGGTAAAGGTCAAAAGTTTTAGGTTAAAAAATGTTCAAAATTGCACAGAGTCCAAACATTTTTTATTTGTGTGAATTTCAGCCTCTGTGGGGGGTATTTATATGCAAATATCATGACTAATGGCATTGAATTGGCATTGCAATGAACATCACTGATTACATTTAGGTGAAAAAAGAACAGAAAAAAAAAAACTAAATTTAGTAATTAATTAAAATAAAATTGTAGCTAAAAAGCAACTCTGGGTGCTAGAGGGTTAAGCCAAAGTTTACTTCATCTTATGATGCCCACCAAAAATAGCCGATCTACACGCTCACAACGTGTCACATAACCAGTGTTGTGTGAGCTTGTAGATTGGCTATTTTTTCTACTCTATGGCACAGGTATAGAGTGTCGCAGTCCCGCCCCCCTACCACCAGGGCCCAGGAAATGATTCCCCCGTTCATTTTCCTCATAGACTTTTCAAAAAGTATTTATTTAAAGACCTTTTAAGCCTCGTACAAAAAGCCAACTCGAGTTGTGACAAATCATGACAACAAACAACAATTCTTTGGGCCGAACAAAGAATTAGAAAGGAGGAAAAAAAACGGCAGGTTTATACAACACTTTTGTTGTTTTTCTTCTTTGTAATTATTTGTTTGGTCCAAAATATTGTGTTTGTTGTCATGATTTGTCACGACCGGCCTTGAGTTCGCTTTGTCCGCGGTCGTATAACCGTCTTTAAATAAATACGTTTTGATTTGAAATGTCTTTGGGGGAAAAATGCATTGTGGGATCATTTCCTGGGCCTGGCGTCATGTCGTCATGCCAGGGGGCGGGACCGCGACGCTCTACTGTTGTCACTGCAGGAAACGTTAGTTGCTTGGCAACGTGAATCAACTCTAACATTTAATATAGTGATGGGATTTCAGATGGATGAATCATGAAGGAGAATGTTATAGTGAGGGAAACACTAGCACGCTTTGGTAGCTTTGGCATTATGGAAAACATAATGAACCCCTTTTGGACTGAGGTCGATTAAAAAAAAGGCTTCTAAATCCTAATATGTTTTTGAAAAACCCATGTTTCTATGTCAGTGGGGCTCAACCTTTTTCATGTCAAGGACCCCCAGAATTATCTCTATTGGGCCACGGAACCCCCATCTCAAAATATGTATAGTTCCAGGGACCCCCCCAGAGAAGCCAATTGATATCTTAGTTAAAAATGTTTGCTCGGAAATATATATTCAATGATTTGCACCACATTTTTACGACTTTAAAAAAATAGCAGACCTACAAGCTCGTAGCGCGCCACTCGGTGGCGCGCTACGAGCTTGTAGGTTAACCCAGATCTACAAGCTCACAACGAGCTTGTAGATCGGCTATTTTCAGCAAGTGTAAAATCAGTCATTAGTACGACAGCATCAATGCGCGCCCAAAAATCTATAAATCTCACACTATTAAGGCAACCGGACGGTTCCACGCGCTGCACAAGGTGCCCTTTTTCACTTGAGCACCTCGCCTCTAAATGTCTGTGCACGTCACTGATGTCTGTTTGTTTCTTTTGCACATCGAAGGAGCAACTGATGGTCCACGACTTCACCAAGTTCAAGACCCTGAAGCCCAACCTGATGGCGGCGCTGGACGAGCTGCTCTCCAACGACATCGCCCAGCTCATGCCCCTGCTGCGGCAGGAGGAGCTGGACGAGCGGGACCTGCCCGGCGTGCAGGGCGGGGCCTTCCTGGGCACGCGCGGCGGGCCCTTCCAGGAGGGCGACCCCTTCGCCATGGAGATGAACGGCGGCGGCGGAGAGGCGATGGAGACCGGGGACGGCGTGGACGAGGTCTGGGTGGTGACCAAGGACAAGCCCAAGTACGACGAGATCTTCTACAACCTGGCGCCCGACGAGGGCAAGCTGAGCGGCACCAAGGCCAAGGACTGGATGGTGAGCACCCGGCTGCCCAACTCGGTGCTCGGGCGCATCTGGAAGCTGTCGGACGTGGACCGCGACGGCATGCTGGACGACGAGGAGTTCGCCCTGGCCAGCCACCTGATCGAGGTGAAGCTGGAGGGCCACGGCCTCCCGCCCATGCTCCCCAACCGCCTCATCCCGCCCTCCAAACGCCGGCAGAAAGGCTCCGACATATGATGAGACACGACACACTGTCCCCGACTCCCCCCCCGTCCCCTAAAAGGTGAGAAAGACTCTCCACTAATGCCCCCCCCCAACCTACACTCATGCTACTGTTTCTGTCCGTCTCCCATATCCTTCCCCCCCCATGTGTGCCGAGTTTGAGCAGTTTCATTATTACCTTTTTTCTGTGGTCCCTTGATTTTGATCTGGGGAAACAATGGAACACGTTCGATCACACATTGTGTGGTCTATAGGGGGCTATAGGCCAAGCTATTCAGACTATTCAGATCTAAATGAAAATATTCCAAATGGATTCCTCTAAGTTTTCATTCATAATGTTCTTTCATATATTATGCTCTTAAACCATTCTGTCCTGAGATCAGATTCTAAAAAATGTCTTCTACATCCTGACAAGTTTTCTGAAAAAGCCATGTTTCTACATGTCAGTCGTTCTTCGGTTTTTCTAAAAATAGCAGATCTACAAGATCATAGCGCGCCACCGAGTGGCGCGCTATGAGCTTGTAGATCTGCTATTTTTCAATAGCTAAAGCATAACATAATGCTAACAGCAAAAGGGCGGGAACCCCCCAAAAATGGGATAGCTATTCAGACTATTCAGATCTAAATGAAAATATTCCAAATGGATTCCTGTAAGTTCTCATTCATATAATGTCACAATGTTCTTTCATATAATTATGCTCTTAAAAAAGGGGTTTGCTGGGCGGAGCTAATAAAGGCTGGCAGGCACACTCTATTGAGTTTAGAAATATTCACTGCTTTGTATTTACAATGTTTGAAAGGATACAGAACAGAACAAAGCATTCTGGTATTCATTGATTCAGAACATTCCTTATACTATGACTTTTTAGACCAGACTGGCACAGTATTATTATATTTGGCAGTACATGTTAATGCATTGCCACTTGATTCTCCGGTCATTTAAATGTATTTTACATGTACAGTAGAAAATAAATTATGCTGTAATGATGCACACGCTTCTTTTTCTTGCTTCAGCTTAAATGTGGTCGACTCAAAAACGACTCAAACTCTGACAACCTTTGAATGCCCACAGATTTTCCTTAAAGGCTTTTACCTGCCACACCATTTTGTGATGTTTTTTTTTTCATCAGCCTTATAGTGTTTTGTAATTATTGCTTGTTTGTATTGTATGTTGTAGGGGAATAAATGCCTCTGTTGTATAAATAAATGAATGTCACATGCAATGATGGAATTCCACACAAAATAAAAGATGTATTCATATCTTGCTGACTACTGTAGCCTTACACAGTTTACCAACTGTTCCCATATCAGCATTTATCACAATAACCAAATAAAACTTCAGTGACTGTGTGTATTGCCTGTTGTGTCACTTATTTGGGTCATGGTTATATTCACCCATTCTGACCTGAGATCAGATTCTAAAAATGTCCATGGTCCAAAATGATGAGAAACGAGGATAACTTTTTTTTTTTAATAAAAAAAAACATGGGCTATAACCCATCGTTTTTTTCAAATCCTCAAAAATGATGAAAAACGGCGTGCTATAGTATGCCGTACGGGCGTACGATATGGGCTATAGCCCACGGTCCAAAATGATGAGAAACGAGGATAATTTTCAGTACCCTAACCCTAACCCTTGATCGTAGGAGATAGTAATGTAGGAATCTACAGATCGAGTGCTATCCAGTCATACAATTTGAACACTTGAAGAAACTACTACAGAAAACTGGAAACACCGCCAATGTGGCGCACTGCATCCTATCCGTAGGAATGAACAATGGACAGCAGGTGACAACATAGAAACAGGACGGAAGACAATGAGGGCGGACACAAGTGTGGCCTACATGGGTCACGTATAATTGGCCCAGCTGGTACCCACTTAAGGCCCAATCAGATCCCAGTTCAAACCCATATAGGCAAACACAGGTGGCGCAGACATGGTTCTGAAATAAAATGGCCCATTTGGATACCACCTAAGATCCGGTTAGAAACCCACGTAAGCCCATATGGGCTAACACGGGTGGGCCCTTTGTGAAAACTGGGTGCACGGCCCACTTGGGCCGTGCTACGAGCTTGTAGGTCTGCTATTTTTGGAAAAATGAGCTTGTAGATCTGCTATTTTTCAATAGCTAAAGTATGGCAAACCAGGGGAAACAGCCAGACCTATTCCCCACAGAATGAGGCTGGGGGAGGTAGGTGATAGAGGGAGTATATCACCCGGTACAGGTATTGCAGCCAATGGGAGCCTGGACATGGACGCACCTGCAGCCAGTATAAGGCAATCACCAGAAGCTGTTAAAGAGCCGACGCCCAAGCTGTCTGGTGGGTGAGTTTGAACTAATGGAGGAGTGAGGAAGGAGGAATCTCTCTGTGCATGAGGAGGCTGGTATGAGGGAGATCTCTCAAGTGAGTACAAGACCTAACTCCTTAACCTTTTGACCCACGTGTATGTGCTGTGTGTGTATTGTAGTGGCTCACCTGGTCTCGTTCTCTCTCCCAGTCCCTCCTAGGCCGACTGAACTCCTCAAGGGAGAGCCTACAGCACCCTCCCCCAACTAAAAGTCACTAGCTCTCTCTCTGCTCTACACACAGGACTGCCAGTGACTATAGAAGCCTAAGCCCCTGAGAAGAGGAACCTTATGTTGATGTTTTGCCCCGTTTTCCCCTTTCCTTAAGACTTTAAATAAAAGACAATTTAAGTTTATGTTGACTCCGAGCCTCTTACTTTATTGTGAATCTGTACCTATTCTCCCCTGGGTTGCCACAGTATTATAACATAATGCTTAAAACACCAAAAGGGGTTCCCGCCTACTTGATGCATATACTTTAAAGAGAAGTATTTCGTGTGTCGTTAAAGTTGGCTGAAAGACGTTGTGGGCTTTTCTTTGACAAATGTGTGTTTTTTCTCTATCATGGCGGTCGCTCAGTGACAGATCAGACAAACAGTGAGTCACAGTCAACCTCGCCAGAGCCTCATACCACCATTTTCCATGACCCCCCCCCCCTCCCCCCCCACCCGTTTCCCTACTCTCTCTCTCTCTCTAGCTATCTCTCTCTCTCTCACACTGTACACACACACACACACAGAGTTTCACAGAGCGACACTTTGGTACGTCAAAGTACACGTGCACGCGCACGCATAATACCTTTTAATTCCTATATCCTCTTCCTTCTTCCTATACAAACTTGCACTTTGAAAAGTATGTAGGCCTTGCTGAATGGAGGCAAAGCAAATGACAGATGACACTCCTCTCTCTCTCTCTCACACACAGTACAGTAGGCTACAGTACAGTAGGCTACAGTACAGTACAGTACAGTAGGCAGTTCCCTATCCTCTCACCAGCCTGCATATCTGAAGGTGTTTATATATTACGCCTTGGTAAACTATGTGGAGTAGTAGTACGGACGTTCCACTGTACTGTACTGTGAAGTCTAGTCTGTGTGTTATATCCTTATAATATGCACGATGGGTCTTCTAACTCATTCTGGGCGGGAACCCCTTTTGGTGTCAGCATTATGCTGTGCTTTAGCTATTGAAAAATAGCAGATCTACAAGCTCACAGCGTGCCACTCGGTGGCGCGCTGTAAGCTTGTAGGTCTGCTATTTTTGAAAAATCGTGAAAATGTGCCTCAAATTTGGAATATATTTTTTTCAGAACAACTCAAATCTTTTGCTTCTGGGGAGGTCCGGGACAACATATTTTCAGATGGGGGTCGGAGGCCAATTATACAGATCATTTTTGGGGTCCTTGACATGAAATATTGAGTGATATAGGCCTATAGAAACATATAGGTATTTCAGAAAACTGTCAGGATTTAGAAGACATTTTTTTCCAGGCCTAAATGGGTTAAGGTTCTGTGAAAGGAGGGTGGTCTTCCCCCTCTCCCTCCCTCTCTCTGTTCCACTCCTCCATGGAAAGAGAAACAGCGGTGGATCCGATCCGAGCCGCTATAGCGTAGCTCCTTTCCTCCTCGCTCTCTCTCTGGTCCACACAGTGTGCGTGTGACTCACATGTGAAGAATGTGGTGGGCTGGCCCCAGGAGTTATTAATATCTCCTTTCCTAGGGGTCCGTGAAGTTTCCCTCGCGCTCGGCCGGCGCATGAGCGGCCTAGACACTGTACCTTTATGAAAGACGTTTAACAACATCCCCCTATTTGGAGTGTTGCTGAACTTGGCCCCGAAGTTAAGACCACACCCTCTCTGTTATGTGTTCTACGGTTTCATGCAGGGGGGGGAGAGGGAGAGGGAGAGAGAGAGAGAGAGAGAGAGAGGGAGAGAGAGAGGGAGAGGGAGAGGGAGAGAGAGGGGGGAGAGAGACAGAGGGAGTGAGAGAGGGGGGGAGGGAGTGAGAGAGGGGGGGAGGGAGTGAGAGAGGGAGGGAGAGAGGGGGGGAGGGAGTGAGAGAGGGAGTGAGAGAGGGGGGGAGGGAGTGAGAGAGAGGGGGAGAGAGGGAGTGAGAGTGAGACAGAGGGAGTGAGAGAGGGGTGAGAGAGACAGAGGGAGTGAGAGAGAGACAGAGGGAGTGAGAGAGGGGGGGAGGGAGTGAGAGAGAGGGGGAGAGAGGGAGTGAGAGAGAGACAGACAGACAGAGGGAGTGAGAGAGGGGTGAGAGAGATGGGGGAGAGAGAGAGAGAGACAGAGGGAGTGAGAGAGGGGGAGGGACTAGGGAGAGAAAGAAAGAAAGACCGACAGAGAGAGAGAGAGATAGAGAGAAAGAATGTGCAAATTTTTATCTGAGAATGTGCAAATTTGAATTTGACTGCTTTTAATTAAAAACAAACTCGTCTTCCCATCCCATGTATTGCCCAATGTGGGTGCTATCAACATTCTTTTTACAGACAGTGGAGTCAATAAAAATGTCCTCAGAATTAAAGAATGTTCACCCTTAACACAATTAATCTTCACTGATGAGTCACACTCACACATTCAGTGCAAGCTTTACATATTCAGCTGTTGCACAAAAAGCAAGAACAAATGCTCTGTAGGCCTACAAAGTAGCCTACAAATGCTACATTGCAATGCAGCACCACGTTCACACAGTGGATAATAGGATGTCTGACCTACAGCGCCGCACCACCGTTGCAATAACAAACACCCCCCAACAATGTAGGCTACAGTTAAGTGACTCAACTAAACTGGGGTCTCCATGTACGTCACGCCATGTTTATGTGGGGAATTCCTCACAAAGGCCCAGGCCAGCGGTGGAAGACACCGAACGAATTCAAGACTGACCCGTAGTGGAGAGAAAAGGAACTCTTCCATAAATCCATTCATTCCCCCCCATTAAAGAACATTAAATTGCCTATGTTCTCTTTATGGTGTACTGTAGCCCCACCTAGTGGTCAGCTACAGGCACTTATATTCCAGTTGCACAGTATTAACTTTTGGACTGAAGTCGATTAAAAGATATATATCTGAAAAACCCATGTTTCTATGTCAGTAGTGCTCAACCTTTTTTATGTCAAGGACCCCCAGAATTATCTCTCAAAATATGTAGTTCCAGGAAACCCCCAGAAGCCAATATTTTAGTTAAAATGTTCGCTCTGAAATATATATTCAAAGATTTGCGCCACATTTTCACGATTTTTCAAAAAAAATAGCAGACCTACAAGTCCATAGCGTGGCACTTGGTGCTGCGAGCTATGAGCTTGTAGATTTGCTATTTTTCAACAGCTAAAGCATAACATGCTTAAAACACCAAAAGGGGTTCCCGCCCAGGTTAGGCAGATTAACTAAATGTATCTCTCAACAGTGCATGGATGCATACTTTACTCAATGTTATTCACTATAGACTGTACATACCCAGATACTGTTTGACATCTATAATGTACATAATTATTCATTCTATTGATACTCTGTAATATGCGTTCATATATTTGCCAATGGACATGTATTGGTGAGACTGTACATCCATACACTGTACATACTTTCAGTTAGTGTCAGAAGCTAAGCCTAAGTTATTTGTATTGACTCTGTCTGGACTACTCTTAAATGTCCCATTTCAGTCTTCCTGCTCTTGTTGCAGGATACCAGAAGCCCCTGCTCTCCAAGTAGATTTTAATTTGTTTCCATGTGCCATAAATTCCCCCATTTAATGTGTTACTTTTAAGGCTTTAAGATTTTAATTTCAAGAATTTAGAAAATATTCAGTCGATGACATGATGCAAGGGACTACAAAGAATGTTTATTTTTACTCTCCAAAGAAACATACAAAACAACATATTGAATATAAAATATTGAATATACATGGACTGTATTCAAAACATTTCCCCCCATGTCAATAACCCATTGATTCCAAACATGCCACACATTCTGTTGGTGAGACTAAAGCGCTGACAGAAGAAATGTATCCATTAGGTTTTCACATGAAAACGTCATATTTCAACGTCGACTGTTAAAGCGCTTTAACAGACAGTAAAAATGGGACTCGGAAACATTTTTTTTGAACACTCCCGAGTTCAATTAACCCATTCTGGACGGGAACCCGTTTTGGTGTTTTAACTAAGCATTATTTAGCTATTTTTCGAATAATCGTGAAAATGTCGCACAAATCTTGGAATATATATTCTTTCAGAAGACTATTTATTTCGACGTCAGGCCTAAATAGTTACTTTGACCAGTGTCCCTGGATCTACAGGGATCTACTCCTCATGCCTCTGTCTACACCAAATATTTTCCCTGAAATAGCTGCTCTACAAGCTCACATGGGACACGCCATGAGCTTGTAGATCTGCTATTTTTGATTAATGTTAGCCCCAGACCATAGTGACGGTAGTAGTAGGGGTGTAAAGGAGACCTTTTAACCTATTTAGGCCTGTAAAAAAAACGTTCGCTCTGAAAGAACATATATTCAAAGATTAGTGCCGCATTTTCACCATCTTTCTAAAATAGCAGACCTACGAGCTCGTAGCGTGCCACGCTATGAGCTTGTAGATCTGCTATTTTTCAATAGCTAAAGTATAACATAACGCTTAAAACACCAAAAGGGGTTCCCCGTCTAGAATAGGTTAAAACACACTCTGCTGGCGTTTTCAGAAACTGAAATGGTTCTTGACGTCCTTGATCTGCTTCATCATGTCGGCGATGTGCTCCCCCTGCTCCTTGAGCACGCCCTGGACGCACTTCCGCTGCTGCGCGTTGAGCGAGACGCCCGTGGCCTTGCCGGCCGCGGCGCTGGCGCTCGTCCCCTTGTCCACCTGCTTCTTCTGGTACTCCATCTTGGTGTGCACCTGCTTGATGCCGTTGTCCAGCCTCTGCAGCTGCTCGCTGACCGACTGCAGCTCCCGCCGCATGTCCTTCTCGCTGTCCGACAGCACGGGCAGCTGGCTGCGCAGGCTGCCCAGCACGCGCCGCACCCGCGCCATGATGGCCTCCTGGCGGTACTTGGCGTCCTCGTACTTGTCGGCGAGCCGCTCCGCCGCCTCCCGCAGGCTGCGCTTCTCCTCGCGGCACAGCGCCATCTCCTCCTGCTGCCGCGTCTTCTGGCCCGCCGTCAGCAGCTTGGCGCGCCGCTGCATCTCCTCGCGGGCCATGTCCTGCTTGAGGACGTACTCCTCGCGGAAGACCTGCGTGGCGCGGCTGAGCAGCTGCAGGCACTCGGCGGGCAGCGGCGCCGACGACGACGACTTGTCGCCCGCCGCCTTCAGCATCAGCGGGTTGGTGGAGCCGCGCGCCAGGATGTTACGGATGTGCTGCTCGATGGAGGAGTCGTCCGCCAGCCCGCGCAGCGGCGAGCTGGGCGACCCGCCGCCGTCGCCCGGGTGGGAGCACAGCAGGGGCGGCGAGGGCGGGCGGATGGAGCTCAGCAGGGGCAGCAGGAGACACTCGTACGTGCTGGTGATGCAGATCATGGTGGCGCCGAGGGAGAGGTCCGACACGATGAGGAAGCCGCGCACGGGCGCCGGCGCGCTGGTGCAGAGCGGCCGCGTGCAGAGGATGTGCTCCACGATGCAGCGCTGCTCCGCCGCCAGCTCCGTCAGGCTGTCCTTGTCCTCCTCGTCGTCCGTGGACTGGAGGAACTTGTGCAGCTTGTTGAACCAGGTGAGGCCCACGCTGTGCACGCCGGCCTCGTGCGTGCAGTGGTAGCGGTGCTGGCACAGGGGGTCCCGGTGGAGCCGGATGGGACAGGTGAAGTCGGACTCCGGGGGGTCCTCGTCGTCCCCCGTGGCCAGCTTCAGGGTCAGCTCCAGCTCCACGCACTCGAACACGTACAGGGACGGCACGGCGGCCGAGCGGTCCGCCGCCCAGCGCTCCACCGCGCCCCCCGTCGTCGTCTCCTCCTCCTCGTCCGCCTCCAGCACCACGCAGTGGTAGAGGGTGCCCGTCTCCGTGGCGATGACTAGGATGTTGGGCACGCAGGGCAGGCAGAGGATGGCGCAGGCGTCGTAGCCGTAGTTGTCCTCGGCCGCCGGGTACATGGGCAGGGGGCCCGTGGGCTTGCCCACGGTCATTCCGCCGCTGGGCGTCTGGCTGGCGTAGCTCAGGTACATCTCCCCGTTCTCGTAGAGGACGTACAGCGGGTACACCAGCAGCTCCTTGGAGCGCTGCTGGCCCGTCACCAGCTGCCGCGGGCCGCTCGACGCCACGGGGCCGAAGTCGAACGCCACGGCGATCTCGCCGAGGGACGCCGCGTAGGAGCGCGCCGTGGCCTGGACGCCACCGCCGCCGCCGTCCTCGTCGGACTGGGAGACGGACAGCGCCTTGGCCGGGATCTGGGGCGACTTCAGGCTGTAGAAGCGGACCGTGTTCTCCGAGGTGAGCAGCACCAGGTGCGGCTCCTCCGTCTCGCTGGGGTACCAGGCCGCCTGCCGCAGGCTCACGGACGCCGAGCTGGTGAAGAAGCGCTCGGCCACGGGCACGGTCTTGCAGTTGACCTTGGCCCGCCCGCCCTCAAACTCGGACCTCTTGCCCCAGCGCTGCGGCAGCTCCAGGACGGTGGCGCCCCGCTGGCCCACCAGCGCCACGTGGTGCTGCGTGGGGCTCAGCAGGACCTGGCACACTTCGAAGCGCGGCGGGTTGATACATAGCAGGGTCTGGTGGTGGGTCCCGCTGTCCTCCTGGCCCTCCTCTTCAGAGTTCAGCTGTTGTGAGATTCAAAAGATGACATTTTTACTCAAGCGCACAAAGTGGAAAATATTGCTTCAGCTTTCACCCATACAATAAGTATATATAATAATAACAAAACCACAAAAAAAACTCTAAACAGGAAAAGTGCACAGTCAAAGAGAAGTGTGTCCGTCGTAAGCTTAGGTAGTGTAACGGACCCGCAGTCTACCTTTTTATTGTGATGTTCAGGAAGTGTTGACATGCTGGCCCTTTAATTTGACATGGGCCTAGTTAAGGATAATTGGTGATTGGAACCCAGGTAGCTCAGCTGTGGAGGTGCAGACTGGTTTAAAACAGTCCTCCATGGTTGAGCATCAGAGACACAAGGACAAACATTTGTTCATTATGGATGGAAAGGAGCCAAAGTAAAGGCAATGGAACGTACAAACGTAAAGGAGAATTGGAACAAACCATGGACACACGGACTCAACAATTAGCACCCAGCTGGAAAGGGGACAAGGTGAAACTCTTTTGTTTATTATGGTCCGATGGTCTTGTGTTACATTCTTTGATGTTTATTGTTTTCATACCGAGTTTGATATCTGCACTGTATGGATTTTATTGGTTATGTAAATATGGTTTAAGTGAACAGCTTGTGCTGCCTTATATATGTCGTTCATTGATTATTGTCTGATTTATGATGCATATTATGTTTTTCTTTTCTTTTAGTTCTACGGTGATTCACTAATAAAGCAACTTAAAATCATCAGTCAGTCTTCAACCTTTCATGGCCAGCTGGGTCCGCTACAGGTAGTAGCTACACCATATTCTTTGAGACATGCATACAGGTATTTGGGTGCATGACTTGAGTTTACCATTGTCTTGTAGGTGCAAACAAACAGGTATCACAATAATGATTATATAATATAAAAAGCTAACAGCTCAGATATGTCTTCATTGAGCCATGGTTGTCATTGACAACTATAGGACGGACTTATTATTGCATAATATGATCAGACAAGGCACTAAAGCTTTGGCTTGCAGAAAACAGCCAATCTACAAACTCACAACTTGTCACTGAGCTTGTAGACCTGATGGTGAAGTGACAATTCATGGACTTAATTTTAAGATCTTAAAAAAAAAAGTAAAAGACCAATATTGCATCAAAAAGTAATCAACAGATTATACTACAAAAACGGGTCAAACTTCCTCCAAATTGTTAAATAGTACAACAAGGAATTTTGAAAACTAGCCAAGCTTGTTGTAGGTCTGCTATTTTAGCATTTTCACAAGTATCCGTGGAACCGAAAATGTAATGCCGGCAGGCTCAACTCCTCAGGATGAGGGGTCCACAGTCCACACATAGCCAGGGATAACGTCCACGGTGCATACGATTATTTTGGGGCGTCACGAGTCCACGACCGGTCCTGAACATGTTGCGAACATTTGAAAGTCATTTTCGGCGGGGTTTGTGGAACTTTAAGTTTCCCTTTACCAGTAAAAGTTGCGCATGATGCGTCAAGCGTGTGACACAGGCAGGCACTCAGCTCTGTCTGTTTACACGTGACGTGACTATTCCCTACAACATTTCTAATGTGTTTTGATCGTTTTGTTTGACCCCTCGTAAATGAACGAATGTTTTTCTCAAGACAACTTTTTAACCCTCCAAATTGAATTCAATGGAAAGATCGTTGCCGCGTTGAGGAGGAGAGACTGATGGGGAGACACGGACAGAGACAGTCAAAGATACAGACCTGTCTCAGGTTGGTGGTGTAGAACACGCGGCTGGAGTCGTCCCACACGAACAGGTCTCCGTTCAGACAGAACGTCAGGTTCTTGGTGCTGGTTCCTCTGTCGCTCGCGCTGGGCTCGGCGGCGAGGCTCTCCCGAAGTTTGCTGAACACCGAGTGACTCGGTAGCTCGTTCTGCCAACGCTCTCCGGCGAACGCCGCCATCTTGCCCGCGTCTTCTTACTAACTAACTAGTACGAGGGTTTTTTTTTGCGACAGTCGTGTGCGCCTGTGCGGCAAGCATAGTCTTTCTTCTTCTTTTGGGGAGCCATCATCAAGCAAAGCTCTGGTGGTTAAAACAGCTTGGACGCATTGGCGCCACCAACTGGACTGGATCATCATAGGGATTGATTGATTGATTGATTGCTTGATTGATTGATTTCATTGATTGAAGTATTTTGTATTTATTAACAGTTTTGAGAATTACAGTACATTCCAAGTGCAACTCAATATACAAGACTGTTAACTGTGGACGGCACCATACAGCATCACATGTTCAATCTTCATCATAACATTTAGAGACGTACAAATATACACTTAATAGCCAAAAACAGGAAATCATCATAGAGGAGGACATAAACATATACAGTGAGGGGAAAAGGGGTTGGGTGGGGGATTCATATTTTAGGGAAACAACGTTATTTACTTTGCTGATTGATTTGGAATGAATACTTATCATTATAGTAACAGTTTGCACAGACAAGTATAGGGCGGCTATGGCTTGTTTCCATTGGGGCCCTTTGTACTCAATTCATCGAAACATTAAGCATCATATAGCAGCATATACCAGTAAGACGCCCTGAGGTTGCGTGCACGCATCCGCCTGGGTGACGTCAGACTGCTGAGCGAGCGCTGGCGCTTTGGCATGGTGGGGGGTCATATCAACATATGAAATGAATTCTGTACGCCACCCCTTAAGGCTTAAACCTTATTTGCCCTTTTTTTTTACTATTTTAAAACATTTCAAAATAGTTCAACTAGCCAATCTACATCGACACGTTGTTAGCTTGTAGATGGCTATTTGTACTATTTTAAAATATAAAATATTATGCCCATATATGGGCATAATATTGATGACATCTCATTGATTGATTGATGGAATCATCAGGGATCTCCATCCCTGATGATGTCACGTGATGTCACGAGGCAGTCGCAATAAACTTGTAGAAAACAAAATAAATAAATAAAGTTGTATTTTATAATAATGTGACGTAGCCTACATGTGCTGCCTTTTGACAGTTTATGTACAGTGTTTATGTTTTATTTTATTGTCTGTTTTGTGTTCTTTTTGGCGCTCGACACCGTCGTACCACGGGGTATAATCGTAGTTTTACGACAGCCCATATTGCCGTATTCCGACGGCCGGTGTCGTTTATTTTGCAGAATCACCATGGCGCTGAAAGAAACAGCAGGTTTGTATGAATCTCTGAAGTCGGAGTGGAACAAGAAGAACCCCAGCATCAGCAAATGTGGAGAACTGTTGACCAAACTGAAGGTAAAACACACAAACAAACAAACAAACACACGACATCGTGTTGAGGATGTCTGAACGTGTATTCATGTACTGTTCTGTAAACAAGAGGCGAGCTATAGTTAGCTTTAGCACGCAGGGAAGGCTAGCTCAGCTGGCTAGGACGTTTGACATCACTGTGATCACCAAAATATTAAATAATCAACGTAACGCATGGAAGATGGGGTATGTGATGTGTTTTGGTTTATACAAAAACGATTAAAGCTCTATGATTCTGATTGTAATCATTGTTAGTTCAGGAACAGGGCAGCTCTTTAATAACAGAACTTACATTTTCAGGTGGGTTTCCAATTCGAGGATTCCAAATTGCTCTGATCATTTCTTGGTGCCATTCACTTACTTATTCATCCTGTACTCTGTAGTTCTCTCTGCTGGTAGGATACAATTGGTATCCCGACCTAAAAGGGTCTTTTCTGGAGAAAAAAACAAACCATAGCAAGCAAAGTATTCGTATTATCAGAATTTAGAGCTATTTAGCCACTAGACTAGTACTGTTGGAAATATTTGATGTGTTTATATATTACAAAATAATAATAAAACTGTTGCCATTGTGGTTTGAACTTTGAAGTATTGAAACCTGTCTTTGCAGATATCTTTATTGGAGTTAAACTTTTTGCCTACGTCTGGGACCAAGCTCACTAAGCAGCAGCTCATCCTGGCCCGTGAGTATTTCTTTACTAGTCTACGGGTTAACAAGCTAAAAGCCGTGTTCATAATCATAATAAGAGCAGGATCTACAATCTGACAACTTTAAGCGAGGAACACTGTCATTTACTCTCTCTCTTTCAGGCGATGTTCTGGAGATCGGAGCGTTGTGGAGCATCCTCAAGAAGGACATTCCTTCCTTTGAGAGATACATCGCCCAGATCAAATGTTACTACTTTGATTACAAGTAATGGAGCCTTTCTGACCATGTTTTTCCGCTAAGTTTATTATTGTTGTTATTATGATTATTATTGATTGAATATTTTATTCGTAGTTTAAAAATCACACCCGTAAGAAGTGAAGGGGCGCTAATATATTAAAGTTAACTCATGTTGATTAGGTGATACATGCTGATGTAAAACAAACTGTGCAAGCACAAACATTAAACGCCATTAACAATAAAGAGGCAATATGACGTAATGAGGCACATTATGACGAACATTGAAGTAAAGACCAAACATTAAACCTGTAGGTCTGCTATTTTTGAAAAATCGAAGAGCGACTGACATTTTTAGAATCTGATCTCAGGTCAGAATGGGTTAATCAGACCAGTGTGTGTCCAGTGGAAACCTCGTATGAATCTGATCTCGGGTCAGAATGGTGTTGTGTGACATCTGATGTGTCACTTTTTCTCCACCCAGAGATGAGCTGCCCGAGTCGACCTACATGCACCAGCTGCTGGGCCTGAATCTGCTGTTCCTGCTGTCCCAGAACCGCGTGTCCGAGTTCCACACAGAGCTGGAGAGGCTGAGCGCACGAGACATCCAGACCAACGTCTACATCAGACACCCCGTGTCTTTAGAGCAGGTGCTGCACACGTCCTTAACGACCTTTCAACCTGGAATCCTTGTGTTGGGGATGTCATTAAGGGCAAAATATATATAATATGATGCATCATTATAATAGCACATCTAGAAGCACCACGATTGGCTCTTATTTTATGACAAAAAAAACGTTTAAGTGTAATTGGGACTTATTTTAATAGATAAATAAACCAATCTCTATGTTAGAGGTAATGTTAAAATCCAATATAACCAGCACATCTGCAGTGGTTGGAGATCATGGTCTGCCCTACTCTTCTATTGAGACATTTAAGTTGCATTCACACCAGGATCAGGATGCTTTTCTGTGATTTAAAATGACCAATCCCGCCCGCTCCCGCAATGGTTTCATTTTTGACCGCCCGCAAGTGACCGCCTCGCCAGCCCGTGACAAAAAAATAAGTACCACTATAGTCCCGCACCATCCCGCAATTGTATAATTTAGTCTCGCTAAACCAGCAATATTTCGATTGAGATTGAAAGGAAAAAATTTTTTTTTTACAGTTGCTGAGATTGAGCAGGCGTGCATGCACAAGAGAGGAGTTATGTATTTGTAACTCCTCACTCGTGTATTTGTAACTCCTGCGCTCGTAGCGCACCACCGAGTGGCTTTCAGAAGACTTTATTTTTTATTTCGACGTCGGGCCTAAATGGTTTAAATAATAAATACAGGTATACGAAAAATTCTATATCCAAACGTGTTTTCTTTGTCTCGGTTTATAATAACTGTTGTGTATGTACAGTGGTAAGTGATACGTTTGTTCTGTCTCTCGTGTTTGCAGTACCTGATGGAGGGAAGCTACAACAAGGTGTTTCTGGCTAAAGGGAACATCCCGGCCGAGAGCTACACCTTCTTCATAGACATTCTGCTCGACACCATTCGGTGAGTACTAGTTCCTGTGCACCCGGTGTCCATTCTGAACACTGTTTAACTGTCTTCAGCCCAACACACACCGTCTGTGAACGTCAAAACAGCCGCCTCCGTTATTTTCAATGAACCGAGGGGTGTGTTGAGCTTTCCACACATCTGCTGTCTCACTGGTCGTTTAGTTTACATATAGTCTTTTTGAGCAACCTATGTGATCTGGCTTGCAGTCAAACAAAATGTATCGATGTCACAGTTGTACTATATTATCCACATTATCGAGTCAGTAAAGATGTTCTTAAGAAGATGACGTTCACGTACAACTCTGCTTTGAATCAGTTTGAGTGCCTCAGCCATGGACCTTTTACGATAGGCTATACGAATGGCTGCATAAGAATGGCTGTTCACTGTATCTGTTAATTGTACAGTGATGATTTTGGTGAAGCGTTGAAAAATGAGTGATTTCTTGTGTAGTTCATCATCCACCACATGTTGTGTCGTTGACTTGCAGTGATGAGATTGCTGGTTGTATAGAGAAGGCCTACGAGCAGATCCAGTTCCCTGAAGCCTCGCGTGTGCTCTTCTTCAACACTCCAAAGAAGATGACAGAATACGCCAAGAAGGTTGGTAATCATTGAATGGCATTCTAAAAACGCTTATCGGTGGTCGGGTCACGGGGGCAACGGCTCCACCAGAGCGCTCCAGACTAACCTTAGTTAGCAACATTAGTGACTTCCTCCTGGGCGATCCCGAGGCGTTCCGAGGCCAGTGAGTCGACGTCGATACAAGTCATCGTTGGTAAACAAAAGATGTCAGTGAGGATAGAATCCATGTTAACCCATATAGACCTGAGGACGATTCTAAAAATGGCTTCTAGATAAACAGTTTTCTGAAAAACCTGTTTCTATGTCAGTGGTTCTCAAACTATTTCATGTCAACACCCCCTAGAATTAAATGTAGGCTATTTGGCCTCCCGACCCCCATCTGAAAATATGTTGTTCCAGGGACCACCCCCAGAAGCAAAGATTTGAGTTAAAAAAAAATAAGTTCGTTCAATCTGAAAGAATATATATTCAAAGTTCCGTGCCACATTTTTGAGATTTTTCTAAAATAGCAGATCAACAAGCTTGTAGCGCGGCACTCGGTGAACTGTTTTCTTTAACACTTTTAGTGCCGGAAGTGCTTCAAAATAGGAGCTCTGGTGTGCCGAAGTTGTCTGATCGCTTTTACTCTGAAAGCCATGAACCGGAAACACTTTCCTAAAAAAAGTTGACTTTACAAAGTTGACCTTACATCCCGATCATTTTAATTTATACAATATATGATCCAAAAAGCGTTCATATTGTGCGGGAGAGACGGATGAGGAGCAGAAATGAAGCGCCAGCATATGGATCCATTCATCACCACGGAGAGCGCCCTGGATTAGGAGATGCGAGTCATTCTTTCCGCCGCGCTAACATGTGAGTCAACGGCAAGCTAATAATTGCTATTTCTATCCCCCTCCAGAGAGGCTGGACTCAGAGCCCAGATGGCTACTACTCGTTCAGCAGTCAGCAACAGAGAACGGAAGAGGTGACCATTCCCTCCACGGAGCTGGCACAGCAAGTCATCGAGTACGCACGACAGCTGGAAATGATTGTGTAATCAAAGCCCCCCATGGAACTCCGCCGACAACATGCAACAGACGTCACACACGACGACAACGGTGCCGATACGGTAGAAAACAATTGACTTGCAAACATGGGGCTTTCCCCCCCCCGAAGGACCTGCGTTTACATATTGCCAGACTAGTTTAATTTGTTGCCTACATTTAAAAATTGGTTAATAAAGTTGGTTAATATCCTCCCCCTTTTGAAAGTCGATGGCGAGTTTTTAAGTGTCTGAAGATGTCGTCTTTGATCCAAGTTTTCATCTTATCCATCCAACACTGGAGGGATGTTTCTGTTACTGGGATCACCTTCACTGCTGTCAGGAAGGTTAAAGAGCGTTGGATGTGTGATTGACCACGCTGTGACTTTTAATTCCCATGTCAAACAAGCCTAGCCACATATTTCTCCCCCCCCCCCCCCCCCCTTCCTACTATAAGCAAATTGCTTCTGTATACAAAGTTTATTTCTCTCTCTCTCTCTCCAGTAGCGCTCACAAAACTGTGTTTTGCTGCCCTTGTCTTGTATCCTAGCAACTGACTAGAATTATTTGCCATTGACGTTTGCGAGTGTTTTCCAAATGGTAAATTCTTGTCCCTCGATGGTTTGTTTTGATCTGGAAATGGGTAAAAATATCTGTCTGAAACAGGTTATTAAAAATAATAAACCTTTCTTTTTTTTCCAACAGTCGTATGTTTTGCCTTAATTTGATCATGAGCTGTAAGCTCTCTTATTTTGGATCATTCAGTTGGAAACCGTTCACAAAGCGTAAGCCCATTGACCATTCTTGAAAATGTTTACGATACAATGAAATGTGTCGGTCTCTGTATGCTTCTCTTCTCAGCTGTATTAGAAGCTGTATAAGTGTTGGCTGTGCTAGTCTGTTTCTCAACAGGTTGTGTTGCATCCAACATTCAACCGCTTGAAGAAAATGGAGACGTCGTCAAGAGGGAGATATAATAAAAAAATAAATAGATGCCTCATTGGTAGCTGCAGTTCGTTTGGAGTGATGTGTGACGACAGGGGAGTGCAGAACTATTTACACTGGTGGCGGAAGCATTATGCGTTAGCATTATGTTATGCTTTAGCTATTGAAAAATACTCGGTGGCGCGCTATGAGCTTGTAGATCTTGCTATTTTTGAAAAATCGTGAAAATGTGCCTAAAATCTTTGAATATATATATTATTACAGTGAACATTTTAACTCAAGTCTTTGCTTCTGGGGAGGTCCCTGGAGCAACATATTTTCAGATGGGGCGTGGAGGTCAATTACATGTAGTTTTTGGGGTCCTTGACATAAAATATTGAGCACCACTGATACAGAAACCTAAGGTTTTTCAGAAAACTGTCAGGACTTTTTGTTAATTTCGAACTCAGTCTAAAATGGGTTAAGTGAAAAATAGCTCTATATTCTGATAGCACTAATTGCTATAGAGCAGTTGGTTTTCAACTTGTTCTCACATCAAGTCCCATTGTTTATCTGGCATTGGAGCCACAGATCACACTTTGATGAGATTCAGCCTCTCTGGCCCTAAACTTTGAATAAATATGTTCTCGTTGCTGTCAATACAGCACTAAGACCAGTTTACGTCAGGGTCCTCCTCGGGTCAAACCTTGCTGACCTCTGCTATAGTCTAGTGAGATTAGTGTCTCCAGCTCTTTATTAAACAGGAAAAAAAAGGTCGGGACGGGATACCAATTTTATTCGAACAGGATTGGAGAACTCAAAGACAGGATGACACAAACTAAATTAGATGACAAAATTGCAACCGGAAACGTTGAAAATGAAGCTGATTTAGAAATGTTGGGAACACACCTGACAATGTATTTCATTCAAAGAGCCGGATTAATGGGGGGTACCCCTGTAAGTGAACAAAGACTACCTGCAGTACTACTTTTCAACCACAAGGTGTCCTACCTGACACCAGGGAGAGAATTTTCTCAATGAAACTGCGCGGAAGACCACCTCCAAACAATGCATCTACCATCCTCCAGGGTTTACTGCTTTGCATTAACGTGTGTGTGTGTGTGTGTGTGTGTGTGTGTGTGTGTGCGTGTGCATGTGTCACTATTGTGTCAGAAATCACTTCAGTTGTCACAGCAGTAGATCTAATTGCTTGTTGAAACCATTAACTGACATTTTCATTTGTTTTTTTTACCAAAAGTGAAGACAGGAAATTATGGACTTTGGACTTGCTTTCCCATTAAATATTTAGCTTGTTAATTTTTCATGAAACAATTGCCAGATTGACAACAATTAGCTGTGCACATTAATACTATATTATTATCGGTATTAATATTAATACTGATTGGTTTTGGTGACCCCTTGCATCTATAGCATCAGGCCAAATATTCCATTTTGAAATTATGAGCATATCGGATTTGAGCAATTAACAGTAGCTATAGTAAGAGCAGTAAATTACAAACCTGCAAGGGAGAAGGGACACGGGTACCATTTGCAAATCCACTCAAGGAACCCACTTTGAGTTGAGTTCAGCATTGCCTGCACTGTAAATGACTCCATACACTGATACACTGTAAATGACTCCATACACTGATACACTGTAAATGACTCCATACACTGATACACTGTAAATGACTCCATACACTGATACACTGCGTTGAAGGCCATCGGTTTTGATACATGCAGTGGGCTGCATGAGATCCTATACTAATAAAGATATGATATGATATAGTACTTTATTGTCAGTTCACACTGAAATGTGTCTTGCGACACAGCAGCCAGATAGCTTTCTTAACAGATGTCTTCATGAAGGTGTCTACAATCACATAATTATACATTTGTTCCAAACCAACACCTTTGGGAAACAGCTGCTGAAAGATGGGGTACCATTATCAACCAATATAAGGCTATTCCAAATTTCATTATGCTTTAAGTAGCATGCGACGTGTCAAACTAGGGTTTTTTTCATGATTCTGAATCCTTTGCAAGCCTTAGTTTTGTATTAAAAAACACTTCTTTGCCTAAAAATGCCCATAGCCGTCAGGTCAGCACATTTTGACACATTAGTGCTATAGTTGTCATGATCTGTCACTCCACAGACCATGTCTCCTCCCTGGCCAGAAGAAGAAGAAGAAGAAATGCGTTCTGGTAAATCATGTTTACCAAGGGTAACTCGACTAAGCATCAGATACTTGTTTACAGCAAGGCCCACATGGAGCATTTCATGGTAGAGGTTCAATGCCTTGTCCAAGGGCACTTCAACGGTGGTAATTTTAACGTGTCGGATCGCTGATTCGAACTGGCGACCTTCCGGTATCTAGACCGCTCCGCAATCCACTCGGCCACCGCTGCCACTCCCTCATTTCCATCCCATTCACTCACCTGCTTCCAACTCCCTCGTCATTCCACCTGTGAACAATTCCTCAATCAACCTCCCCCCTATAAGACTGGACTCATGGCTAACATTCAGTGTCAGTTCATTATTTGTTGTAGCAGATGCATGTTCCTGGTTTTTGACAGTTTGGACATTTTCTGATTTGATTCCTACGTGCTGCTCTAGTGTGAGTTTTTGTCCTATTTTCCTGAAATCTACTGTTGTGAGATTTATGCCTGGATTCCAGAGTTTCGTCTTCATTGTCAGATATTTTGATTTATTAAATACTTTGAATTAGACACTGTTTCCTGTGACTCTGCATTTTGGGTTCATCACTCTGCCACCGCTTAACAATAGTGGCTATGGCCGAATTTAGTATTTTCGTGTAAAAAAACTAATGGTTGGAATGGATTCCGCATCATGAAAACACGACACGTCACATGCTACTTATTAAAACATATGACATTTCGGGAATTTTGCCTCATATTGGTTGTTAATGGAAGCAGCTGTCACAAAGTTCCCCAAGGGAGTTGGGTTGGAACAAATGTATTAATGTTACAGTAGACACCTTTTATGAACACATCTGTGAAGAAAGCTAGTGGTAAGCATTTCTTCTTCTTTTTTCTTGCAGATTTGCCACACATTTAGCTAATTTTCTCTTAACTATTTCTGGATGTGAGAGAACAGGTGTTGGAGGTGGGGTGAAATAAGTTGTACTGCTATGGCACCAGCCATGTGGAACCCCTTTTGGTGTTAGCATTACGTTATGCTATTGAAAAATAGCAGATCTACAAGCTCATAGCGCGCCACCGAGTGGCACGCTACGAGCTTGTAGGTCTGCTATTTTTTGAAAAATCGACTGACACAGAAACATAGCTTTTTAGACATTTTTTTAGAATCTGATCTCAGGTCAGAAACTTAAACTGGTCTGATCAACGTGTAAACTCAACCCCAGAAATGGACCCCTGCAACTTTCCCCCGTCGTTATCACTGCGTTAAATATACGAAATCAACCCCGTTATCAGGACGTTGGAATATGGCCAATATGGCCATACTGGCATACTAGACATTGTGGTGTTTGGCATGTGTTCACCCAGGATTACACGGCACACCTCTGTCATGGACACAAAAAGCAAAACGCTCCCATAGTGTCACTTCCCGGATTTCCCAGTATGTTGATTATCACATACTGAGGGTATTTCTAAGGCGCTGATCACGGACATTCCCTTGATTAAGGGGTGATAACATCCGAAGCGGGTTCATTTTTTACTGGATATAGTATTGTATATTATTGTATGTCTTTATGACTCTATGAATTGAATACACAGGACCTCAATGGAAACCAGTCCTCATACCAGGACTTTTGGGCGTTATCCTTTAAGACCAAGTGTATGACTATATTCGTGCTGTTTGCATCTCTGTCTAAAGTATTCAATCAATCAATCAATCAATCAATCAATAAATGTGAATCTTATGTTCGGTGGCACAGCCCCACTATATGCAGTACGTCCCCACTTAAAGAGATGAGTTGGTGTAACTAAGAGATTAAATTAAATCCCACACTTGTGGGAAGTGGGGGGCACCTGACCCATAGACTGTAAACATTAAAGAGGGCACCTCACGCATTTAAAGATGCAGTGCTGTGATTCTTCTCCTCCCTAAAACAAGATCATCAGGTATCATTATTATATTATGTGACAGAGCAGCCTCTGTCAGAGTAATGTAATGTACAATATACATTCATTGTATTGTTTCTGTATGCTATGTTTAACAGGTTGATTCTCAGTCCCGCACAGAAGGTGCACATTCTGCTGTGACATGTGTGTAAGTGTCCCAGCAATGGGATTTTGTAATTTCCTATTTCTATTTTTCTATTTCTATTTCTATTTTCTATTGCTATTTTATTGCTTACCTTTCGGAAATGTATATGTGAACATTATGTAGGTTTATTTGGGTACATATAGATGCATGGTGATATAGTGCCATCTACTGTGCTCTGTTTTGTGGTCTATCTGGTTCCTGGGCAGGTTGAATTAGGCTCACCTGCTCTAATCACCTCATTCTAATCACCTCATTTACAGCACCTGTGGGTCTTGGGCATGTCAGATCAGAACAAACAGCAGAGCTGCAGAGAGGAGCTCTCTCATGTCAGAGTCTGACATGACGTGACAAAGATAAGAGAAAATAATATAATATGAAAGAACTTAACTGAACTCCTGAATAATCTGTGCAGAAGGCGCATACGGTACGTTCCCAATTGTTTTGTTTGTCTGTAAAAGTTATATTGCCATTGTTTGGGGTTATTGTTTGTGTGTATATATATATATATATATATATATATAAGGGGGACATGGCTCAGTAGAGTTTGTGCTGCCATGGCGAGAGGTTGACACCAGTACCTCTCTGTTCACAGTTAAGTTGTGTTATGTTGTTTGAGTTGTTTTGAGTTCTTTCTTTTCTTTATTAAGTCTGCCTCATGTCCAATATGTCATTTAAAAGGTTTTATTACTGACAAACAGCCCATCCTACGGTCCCACTTGGTAACAATATAAGGTTATTAGATTAACCTAGTGTCATGCCTGGTGGGTGGTGATGGGTGGTGATCCACCTGAACTGAAGCCGCACCCACAGCCTCAAAAACGCATGAAAAACTGGAAGAAATATAAAAGATCACGGCACTCCATCTTTAAACAAACACCGTACTCTGTTTAAAGTGCTCCAAACAAACAGAAGAAAGTCCATAGACTTGGCTGGCGGCTTCCACACGACGTCACATGGGTATGGAAGCATATATATATAGCTGGCATAATTCAAATGAAATGGCAAATATGAAAAGTCAATTGAAATGAGATAAATGATTTTTAATCTTTACATTGGAGGGATAGTGCCCCTCAAAAAGCTAGGACAAAATGTATGCAGAACAGAACAGAACTTTACATGTGACCCGCCTGACATGACATCAATGTATGACGTCAGTTGTCTCAGTCTGTGACGCGGTATGACTAGCCTCCTGCTGATTTTAAAAGTATTGTGTTAACACACAGAAATAGCGGATTTGCTCAGACACATATGACATACATTTTCCATTTCATTGTCAACGGCATTTAATGTTTGCGTTAGGACGAGAATCTACACTATAGAGGGTATGCGCATGCATAAAGTGAACGGCAAATCGAGTAGCAAAGTGAATTTAATGTGGTTTAAAGTCATTTAATGCAATCAAATAGGACTTTTCTGTTTGGATGTATGGGGCTGTCAAGGCCGGAAAGTAGTGTTTTTTGCCACGCATTCCCGCATAACTTTCCGGGTATGATGATGATTCGGTCAACCTTTGCACCTTCTTGGCATTCTGTCAACCAACTTGATGAGGTACATTTGTGGAATTTGGGATTTTATTTAATCCCAAATTTGGGATTTAATCCCGAATTCCATTTCATCTCTCTCTCCAGTCCAGTCCAACTAATATTTGGACTGGAGAGAGAATGAAAGGCATCCAACCTATACTAACTGTAATACGTTTAAGACTGATTTGTAAAGTATTCCAGATGACAACGTCATAAGATGGTCGAGAGAGAATACCAGGAGTGCACACAGCTGCAAAGCATAGCAACTTTGAACAAATGTAAACATACAGTATATTAGTTTAGTATCAGTAGAATGTATAATAGTTCGTGTTTGCCTATATAGCGACTATAAATCACTATAAATCATACTATAAATTTGACTGTAAATCAAATCATGAAAAGCACAGAAAAATGCAGTCTCTCCATTTTATTCTGTTAAGGCTGACATCATCATCATCATCATGAATATGTTTGTCTGAGACTCAGCTTGGAGCCACGCCATTATTTGTACCGTCCACTTCTGGGAAACATGAGATGTATAGTAAGTTAGTAACCCTTCAATTGAGTCGGGTTGTCCTCACTCCTTCTGCCACTGCCAGACAGTCCTTCTGCCTTAACAGTATTCAGACTAAGAGACGTAAACAAACACAGACCTTGCCTAAAACAATCACAGGAAAATAGGGAATATGTGACCGGGGACAGTATAGTTTGATATATACAAGGGGGCCATGGTCATTTTTCAGTTCTTTACATATTATGAAACTGCACACTGTAACCTTTCATATGATCTATTGCTCATTGAAATTGGGGGGAGGGGGGGGGGGATGAAGAAGATATGACCATTTGAAACTTGTTGAACCAGAAATCCCAAATTAGAGAATTCCCTCTTCAAAGATTTCAGCAGTGATCTGTGACTTTAGGGGGCGCTGTTTTCCCTTCATTCCTCCATTAGTCAACCAGCAGTGTTGCCATGTCTGCTTATTATAATTAGTTGGCCTGTTTTTTGGGGCAGCAAGCAATTCAGAAAAGGGCAGGGGAATAAAAACACCAACCAACCCTCCCCCTGGTGGCTATAACAGGGCTGTTTGTAGTTCCTATATAGGACAGGTCTGGGACTCAGAAGGCCTGCTGCTGGGCCGGGTTGTAGTTCAACGTCGTCGGCACACGACAAGGCCTCCTTTCCAGCTTGTCGTATTCCACGTGAAACTCCCTGGCTACCTTCCTCCAGTTGAGCCAGTCAAAGAAGTAGTAGGTCCCCCTCTCGTAGGTGTCCGTCTTCAGCGTGGGCTCCGCGGTGCCGGGCGCCTTCGTGATCCAGACCCGCTCCTCCCGGTGGTACCGCCAGTCCTGGTCGAAGAGCTCCTCCGCCGACCGGCGCCGGAGGTCTCCGCCGTGCATGTAGTACAGGTAGAACAGCAGGTCTTCGCCGCATCGAGAGAGTTTTATCGCGGGCAGCTTGTCCCGTATGTGAACGTGGAAATCGATATCTGGATTCGACGACGCGTCCCCCCAAGGGGAAACAAACTTGGGGTACACGTTGCCCGGCGAGTCGAAGTCGACTCCCAGGGTCGCGGGGTCGGTTCCCAGCGCCAGATGGACCATCCCGGGACCCGTCGTCTGTGCCGCTCGCAGGAACGTCAGCAGTCCGATCATCCCGAATTGGTCCGTCACCATTCCCGAAGGGACGTTTGTCACCTGGCCGCCCGGCGGCGAGACCCGAACACCTTTCTTCGGGTCGCTCCGTGCCGAGGTGGTCTCGTCTCGGGGGAACACGACGGGCCCACCGGCGTTGGATACGGTGCTCTTGCCGGCGGGGTTTAAGTTGGCTTTACCGACGTCATTGCTCGGTGTAAGGCGCCCGTAGTCGAGGCCAGGAGGAGGAGTGGAGTTCACATCGGTTTGTCTGTTGTTGAGACGCTTGAAGTGGCGAACGGGCAGCGCGGGGAAGTCCTCGTTGTAGATGGAGAAACCCTGCGTTTGTTCGTGGGAAGGTTTTGGCACCGTGCCAACACATTGCGCGGGGTCTCCACAGCTCCCATCTTCTTCTTTCCTCCGACTCCTGCGGTGGTCCAATAAGGAGGAGAGGTCTGAATCCAGTCCCGTTAATATATTCCCCCTCACGTCTTCTTCTCTGCCAAAGACGTCGTCGCTCCATATGGAGCTGTTCGTCCCATGAACAAAGGCCTGATGACTGTGGTTCATTCCAAACCCTGCCGTGCTGTTAATGGCGAAGGGCTGGCCTACTACTGGCTGTTGCTCGGGCATACGGACGATGCCGGGTGAGCTGTGGTTGGGACTTACTAGTGCAGAATTCTCCATGTTGTTTGTGCCACCACCCATTGTAAACGCTTTGGCCGACGTAAAGCAGAAGCATTACGAGAAGTGATATGAGAGTACTTGTATAGGTTAGTCCAAGACGTTAGTCACCTGTGATGTCAGTAGACTATACACCAGTAGTTCAGTACCCATTATTCGGAGTCTGCGTAGAGCTCCTTATTTGGGAAGGACGACCCCTTTGGTGACCTCATCGATATGTCATCAGCCATCTCCATATTTGGGCATGGACAGACACCTCCAGCTATTATGTCGGCAACAATGTTGCCGCACGCCGGTTTCCCGGACAACTGTTGATCTTATACCGACTTCACAGTCGACACTGCACACTCTTGGGGTCCTCAATACTCAGACTAAGTTTGAAGGTTGAATGGTTCTCGACAAAGGACATACGTGCTTGCATATTCACGATATATGCAGAGATTAGCTAGATAGAACATATCAGGATTGGATTGAATTGGCACCAGTAATGCATTTTATTTTTATTTTTGCAGATTATTTATTCATCTCAAATATTGGTACTACCTATACTACAATAACATTCGAAGGTTGGTAGAGGAAGTTTTCTAAAGGATTACATTAGATAATTGACACTAAGTGAAATCAATGGGTTGCAAAATCGTGGGATAAAAAAATTAATTCAAGAAGTTGCCTCTAGTCATGATCTGGAAAAATAACATAACATGACACATGTTTTTGATACATTTATATCTGTTTGACTCAAGAATAATCATAACATGCAATGTATATATACCACATGATGCAAAACTGTTGGCCCAAATAAAAAACATAATTAAAAAGAAAACAAAATAAGTTGCCTCTGTATTGAAAAATGAGTTCGTACAAAGTACTATAAATAGATAAATAACGTATTGTATAATTGACACAGCACCTGGCACACCGTTTTACGAACCACAGCGGGTTGTGAATGAAAATAAAATAACACAATTGTGTATTAATACAATTAAATATATATATATATATAAATAATTAATTCATTGTCCATGTGTATATTAATTGTATATATGGACAACATTTGCAAGAAGAAGCCCATGGCCTGTATACATTCGGCCCAGAGTGGAGCAGAGTTGCGGGGAGATGTCGCTGTCCGTGGTGCTGAAACCTTATGTCCTGCACCTGATGTGTTGCTGTCCGTGGTGCTGAAACCTTATGTCCTCCACCTGAGATGTTGCTGTCCGTGGTGCTGAAACGTTATGTCCTCCACCTGAGATGTCGCTGTCCGTGGTGCTGAAACCTTATGTCCTCCACCTGATATGTCGCTGTCCGTGGTGCTGAAACGTTATGTCCTCCACCTGAGATGTTGCTGTCCGTGGTGCTGAAACCTTATGTCCTCCACCTGATATGTCGCTGTCCGTGGTGCTGAAACGTTATGTCCTCCACCTGAGATGTTGCTGTCCGTGGTGCTGAAACCTTATGTCCTCCACCTGAGATGTTGCTGTCCGTGGTGCTGAAACCTCATGTCCTCCACCTGAGATGTTGCTGTCCGTGGTGCTGAAACCTTATGTCCTCCACCTGATATGTTGCTGTCCGTGGTGCTGAAACATTATGTCCTGCACCTGAGATGTTGCTGTCCGTGGTGCTGAAACCTTATGTCCTTCACCTGAGGTGTTGCTGTCCGTGGTGCTGAAACCTTATGTCCTGCACCTGAGATGACGCTGTCCGTGGTGCTGAAACCTTATGTCCTCCACCTGATGTGTTGCTGTCCGTGGTGCTGAAACGTTATGTCCTGAACCTGAGATGTTGCTGTCCGTGGTGCTGAAACCTTATGTCCTGCACCTGAGATGTTGCTGTCCGTGGTGCTGAAACCTTATGTCCTGCACCTGAGATGTTGCTGTCCGTGGTGCTGAAACGTTATGTCAGAGTGCATTTCTATTTGACACTATAGTACTCTATGGACTATATAAGCAGACCGCAGCCATCTTACCATATATAAGTCAATGGCATTAAGGTGCTAACAAGGTTCCCATTGGCAGCCCATTCATCCAAACAGAAAAGTCCTATATCTGATTGTATTATACACACACTGCACAACGTCAAACTCGCCAACATTGCAGCTGTACAAAAAGCTTGAATTTATTATTCTCTTTTTTTTTTATCCCACGATTTTGTAACACATTTTTCACCCCTGTGTCAATTTTCTAATGTGGTTCTGCAGGGCTCTATACACACCCTCCGCCAACCTATTCCCATGGGGGACATGCATGGGGAGAGCAACGGACTTGAACTTTCTCCTAACAGGGGGGAGTTTCCCTGGTTGGAAGGAACACGTTATTCCAACCAGTTCCTTTTCATTCTCTTTCTACCCTCAAAGTGTTTGTGTCATAAAAATCCACCGTAGACATGTTATGAGCTACGTTATGTCCTTGCAGGTGATTCTTCTTCTAAGTGTTGAAGTTTGGAAGTGCTCGTTAGATATATCACTCGTCTTCCCCGCCTACCACCTGTTTTTAATTTGCACATAATGCAGGAGGCAGCATGCAGGACACATGCTTTACTGAAAACGAGCGCTTCCAAACTCTGACGGCAAGATGGCCGCGGTCTGCAAATGGTCAATACCGGTCCGTCCATAGATACCACACCAACATTCATTGATCAGCATTCAAATTGTTATGAATGGGCGCGCACAGCATTGGGGCTGGCACGTTTAACTCTGCGTGTACACATGTAAACAAATGGAAGGGTCCATTTTGCATGTGTATAGACTAGAGTATATATGGATACACTCTCAGAGTTTAGCTTGTTTTCTCCTTTTACAACACATTTAATCATTTATCGTCCACATAGTTACAGACAATACACACAGTGATGCGTGCGGATGTGATGTAGTTGGAAGGAGGGGAGGCAGCAGGTATAGACAGAGGAGGGAGAGAGAGAGAGAGAGAGAGACAGAGGAGGGAGAGAGAGAGAGAGAGAGAGAGAGAGAGAGAGAGGGAGGGAGGGAGGGAGGGAGGATGATGCTGCTGCTGCTGCCAGCGGAAAATGGCTGCTGTAACCTCGAGCCTATCCTGATCCACCGAAAAACTACATGAAGGTGGAAGAGAGAGAGAGAGAGAGAGAGATTAGACTTTAGAGGGGGAAATGAGAGCAGCAGCGGGTTCGATATAGACGAGAGAGAATGAGAGGAAGTGTGTGACCATACGTGCGTGTGCGCACGTGCGTGTTTGTGTGTGTGCGCGCGCGCGTGTGTGTGTGTGTGTGTGTGTGTGTGTGTATATATATATATATATATGCGCGCGCGGGCGCGTGTGTTCCGACAGGATAAAGAGGACAGGAGACCGGGTTGGGGGGGACTGTGGGGTGTGTGTGTGTGGGGGGGTGGGGTGGGGGGTGGGGGGGAGTGTGGGGGGGGGGCCTGGGGGCGGGTGGGGGGGTGGGAGGGGGGCTGAGAGCTGCAAGCGGAGGCTGCGAGCGTCGGGCAACACCGAGCCATGGAGGGCGAGTAAGTCCTTATATTATATTTTCATTCTTTTTTATTTTATTTTTTTGTATTTATAACATCCTTTCAATTCAGTCATCCAACTCATCGGAACCAACCAGAGCCCGATGCTGGTGTCACACTGATGCATATAATCCAAGTGTACAATGAGCATATAATCTCTATAGCTAATTACAAAAGGCTAATACAGGAGAATAAACAATATTACGTATATGGTGTTGAATCAACAGTATGCAGGCTACATGTATACACTCCATTTCCCACATAGACCCATCCATGTCAATAACGTGTGATCAATATGTTAAGTCATATAGCCTAATATGCTAGAGCGAATTGTGGCACTTATAAATATCCGAAATAATATCAATCAATGAACAAATAGCCACGGCGAAATGTTTGATTCCAAGCTTATAAACGCGCGTGCATGGAGGGCAAAAAAATAAAAAATAAAAAAATAAATATAAATATATATATATAGTCACGAAGTCGTATAAGCATTAAATAAATGAGTCAGTGTGTAAAATGTATAGAAATATGGCGAGTTGTGGACATCCATCGCGTCATTATGTTCGGGTCTACCGCGGCTGTGATGGAGGCTGGTGATTTTTATCAACGTGTCTCGGCTTTCATTATGATTTTTAAAGCCAAACTTTATGAATGAAATGTGATTTTTCTCTCTCTCCCTCTCTCTCTCTCTCTCTCCCTCTCTTCCTCACCCCTCCTCTCTCTTCTTCCTTTCTCGTCGCCCCCCTCCCCCATCTTTCGTTTTTCTCCATCCTGTGTCACCCACTCGTTTTACCTTTCACACACACACACACACACACACACACACACACACACACACACACACACACACGATCGTGGGATTATATTTGTATAGGGTTTTTTTATTTATGCTTTATTGAAATATCGTTCATAGATACAGCCTCTCTGTAGACCGTCGCATTTCAAACCCCAACGTTGTTTGTCTCTAGGCTATTCATTCACAAAAAAAAACGAACACATATCAGGGTGTGTTAGTGTGTGTGTGTGTGTGTGTGTGTGTGTGTGTGTGTGTGTGTGTGCGTGCGCGCGCGTGTAGGGGCGGAATGGACAGAGAGAGAGAGAGAGAGAGAGAGAGAGGCGCGTCTCGAACATATTATTACCAGCTTTATTGAAACCATTCAAATTCAACGTGATACATAACAACGCATAGGATTGTTGCATATGTTTCAAAATGCAGTATTAGGCATATATAATAGGGTATATGCATCGAGCATGCTGTGACATGGAGCCTATAGTCACATTATCGGGCCTTGGATAGCGAATGGGCGCGTTCTTCATTCATATGATAGCCTGTACATATTATGAGGGGAAACACTCATTCTTTCCCACCTAGCTCCCATTCGCTGATTCTCTCCTCCATTCTTGCAGCATGCACGCTCATGCAGGCACGCTGTAAGCCTGTGCTATAATATAACTGGATATATACTAGTGTTCAAATGCGCACAGTTATTTCTCTCCATTTAGACAATATAGTTTCCTTTTATTCCTAAGCACATTTTGGCATGGTAATAATGATTTGCAAAAAAAGAGCAAAAGGCACTTTGTTCGTTTTCTCTTTCATTGAATGCACGCGGGCATCACATCCCAATACAGACTTATACCTCCATCACATCCCAATACAGACTTATACCTCCATCACATCCCAATACAGATTTATACCTCCATCACATCCCAATACAGATTCATACCTCCATCACATCCCAATACAGACTTATACCTCCATCACATCCCAATACAGATTTATACCTCCATCACATCCCAATACAGATTCATACCTCCATCACATCCCAATACAGATTCATACCTCCATCACATCCCAATACAGACTTATACCTCCATCACATCCCAATACAGACTTATACCTCCATCACATCCCAATACAGATTTATACCTCCATCACATCCCAATACAGATTCATACCTCCATCACATCCCAATACAGATTAATACCTCCATCACATCCCAATACAGATTTATACCTCCATCACATCCCAATACAGATTCATACCTCCATCACATCCCAATACAGATTAATACCTCCATCACATCCCAATACAGACTCATACCTCCATCACATCCCAATACAGATTCATACCTCCATCACATCCCAATACAGATTCATACCTCCATCACATCCCAATACAGATTAATACCTCCATCACATCCCAATACAGACTCATACCTCCATCACATCCCAATACAGATTCATACCTCCATCACATCCCAATACAGATTCATACCTCCATCACATCCCAATACAGATTCATACCTCCATCACATCCCAATACAGATTAATACCTCCATCACATCCCAATACAGACTCATACCTCCATCACATCCCAATACAGATTCATACCTCCATCACATCCCAATACAGATTCATACCTCCATCACATCCCAATACAGATTCATACCTCCATCACATCCCAATACAGACTTATACCTCCATCACATCCCAATACAGATTTATACCTCCATCACATCCCAATACAGACTTATACCTCCATCACATCCCAATACAGATTTATACCTCCATCACATCCCAATACAGACTTATACCTCCATCACATCCCAATACAGATTTATACCTCCATCACATCCCAATACAGATTCATACCTCCATCACATCCCAATACAGATTTAATACCTCCATCACATCCCAATACAGACTTATACCTCCATCACATCCCAATACAGATTTATACCTCCATCACATCCCAATACAGATTTATACCTCCATCACATCCCAATACAGACTTATACCTCCATCACATCCCAATACAGATTTATACCTCCATCACATCCCAATACAGATTTATACCTCCATCACATCCCAATACAGATTTATACCTCCATCACATCCCAATACAGATTTATACCTCCATCACATCCACAAATGAAGAAGAAAACAACAACAACAACAACAACAATAGAGGATAGATGTCTATACATACAGACAGCTATAGCCTATAACCTTTGACCCATTATAGTAGAGGAACCCCTTAGGCCTGACGTCGAAATAAAAAATAAAAAATCTTCTAAATCTCCAAAATCTTCGAAATCTGAAATACATAATGTTTCTATATAAGTGGTCCTCAATATTTCATCATGTCAAGGGACCCCAAACATTAAATGTAATTGGCCACCGACCCCGATCTGAAAATATGTTGTTCCAGTGACCCCCGATTCATAAGCGATTTCAGCCACATTTTCACTATTAAAAAAAACCCAAAACAAAATAGCAGACCTACAAGCTACAATTTTTTCAATAGCTAAAGTACGGTATAACATAATTTAAAACACCAAAAGGGGTTCCCGCCCAGAATGGGTTAAGGTCATTCAATACCAAGTTAACCACTTCTAAATACCGCTATTATATGTGCAGACTATTCATCTTTTATATTTTGCAGCCTATAAATAGGGCATATGTGCAGACTGCTTGTTATAGTTAAAGGGTTTCCAACGACTTGGAATGCCCAAAAAAGGAGGGCAAAAAGGGCTGGCAAAGTATTGTGGTGTCTACGCTATAATTGGCAGCCGTCATACATGGCGGAGACGCTGTTATACTTATCCCCATAGAGTACTGAGTGACATGCCTATTGTATAGAAAACACATGCCTGTGTGGAGTTTGCATGTTCTCCCCGTGTCCCCTAGGGTAGGTATACCCTCACAAAAACATGCAGTAATCCTGGTCTCTAAACTGCCTCCCCCTGGCCAGCCGGGGCGCCTGATGGAGGGGAAAGGAACTGGTTTTGGAATAACGTGTTCCTTCCACGTGCTACGACGTCCAACCAGGGAAACTCCCCCCTGTCAGGTGTAAAGGAGCAACTTGGACACTCCGGCATGAAGGAAGCACGAGTTCAAGTCCTCCCCATGTCCCCCATATTTGGGGACTAGGTTGGTGGAGGGTGTGTAGAGCCCAGGAACACATTAGATGATTGACACAGGGGTGAAAAATGGGTTACAAAATCGTGGGATAAAAAATATATATATAAAAAAACAAAAAAAAAAACACATGCCATGATTTTGTAAATGTACTACTCTAGTCTACTGCACCAGTGCACCTATAATATTTTAATCAAAATGTGGGTGCGTGCTCTGCGTGTGTGCGTGCGTGCGTGCGTGCGTGTGAGAGCTCGTGTGTGCTTTGTTTTAATGGGCCCCGGTGGTTCTGAGCTTATACATGGCTTCCTCTCTGCTCTTTCCCCTTCACAGCGTGCGCGTTCGTGCGGTGGTGATGACACGTGATGACTCCAGCGGCGGCTGGGTGCCCCTCGGAGGCGGCGGCCTCAGTCACGTGGTCATATGTAAGGGGCGGAGTCAAGACGGCAGGGGGCGGAGAGAGTACATTGTGCGGGGCGAGCGGCTCCGAGACCGAGCAGTGAGTGTGTGCGTGTGTGTGACTGTGTGTGTGTGTGTGTGTGTGTGTGTGCGTGTGTGTTATGGCCGCCCTCCTCTCTGGTATAGCTCCAGTCGCTACGCCGGCACCACCCGGGCAACCTGACCCATGTATATAAATACCAACACCTTCTTTTTTATGAATGGTGGATTTTCTTGAAGGGGTGAGGGGGGGAAAAGTGACCCTCCGCCCACCCATCCCCTCCTGACCTCTCATGGAGCCTTCTTTTTGTATGTGTGTGTGTGTGTGTGTGTGTGTGCAGCCGGTGTTGGAGTGCGCCGTACAGAGGGGGCTGGTGTACAACAAAGTCAACCCCATCTTCCACCACTGGCGCGTGGAGGAGCGCAAGTTCGGCCTGACGTTCCAGAGCCCGGCCGACGCCATCTCCTTTGAGAAAGGCCTGCAGAGTGTCATCGACAGACTGGACAGAGGTAAGGTGTATATATGTTGTCACGGGGCAACCCGTGTGGCAACCCGCAAATGGCAACCCATGTCAACTGTCAATCAAGGCAGTATAAAAGTGACATCAGGTCCTACACTCCCCACTCCCACTTCCACCTATGCAAGATGGCCGAAATGTTTGACAGCAGCATGGCAGCAGTAGCAGGTTCACTGTGACAACCTTTGGTTACTCTTTGGTCAGGTTTTTGTGTCCTTAAAAGGAAACCCATTGGATGGTCCAGGTACCAGCCGGTACCACTTGCTACACGTGCCCTATAGACACTAGAAGACTCCACAATGTGAAACTGAACATTACAAAGTACAAACACACACACACTGCACAGCTGCTTCCATTAATTGACTGTCTTCAAGCTCCGTGGAGGTGTGGCATCATATACTACTTATCTGTGTTGCCTAATGCTATCATAATTGTTTTGTGTTTGATGTGATGCCTTGGAAAACATTCAGACTCTATGAAGGAATTGTGTAATTGTATAGTTGGTCTAACTCATCATGGGTCATGGTTTACCTTGTTTGAGTAGATTGGTCCAATTACTAATCATTGTGGGTGGGGTCTCACCTGGTAGGCCTATATAAGGGAGGCTTGTGGAAATGTTCAGTTTTGCTTGAGACTAACAAAGGAGACAACTCCAGGGGAGAGCTGGCAGGGCCAGGAAGACATAGCCTGTTTTCAGTTTCTTAAGTTCTTGGTTTGTTGTTTTTCCTATAGTTTAGTTGTCAAGTGTTCATTTCTTACTTTCTGTTATGTGAAAGTGTATTGTTAAGTCTTTATTCTGGAAGTATTATCTTTGCCTGCACAGTTGAATCCGGCATGGTGTCGTTCACTCCGTGTTTTGAGGTCAGTTTAAAATACCAAAAAGAGATTTATATTCTTGGACTGTCGATTCTTGGAGCCTTGGCCGTTCGGGAAACTTTACATAAATACTAGACGGGAACTCACCTATGCTTTCTATGGCATAACAAGCAGCTCCCCGCAGGATCCGCCTGGGGAGACACTACACCCAGCTGCAGGACATGAGACTAATTAGAGCGACAGAGAGAGAGAGAGAGGAGTGTGCGTGTGTACGTCAATTTAACCAAGGTGCAGACGATCAGAAATCAGCAGGGAGTGAGCGACGTTTGCGCTACTGTATGCCGTATTGAAGTGGACTCGGCCCCAGACTTTTTTTCTCTCTCCCTGGAAATAAAATCGTCTGGGTTTCCGAGGATACCAACCGGACACACTTGGACCTCTGTGTGCATGGTTCTCTTTGGGCGAGAATGGAAGAAAATGGCGTTCAGCCCTGAGTGGGGCCTTATAGAGTATATATTAATAGAGTCACAGAGAGGAAACACTGATTTAGCGCTATGGACATGGTGGTCGTGGCCCCGGAAAGTGCTGTTGCAGCTTCGAGCGACATTGGGAACATCCGTGAACGCGCTGGCTCTCGCCGCGAGCCAATTACACGACAACCGGCGGCGCTCGTTTTATTACACGCTCGCACACGCACACATGCGTGGTATACACGTATACTGTATATGGCCCAGTTCCATCCCAGAATGCACTCTGTTCAATTCCCGGGAAGAAGGGGTGAAATGGCCTCATTCGCTGAGGTGAGCAACTCAATGCAAGTGGATCGTGGGACTCGGGAGGAGAAATCCAGTGACCTCTCTATTATATATACACTCTTAAGGGTGGGGCGGCAGTGGCTCCATCTTGGAATCGTAAGGATCTCGGTTCCACCCCTGGCTCCTCCTCCTGACTTCATGTTCAACTAAAGATCCTTGTATACAAAGACACTGAACCCCTAACAGCTACCCCTAACAGCCTTGCATGCGGTTTCCTCCACCTCCGAATGTGTGTGAATAGGGTGGTGATGTAATGCACGATACAACGCATTGCAAAGTGCTTTGGAGAAAGGCGCTATATGTAAATGCACCGTTTTATTTACCATTTTATATACAGGTTCAATCTATAAGTCCACCAACCAAGCCTATTAGTGGAATCAGATCCTGTGTAGCGTTATTGGGGGACACTCTTCTCCGTGGCACACAAAGGATGAAACCATTGCATTAGCCTATATAGAGGGTGCGCGTGACATCATCGTACCTGGAAGTTATGCGGGAACGCCCACTGAGTGTCAAAAAACGGCTTTCTGGCCTTGTTGACAGCCCATTCATCCAAACAGAAAAGTCCTGTCTGATTGCATTAAAACAATGTTAAACTCACCAACATTGCAGCTGTATACGAAAAGCTTGAATTATCCTCTTTCTATCTGCAAAGTATTTGTTTCATAAAAATCCACCATAGAAACGTTATGAGCTACTTTCTGTCAGAAAAAGAGTTTGGAAGTGCTTGTTTTCTATAACACAACACTTTGCTGCCTCCTGCATTATGTGACATTTAGAAACAGGTGGTACGGCAGGACGGTTGAGTGATTTCCAACGAGCGCTTCCGAACTCCAACACTCCATGCTGCTCAATGTTTTGCCACTCAGTCTAGATAAGGGTGTCCTGAAAATCATGCATGTGCATACTCTCTATATGTCAGAAGGACATTCTGAAAAGTATACTGAAAATATTTTCTTTATGTCATTTTATCTTGTGATGAAGGCTCTGACTCTCCTTCCTCCTCCACACCAGAAGAAGGGGACACTGAGGATGACGGTCAAGCTGTGAGTATATCTTAGTCTTATACCACTTCACTGTTTGAAGCTATATACAATTCTGGACTTATTTGAAGTTACATAAGTATAGCCTTGGGAAACAGTACGACTGTACTGAGCCATGTGGCTCACAGGTCAGAAGCCTATATCTCCGGTGTCCTTACCAGGTAGCTTTATGTAGAAGTGTACGCACCCCCTTGGAAATGACGCTCGTCTGTCGCAAGGACCTCCGACGTCTGGCTTTAAGAAATCATGTCATATGTAGCAGCCAAGTCCATGGACTTTTATATCATTTTTATCCCACGGTTTTGTAACCCATTTTTCACCCCTGTGTCAATTATCTAATGTGATCCTGGGCTCTAACACACCCTCCGCCAACCTAGTCCCCATATATGGGGGACAAGGGGAGAGCAACGGACTTGAACTCATGCTTCCTTCATGCCTGAGTGTCCAAGTTGCTCCTTTGCACCTGACAGGTGGGAGTTTCCCTGGTTGGACGTATAGCGCGTGGAAGGAACACGTTATTCCAACCAGTTAATTGGTAATCGAACCCTTCTAGCTGTGAGGCGACAGCACTACCAACTGTGCCACCGTGCCCCCAGTCTATATGGACTTTTCATGATATTAAAAGAAACGGGGGGCGGCCGCGTTAGTCCGAATTCCTGTTAGTCTGACTATTTAGCCGGTTAAGACTCACCCGTAGCTACTGTGTGAAGGGGAGAAACTCTGCACGCACTGCACATACTTGGGGTATTATGTCACATCCATGAACGGTGTTGAACGCGTATATATGGACCTAGTCATGGATACTAATGTAAAACTGCTGAATCCTTTAAAAGAGCTGGTTTGTGCAGGTGTGGTCCAGTAAGTGACGTTGAAGTCTTATAGGCTTGTGTTATGATATATATGTATATAGGTCTGCATGTACTGTGATCACAGCTGTTTCTATGTGTGTTTTTTACCATGCGCCTGCTGTGAAATAGCAAGCTCTATATAGTCTATCGTTCGAGTCTATCATTGATGTGCAAGCTAGTCCTCTACACTACAGAGTAATCTAGTATAAAGAGAGTGGTGACACTATAGCGTTGACTCCCATTGTAACAATGGAATGCGGAAGTGCTCATTCTATCTCAATGGGATAGTTCCAGCCATAGGACTCAGAGCAATGTTTGGAACTATAGCCCATAGCACCCCGCTTTACGGCGAGATCTACACTCTGGTCCTCTAGTTAAGTAGTCTAGTCCAGTTGGCTTTCTCATTGGCTAAACCGAGATGTGCTGTTTCTGTGTGTGTGTGTGTGTGTGTGTGTGTGTGTGTGTGTGTGTGTGTCTGTGTGTGTCTGTGTGTGTGTGCGTGCACACCGCAAATATGTCTGGGCGGAAACGAACAACTCAGAACACAATAGTTCAGGGAGTTTCCCTGGTTGGACGTAGCGCGTGAAAGGAACACGTTATTCCAACCAGTTCCTTTCCCCTCCATCAGGCTCCCCGGCTGGCCAGGGGGAGGCAGTTTAGAGACCAGGATTACTGCATGTTTTTGTGAGGGTACCTACAAGCTCACAACACATCGCAGCGTGACGTGTTGTGAGCTTGTAGATCGGCTATTTTCAGCATGCAAGTGTAAAATGACTTGAACTGGATCTCTTGTTCACTAGTCCCTAGTTTTTATTTGTTGACGAAATTGTCAGTATAGTTTTAATCATCACAGCTTAGTTTTCATTTAGTTTCCATTTAGTTTTCGTCAGTGAAAAAAAGGTAGTCGACGAACATTTTTCGTCTTTGTTTTCGTCGACGAAAACAACACTGTGTCACAGAGATAAAAATGAAAGAGAGGTTGTGAACTCAACTGGGGATACTTAAATTCATTTTTGTTTAAGCGGTGCTAACCGCTCCCATGTGTGGCTTTGTCTGTATGTCCACCCCGAGACGTCATTTGGCATTAAAGTCAGTGGCAAAAATGGCTAAATAAACGTGTTTTGGTTTGTCAAATGACACACAACTCAGACGACAAAGGTGTAACGTCACATGCCGAAGGCCAATCAAAGCCCTACTAAAGACATGGATTGGCCAATGAGGAAGTATGTTATCCTTGCGTAGAATATCAGTCTTGCGTGAATATTAGTGTTGTGATTGTCCCTCTCAGTGTGCATATTAAGTCTCGATGTTTTTCTGCAATGTTTGCATTTTGGACCATTGAGCCGCTCCAATCTGTTTTGGGCAGAATAGTTTGATTTTAGTTTACTTTTAGTCACGTTTTAGTCACCTGGAATGTTTCAGTGTTAGTCTAGTTTTAGTCGACTAAATCTATAGTTGATTTAGTCGACTAAAATGTATTTTGGCGGGCCTTGATGCCGTCGTTATGACTGTTTTTTTACACTTGCTGAAAATTGCCGATCTACAAGCTCACAAGGTTGGGCTTGTAGATCTGCGTAAAATGGGCTTGTAGATCAGTGTAAAATTACTTGACTGGATCTCTTGTCCACTAGTCCCTTCCTAACATTTCAGTCTAGTTTTTATCTGTTGACGAAATTGTCAATATATGTATAGTCTTAGTTTTAGTCACCGTAGCTTAGTTTTCATTTAGTTTCCATTTAGTTTTCGTCAGTGAAAACAGCGAAAACTACACTGCCCCATATGTCTATAATAGTGTCTCCCCTTTACCTCCCAAAGCCACATTTTACCACCCAGGTTATCACCAGGAAATGGGTGTAACTTGACAGCGGTGAGCGAGAGAGACAGGGCACGATAGAGGCATATATAGGGCTAATATTGGCCCAATTCCAATCCGCTCCCTTACTGACTCACTGCTGACTCACTGACTTATATAGGTGTGCGTTTATGTGAAGTCTACGAGGGCTTGCGGGCTGTCCCATTTGAAATGGGTATAAGTCAGTGTCAGTGTGAGGTTTTATATTTATCCATTTATTCCATAAATCAGTACTATTGAACACCCTTTACGCCTGTGTCTTGTTTAGAAAAAATATTGAACTAATGGAAAGTAGTATAGTTACGTGCATTACAACCGTACACTCATGCACGCACACAGACACGCAGAGATGTGGTGCATTCATAGTAGGATGTAGCACCAAAGTCCTATATTCTTTAGCTGCTACTGTTTGCAGAGGAAGTTTAAGTGTGTTCAATAACTGAAGTCCAAAACGTTTCTGTGTTGCCTTTAAGGCAAATGTTCTATTTTTCTGTATATTAATTAATGGTACGTGGTTGAATTTCTGTTTACCTTAGAAGGGCTTTGAGTACTTTATTTTGAAGGCGGTTACCAGTGATTTTATTTTGAAAACTCTTTGTATTTAATGAGTAATTTCCTGTCAGCACCATTTTCATGCAGCAGTGCACAGAGATCACAGGCTGTACATAGCTGTGAGCCTAGAATCCCATCTAACCCACTTGGAAGCATTTTAGAGGCAATGCCGTAAGTTGTTGTGTTGATTTCAGTTAACTTTCTGTACAACTTTGTGAATTTGTGTAGGCCTTCATGTTTATCTGTAAGAGGAAAGTTATTTATTGAACAATGTTTGCTGCTGTTTGCAGAGCATAGTAGCCTAGAGTGCACAGGTGTAGGGCATCCTGCTAATTGCCCTGGTGTGTGTAGGTCATTTAGCTACTCACCTGTTATGTTTTCTTTTTACTGTGAAATGATGTCAATTAAGAACAAACCCTGAATGTTTGTATTGTTGTTATGTTTGCAGTTTTCACCGTCATGTCATGAGGAAGAGCAACAGTAAATGGTCAAATCTTACTTCGTCTCTGTCTTCATTGGCTACGGTTTAACTCGGTGTTTAGTGACAGTTCTCTAACACTGCACGAGAACACTACAGTTTCCATAGAGTGGATAAATGATACGTAGCTTGCAGAGTTAGTTCAGTCAGATATACTCGAGGGGGGGTTTCATGCTGTCCTCAGGGGGCGCATTCATATACTCAAGGGGTTAATATGCTGCATTACTATATGTGGGTGTGTTCAGTTTGTGCAAGACCCACATGTCATTCGCTGATGTGGCAGTCAGCTGACCAATTGGGCGGGCTACTTAAAGGGACACTTCACCCTTTTTGCAAAAAAATATATGTTAATGACGTTTAGAAGCTTTAGATCACTTTCCTGGGCGTATTTATGTGTGTAATATGTGGTTTTAGATATTTTAGATTGTAGCAGTGAGCCTGTTGTCTCTGATGTCATGGACACTGGTCTCACTACCTTCCTGGACTACAATTCCCATAATTCTGTCTTACTGAGACAACATGTAGTCCAGGAAGGAAGTGAGCCCAGTGTCCATGACATCAGAGACAACAGGCTCACTGCTACAATCTAAAATATCTAAAACCACATATTACACACATAAAGACCCCCAGGAAAGTGTTCTAAAGCTCCTAAACGGCATCAACATATATTTTTTTGCAAAAAGGGTGAAGTGTCCCTTTAAGCTCACTAGACTCTTCCTGCCTTCCTTCTGGTTGTTATGCTCCCACCACCACCACCCCAGCACCACCGGTGGGCTCTGTTATTTATGTTCCCCATGGGGGGGTTGTTATTGTATATCTATCTCCTTGACGGTGTTTGATTGTGCCGAGCAGGGAGAAAAATGTCGCAAAGCCGAACGGCAAGATAAAATATTATATGACCATATACCATAATAAATATTGGTTAAATCTGTTCGTGAGTTGTCTGTCTGACTGAAATTATATTTATTCTCTCTGTAGCTGTTGTCCAAACTTCAAGATGGAGTGCGTGATTTTTCAACCTCTTCCGTTTTGTGGTTTTGTTTTGTGGACCACGTGTCGAATTTGAAGTTGGTAGGGCGACCGGTTCTCGAGTTATACGTGGATTACAGACGTACACACATACGTACAGAGACATGGTGGTTTTACTTCGCCTTATACTTTAGTTTTAGTTCATTTCCAGAATATATTTTTATTTCATGGTTATTTTGAATCTGGGCCCGCGTTAAAAATGATCATTAACTGTGCAGCTCTAATGACATACAGCCTGTGTCAGTCTCATACAGGAAGTGAGTCGTCGTCCAACAGCAGGAAGGAGATGCTTCCGAAACCCGTCACCATAGTGACCAGCGAGTCGTCCTCCGCCTGCTTCGTGCGACCCGAAGAGTTCAGTTTTGCATCCGGCCACGCCGTCACCACTCAGACACCTGCCCAGGTACTAGACCACGCTGTCACCACTCAGACACCTGCCCAGGTACTAGACCATGCTGTCACCACTCAGACACCTGCCCAGGTACTAGACCATGCTGTCACCACTCAGACACCTGCCCAGGTACTAGACCATGCTGTCACGACTCAGACACCTGCCCAGGTACTAGACCATGCTGTCACCACTCAGACACCTGCCCAGGTACTAGACCACGCTGTCACCACTCAGACACCTGCCCAGGTACTAGACCATGCCGTCACCACTCAGACACCTGCCCAGGTACTAGACCACGCTGTCACCACTCAGACACCTGCCCAGGTACTAGACCATGCCGTCACCACTCAGACACCTGCCCAGGTACTAGACCACGCTGTCACCACTCAGACACCTGCCCAGGTACTAGACCACGCTGTCACCACTCAGACACCTTCCCAGGTACTAGACCATGTTGTCACCACTCAGACACCTGCCCAGGTACTAGACCATGTTGTCACCACTCATCAGACACCTGCCCAGGTACTAGACCATGCCGTCACCACTCAGACACCTGCCCAGGTACTAGACCATGCCATCACCACTCAGACACCTGCCCAGGTACTAGACCACGCTGTCACCACTCAGACACCTGCCCAGGTACTAGACCATGTTGTCACCACTCATCAGACACCTGCCCAGGTACTAGACCATGCCGTCACCACTCAGACACCTGCCCAGGTACTAGACCATGCCATCACCACTCAGACACCTGCCCAGGTACTAGACCATGTTGTCACCACTCAGACACCTGCCCAGGTACATGCCATCACCACTCAGACACCTGCCCAGGTACTAACTAGACCATGTTGTCACCACTCAGACACCTGCCCAGGTACTAACTAGACCATGCCATCACCACTCAGACACCTGCCCAGGTACTAACTAGACCATGTTGTCACCACTCAGACACCTGCCCAGGTACTAGACCATGCTGTCACCACTCAGACACCTGCTCAGGTACTAACTAGACCATGGGTTCCCAAACTTTGAGAATCACAGATCATTTGGGGACCCAAATCCAAAATCACATCTCGCTGGTACTTCACACAAGTTCACTGAGACCACGATCCATAAAACCATGTGAGCAACATGGCACGGCACCCTTATACGGTCTTCACGTCTCGTCCTCTTTAGACAGTCCTTGGTCTCACTGACACCCTGCTATCCATTCCTCCCCCCCAGATCCACGCCAGGCCTGCGCAGCACCACCACCATCTCACGCAACAATCGACGGCGGCGGCATCGAGTCCCCCGACGGCGTCCCCCACGTCACCCGCCGCCGCCCCTCCCCCCACCGCCGCCCCTCCTCCGCCCAGCAGCCCTCCTCCCCCCCACCACGCCACCTCCCACGCCTCCTCCACGTCTCCCCGCTCCCCGCTGTCGCCCACCGCCATCGCCAACATCTCCCTGCTGGAGGTGGAGGGGGACCTGCGCAGCCTGGACCCGTGCAAGGACCTGTGGGGCTCGCGGGGCTACGAGGACTACCGGCGCGCGGGCGGGTCCACCCGGACCATGGTGGGCGGGCTGACGGGCGGCGTGGTGGTGCCCGACAAGCACACGGAGCTGTGCGTGGTGCGCTTCGAGAAGGACCCGGGCGGGGGCGGCGTGGGCTGCGAGGTGACGCTCAGCCTGGACAGTAAAGGGTCAAAGCGGCGCCTCTCCTCCTCGGCCTCGCCCACCTGCGTGGGGTCGTCCGGGGCGTCGGGCGCCGGCTCGCCGCAGTCGGGGGGCGCCGGCTCGCCCCGCGGTGGCGGCGAGGAGTCGTCGACGGGGGGGAAGGGCGGCTCCTCCCCCTGCTGCATCCACTCCACGCTGGCCATGACGCCACGCTCGCGGACTCGGAAGAGAGGAGGGGGAGGGGCCAGCGCCGGGGACGCGGGCGCCATCTCCCCGGACCACGAGGACGGCGACCACCACCACCACCACCACCACGGCGGCGGGCCCTGCCCCTCCTCGGGGGCGTCGTGCTCGTCGACGCACCGCTGCGTCTACTGCCGCTCCGTCTTCAGCGCCTCGGAGAACGGCCGCGGCCGCTGCCGGGACGCCCCCGACCCGGCGCTGCGCTGCCTGCGCCAGTGGACGTGCGTGTGGTGCGCCGAGTCGCTCCTCTACCACTGCACGTCGGACTCCGAGGGCGACTTCTGGGAGCCCTGCTCGTGCGGCGACGAGGACGACACGTCGTTCCAGCGGGACGAGGGGGGGGGTGGCGGGGGCGGGGGGGGCCTGGGGGGGGGCCCGGGGTACCCCGGGGGGGGGTCGTCGCGCCACTACTCCAGCCTCTGCTGCGCCCGCTGGCTGGCGCTGCTGGCGCTGTCGCTCTGCGTGCCCTGCATGTGCTGCTACCTGCCGCTGCGCGCCTGCCTGCAGTGCGGCGAGCGCTGCGGCTGCTGCGGCGGGAAGCACAAGGCGGTCCGGTGATATGAGGGGGGGGAGGGGGGGGGGGGGCAGGCCCAGGGGGGGGGGGGTGGGGGGGGCAGGGGGAGAGAGAGAGAGAGAGAGAGAGAGAGAGGCGGTACACCTGTAAGGAATGAGGATGGCAGTGCTTTAGATGTTGGGGGGGGGGGGGGCCCTTTGAAGCCCCACATAATGGCCTTCCACTGCTTTCCTGGTCTTTCTCTATTGGCTCTTCTGGACTCTGAAGGGTAACGTGGAACCTTCCATAACCTACGGGATACTTTGACTCGCTCACCGTATAGAAACTAGAAGTATAAAACTCCTTAGACTGAAAATATTTTTTCCTTTATTTTATCACGCTCATAAAGTGCTCTGTGCTCAAAGTGCAATTAAAAAGCAAACGTTTCGGTCCTATAAGACCTTCGTCAGTGCTATGTGATTTTCACAGACAAATAACTTGCTCTTTAAAGAGCTCCAAAACAATACAGCTCAGGTGCTGAGAATTGCTAATTATACTAATTGATGACATCACCTTCCATAACCTGACAGTTTCCCCCGAACCTGAAAGTGGCTTGAATTTTCTTATACCGGAACTCCCAGAGATTAAATTTAAATTAGGGACACCTCCTGCCATGGCCTCCATTTCGGGGTCAAAGCCCCCCCCCCCCCAATTTCTTGTCTAGATTTTGTGTCAAACCCCCCAAAACGTGCGGCTATGGTTTGAGGTCGGACTAATGAGCGGTCAGACCAGTGCCACGCTATGCCCAAAACCCCCCGAAATGCATGGAAAACATGTACTATTATTATTATTATTATTATTATTAATAATTACCTGTGCTTGCTGGTGGTCCTGCTGTCAGCCGGCGTATATAGTTTGTATTATTATTATTATTATTATTTATTAATTTTCTAATTTTTTAGAAAAGACACGTGACTGTGATTTGAACCAATCGTAACTAACTGTGATATAACTGACAGTCTGTCGGCCAACCAGAAACATGTTTTGAATTTAATTCGTCGTAGCCCCGCCTATACTGTATCCGGTATTTGTTTTTTTGCACACACCATTATATAGGCAGTTGTCCGTATCCGGTCTAAACCGGAACTGAGCCCAGGCTGGTTCGTTTTTGGGCATCGCGCGAGTGGTGGGATATATATTCTCTCCGTTGAATAAATAAACACTGAACGCATGGATAATATGCCACCACTGACACAAACACACTGGAACAATTCAGAAGCACCTTATTTGAAAACTCAACTAATAACACTTTGTGTGTATTAATCTGGCGTTTAGTAGATTATATGTTTTCTTCTTGGACTTTGTGGCGTTTGTGGCACTGTGGCAGGTTATTTAATATGGGATTTTGAGAGCTGTCGGCTCCCTTTTCCTTAACAAATCTTTGAATAGCTATATATATATTCTTTCAGAGGGAACTTTTTTTATTTATTTCGACGTCAGGCCTAAATGGGTTCATTTAAAATGGACCCGTTATAGGGAACCATTTGGTTCCACGTGTACACTCTCTGAGTTACAGACCCATAAGGGTCCATTTGGTTCCTAAATATCATTTAGCTGCGGGGCGGGGGACCCCCTGGAACTCCCTCAAGGACCCCCCTATAAGGGCCCCTGGACCCCACTGTGGGAACCACTGAGTGGCACAGCATAAGGTTCACTTATTTCATTTGTTCAGCCATGACAGTCCAAAAGAGTCAAGAGAGACGGCACCTGTATAAGAACTACAAAGTAGTAAAACTACAAAGGAGCATTGCTTATAGCTGTTGGGGGGGGGGGGGGGATGATATATAGGCGGGGTCTGGGGGAAGAAGACGACCCGTATCTCTGCTGCCACCATGTGGCCCTTTGAAGCCGCACACAACACACAACATGGCCTTCCACTGCGAATTCCCGCTCTCTCTCTTTCTCTTATCCTCTCTTCCTGCACCCGGTGGGCCTCTATAGCTTCCCTCCGCTGGCCCAACATGGCCTGCTTTGCAGAGGGCACTTATAAGACCTGGCTCTGTGGGGGGGATTCACCTGGAGCCTTCATACGTACACCACGGATGTTACCGGAAGGGGTCAGCCAAAAGGAGCATTTTGGGGTGGCGGGGGGGGGAGGGGGCAGAGACATTAAAGGGACACTTCACCCTTTTTGCAAAACAATATATGTTAATGACGTTTAGAAGCTTTAGAACACTTTCCTTTTGGGGGTCTTTATGTGTGTAATTAATATGTGGTTTTAGATATTTTAGATTGTATAGCAGTGAGCCCGGTGTCTCTGATGTCATGGACACTGCATGGGCTCACTTCCTTCCTGGACTACATTTTGTCTCAGTAAGACAGCTCTCCCCCTATCCACAAGGAGGAGCAGTGCACCAAAGAATTATGGGAATTGTAGTCCAGGAAGGTAGTGAGACCAGTGTTCATGACATCAGAGACACTGTGCTCACTGCTACAATCTAAAATATCTAAAACCACATATGACACACATAAAGAAAGACCCCCAGGAAAGTGTTCTAAAGCTTCTAAACGTCATTAACATATTATTTTTTTGCAAAAAGGGTGAAGTGTCCCTTTAAACAAAACCACGTAGACGGAGAGAGGCAACGAGGACAATGATGTGTATACACTGTTTCAAGATGATTTGTTTTTGTTTTTGTTTTGTTTTATTATTGATTTTTTTCCAATGATGATTTAGAGAGAGAGAGAGAGAGAGAAAAAAAAACCTAAAACTTAAAAAAGATGTTTATATATTATGATTGTTATCATTTTAACTGGTATATTTTAGTAGATGTAAAACTCTTGACTTAACTGCCCCCCCCCCCCACCCCCCTTCCCCCCCAAAAACGGCACACACAGCTTATACAAACCCCACAGACAGACACGAGAGATTCTGCAGTTTTTTTTTTTTAATGGTTCTGTTTTTCGTGTTTGTTTGACCTGACCCACCTAACCTAACCTAACATAACCACCACATGCACAGACAGATGTTATTATACCTCTACATTTACCTCGGTTGTTATAATTATATTCAAGCACTGGCTCACATGACCACGGAGAAAGTATATGTGAGCAAGAAGAGAGGAAGTTATACCTGAAAACACTGTTGTCTTTATTGCTTCAGGAAGTATCGCGTGGTGCAGGCGCTGAAGGTTATAGGAACTAACTGGCAGCGGAGACTGATATCATAGGGGACACTTAATCATTATAAGGTGCAATTCAATGACAACCACAAACACTTCATATAACTACGATTCTCTGAGGCTTTTGCATACCAACCAAACCCGGTTATATATACTTTACATTTGAGCTTTTCACTTATACTACATTTGATTGGATAACCAATAGTGCTCTCACCTCGCTGAATCAGTGTAGAGGCGTTTGACGTTACAATTGTAATGACGTGCACTGCACACACAGATATGGGCCTCATTTATCAATTTTGATGAGAATTTCGTGTGAACTTCAGCCACCGCATTGTATATTGTAGCCATGGTTCACAGAGCAAACATGTATTTACACGTTTGCTCTGTAAACGTATAGCAGCCTCGAAAAACAGGCTGCATGACATGAGTCTTCACGACAGCCATGTTCCAGGGATAGATAAATTGTCAATCGATAAATCCATTTGGCCTTTCAGTAGGTCAGTGGGCTCCTAGTTAAGTCTGGGTATACATGGTTAAAATGGTTGTGTTTAGGAATTAGCTTATTGATGGTTATAAGTTCAGGTATACAGTTAAAACGGTTAAAATGGCTGTGTTTAAGCATAGTTTACAGATGGTTAAGTTCTATAGTATACCGTCAAAATGGCTGTTTAGTTCGGTTAAAGTCATACTGTGTACGTTTTTCCAAAGTAAACATTTTTAATACAATTTTCCAATGGCATATTTTTCGCAAAAATACATAAATGTCTATTAATGTCTATTAATACTATTTTTAGTCACCAGTGTCTGCCCCGTAGCAGTGTTGGTTTCGTCGACTAACTTTTTCACTGACGAAATTAACTAAATCAAAACTAAGCTAACATGGCGACTAAAACTAAGACTAAATATACTTTGACAATTTCGTCCGGGTGACTGAATTGTGACTAAAACTAAATGAAAACTATTCAAGAGACTATGACTAAAACTAAAAATAGAAATTTGCTGCCAAAAACAACACTGCTATACACCAACATATTCAGGATGCACAATCACTTCTAAGTATATCCGAAGAAAGCTTAGCAGGCACTAAATACTAGTACACGAGATGCATACTAGCTTTGCCACCAAATGAGGTATACTTTCCTAAAAACCCTATACCGCATATAGGTACGAAACAGTAGGCTGAAAATAGCATACATTATAGTGTGTGGCTTCTTCAGACACCAGATAATATATTACTTACTATAGTGAAGCCAGCAGCAAAAAACAAGCTATGAACAGATGATGTAAATGACACGAAAAATACTAAAAAAACAAAACAAAGGTATCAGTTGTGTGGTTTAGTTCAGGGTAAGGATCTGGGAGGGACGGCGTCGGTAACCAATGAGATCGACCGACCTCAAACCCCTGGACTCAGTCAGAGCTTGTAGAAATTGTCTATAGTAGCCAGCTTTTAATTAACATACATTATGTTAAAGCAAAATTTCAGAAATGGAATAAGGAACTGCTGTGCATGATAAAAGTAAAAAATAAAACATCTTTTATCATTGGCCATAAACAACTTATTACTTGAATGAAAAAATCCTGCTACTCCTGTGTAAATACCTACAGTAGTAGTATAGGGACATTATTTGTATCTAACTTGATAGATGAGGCCCATTGACAATTAGGCAGCCCCAAGGAAAGACAAAGAGTCCCCCATGCTGACCAATTAGTCAACCCGTCTTTGCATTTGAACGAGACACCACCCGGAAATAATGCAATGTGCAATGAACAAAGTGTTAAAAGTACCACACGAATGACACGGTGACCCCTAAAATGATGATAAGCAGTAACTGAAAACGTAGTGAACGATAATAAGGTTGTGACACGAAAGACACAACAACAACATGTCTTGTGGGGCAGCAGCACCGCTGAAGTGGTAGAAATTATACCATCAGTAAAAACCACCTGTGTCCATTTCTATCCATTTGTTCCTTATTTCCCTGAGTCATGGAACATTTGTGTAACTCTGGGAGTCGCAACGTGGATAGATTTATACACAGAGGAGTTTGCTTCGTATGCCGTTTTGAATTCTCGTTTGGAAAGAATGCTGACCCATGCGAGACGCGTTAACTCGACGGCGAATGGGCCGAAAGGTATCTTGTTTTGTTGGAACCTCAACAGTCGCTTGTTTACTGAATGTTGCTTTAAATATGAAAAAGCTGCTACTTTCCTTCCCACTACCTCTGAGTAATCAGTGAGGTGACGCGGGAGAACCGGAGACATTCCTTCTAGCACTGGCGTCACATTAACAGCCCAATTTATAGTGTCACAATACTTTTTGTCGAATGACATGGTCACGCCACCAAAGTATCACCTCCTCCGAAAATATCTAACCACCTTTGACCTTTGCGCGTCCCTGTTTTTGCACGACACCGTTAAAAGTGCAACAATGGCCTTATATAAACTCCTGTGACGTTTCCTTCACTACCAAGAAGAGCCCCATAGAGCATAGTTCATAGTTTCTTATCACTCGAATGCAATGGAGCCAGGACTGGACCGGGAGGGTCGCATGGAGCCGACTGGCTGCGGTTAGGAAACGTGGAAACGCAAGAGACGACGGTCGCGTTGTCCGTCTAAAAACCCTATAAATATAACCCTAACACGAACCCTAACCTCGGTCTTGTATAAGTCAGTCATTTCCACGATGTTTTTGCTTCGCAGTAATTTCACTATCTGTGTTTCCTAAGCGTATATAGCCAGTATATATAAATGCAGTTAGGCCTATAGCAGGCTCCACTATACAGGCGAGCCTGCTGGCTTCATTGCATTCAAGTGATTAAGTAACCTATACTGGCGATTATATCGGTTGATGATACATTTCGAAAGCAGGAGAAAAAATCCCAACATGGAGAATCACTTATAGAGATGTCAGGAAGAGCTGTTGAGAGATATGCCCCCACCGGGCGGTCGTTTATAACTCCTCGTCACCACCAATGCAGGACGCCAACCAACCAACCAACCAACCAACCAACCAACCAACCAACCAACCAACCAACCAACCATTTACTAGGCTACAGTGTCTCTCAACCCTTTTGTAAAGGCAGTCTGTGGGACACATGCTCAAAAGACAATTCATAAACCATGAATAATGAGGCAACACAAGATGTCAGAGTTATAGAGTATAAGGATTTTACTCGAGTAAGGAGACGAGACTTACATGACCTGTTCATGTATGGAAATCCCAGTCTGACTCCCAGAATGGTAAAAGGAGACAACTTTTATAGCTCAGTCCCACACAAAACAACCCCCAACATAGAGCCTCAAGGCATTCACCAGATGGGACAGTGACATCATAAACAAACAGCCGAACAGCACCAAACTGTAACTCGGAGTATTATTAGATGTTTATCACGAAATTTCCACGACACTTTTCAGGCCCGTGACCATACCGCAATCATATTCGCAATCATATACCCTGACAATTAAGCACTTGTAGGAATGTACGGAGTTGTTTGACTCGGTTCCACAGATAAATATTGTGGAAAAAAATAGCAGATCTTACAAGCTCGCGATGCTTCGCAAACACACGAGGCACTAGTAGTGAGCTTGTGGATTGTATAGCTATTCTAAATTTTGTTTTTTGCGTCTTAAGTTATTTGAAAAAATTTGGCCAATGTTTGACCTTTTTTATAGTATAGTTTGTTCACTTTTGATGCAGTGATGCTTTTTGTTTCACTTCACTGTCATCTGTGTAAACTTGAACTTGTGTGGACCCCCCCCCCCCAAAAAGACCTGGTGGTTCCCGACTCACAGGTTGTGAACCACTGAGTTACTAGACTGCTACAGTATACCCTCCCATCACACTCAGACACACGCACGCACACACACACACACACACACACACACACACACACACACACACAGACACACACAACTCGCTAGTGCTGATTCAGAAACCATGTTGCGAGTACAGTACAGAGTCATGAGATCACATTCAAAGCCCCCCCCCACCCCCCATTCTTAATCTTAATAAATGTGCCTTTTGATTTGATTAATCAATAACTATATGATTTCTGATGTAAACTCTGTGTTATAAGTACCATTTTACTTTTTTGGTTATTGATTTTCTTTCGCCGATGTGCATATTTTTTAACAAACCGAGAGAAAAAAAAATGTACGTATTTATTATTATTAGTTAATTTCAAAGTAATTGATTGAAAAATATGACCTGTTTATTTATTTATTGAGATATTTATTCTGATTCCTTATTTATTTTTTTGGAGAGCGGTTTTTAATCTTCCGTGCTGTCTTACTTCTGACTTTGTGCCAACGTGCTGCTTTCAAGTGTTACGTAACATATCGTGGGTTTGTATTATTATTAAACCCTCACTCTATATTTTAAATGGATGTTAGTTTTCTCTTTATCGTGTGTGTGTTTGTAGTCAGTGTATTATATGTCATTCGTTCAGGTGTGTGTAGTCAGTGTATATGTCATTCGTTCAGTAACCATGTCTTTCACCCCCGAGCTATTAACCCATTTGGACAGTTTTCTTTTTCTTTTTTTATCCCACGATTTTGTAACCCATTTTTCACCCCTGTGCCAATCATCTACTGTGATCCTGGGCTCTACACACCCTCCGCCAACCTGGGGAGAGCAACGGACTTAACTCATGCTCCCTTCATGCCTGAGTGTCCAAGTTGCTCCTTTACACCTGACAGGGGGGAGTTTCCCTGGTTGGACGTAGCGCGTGGAAGGAACACGTTATTCCAACCAGTTCCTTTCCCCTCCATCAGGCGCCCCGGCTGGCCAGGGGGAGGTATAGTTTAGAGACCAGGATTACTGCATGTTTTTGTGAGGGTACCTACCCTAGGGGACACGGGGAGAACATGCAAACTCCACACAGAAAAACAATGTTTCTATATCAGTGGTTCTCAAACCATTTCATGTCAAGGACCCCCAAAAAGTTATTTGTAATTGGCCGCCGGAGGATTTGAGTTAACAATGAACGTATTGTTAACATGCGCTCAAAGACTTGAGCGCATGCACATTTTCAAGATTTTTCAAAGTGCCGCGCTACGAGCTTGTAGATCTGCTATTTTTCAATAGCTAAAGTATAACATAATGCGTAAAACACCAAAAGGGGTTCCCGTCCTGAATGGGTTGTCTGAAAACAATGTTCAGTGACAATTTAGATTTTATTCATTAACGCGCTGATTTGGACGGGACAGCGCATATTGATAAACATTACATTATTTTGTAAAATGTAGTACACGGAGGAGGAAGAAGAAGAAGAAGAAGGTACATATCATTGTCAGTATCATGGTCAGTATAATGTCAGCATCATGGTGAGTATAATGTCAGTATAGTATATACCTATTATGGTCAGTATCATATGGTCATTCACTCGCGTGTAAAGATTAGCTAATGTGGTACAAAAGCACAAAAGCTGCGAAAGATTTGTAGGTCTTTGTATGAAGAAAGGTTGAAGGTCCAGACGAAGATATATTCTTCAAGTCAATGTATTGGTATATAGGAGCAGATTACATGCAGGCTCGTGGAGTTCTGCTCCTATATATACCAGGCTACCAGCCTGCCGACCAGGCCGTGGCACTCACTGACTGAACGGGACAAGCTTTCAGTTGACTATACAGTATACTGTGGATGTTATGCATGTAGGGTGAAGAAGACAGTTGACCTACAGTATACTGTGGATGTTATATGCATGTAGGGTGAAGAAGAGAGGCCTGTTGACCTACACAGTATACTGTGGATGTTATATGCATGTAGGGTGAAGAAGAGAGGCCTGCCTCATCCGGCAGAGACCAGCCGTGCTCCGAGGAGGACATTTTCCAAGTTGGTTTCACTTGTCACGGTCCTGATGTGGCCCCCGAGGCCCCGACTTAGTATTTGAGGCAGGCTGGCAAGGTGTTGTACATGCGTTTACATACATGTTCGTATGAATGAAAGGTTTTGTGAGTCGACCACAGGTGACCATATAAGCTTAGGGATATTTTCCACTAATTAGTCCAAAAGCACCTACATTTTGCATACATATACTGTAGATGTAGCCCAGGGCATGCTCTAGTGCGCTAATAATAACCAGGGCTGGACTGGGTCAATAATTATTCTGACCTGACATTTGGCACGGACCGGCCCACCACAACCAGCACACAGATAGATACTCTACACGGTAGACTAGTATCTATCTGTCGACGAAGCAAGGCGGTAGCGTCTACCGCCTTGCTTTGTCGAGGCAAACAAACAAACAAACAAGCCCTAATACCACTGCTTTTATACTGAAAGTGCAGAAGATAAATGGAGCGGCCCATTCATTGGGCGGCCCACTGGGCCGATCTAGGTGCAGATCTAGGTGATGATCCGTGTATGGCTATCCAGGGTTTGATGAGGTCAGTGTCATGATCTTCATATATGGAGACGGTCATATAATGGAGCGTGTCACAAGGCGTGACGCACTGACAGCCATACATGGAGTGTGTCACCAATCTAGAGTTGCAATACATAGACTTTTCAAAAAGTATTTATTTAAAGATGATTATGTCGCGGACAAAGCCAACTGGAGTTGTGACACATGACATGACAATAAACACAATGTTTTTTGCTGATCAAATCATTTGTAAGAAGAAAAACAAAACAAAAAGTGTTGTATCCTGCTGTCTGTCTGTCTGTCTGTCTGTCTGTCTGTCTGTCTGTCTGTCTGTCTCTGTCTCTGTCTCTGTCTCTGTCTCTCTCTCTCTCTCTCTCTCTGTCTCTGTCTCTCTCTCTCTCTCTCTCTCTCTCTCTCTCTCTCTCTCTCTCTCTCTCTCTCTCTCTCTCTCTCTCTCTCTCTCTCTCTCAATTAAATTCAATTCAACAGGCTTTATTGGCATGACGTTTTACAAGTGTTGACAAAGCACAATCACAGATATGACAAACAGATAAAACAACATAATATCAATGACATGAAAAAATAATATAAAATAAAGCAGGTGTCCTACTGGTTGTCCCTTTTCTTGTGACAGGAATTGACATATTTTGCAGCCAACTCTCTCTCTCTCTCTCTCTCTCTCTCTCTCTCTCTCTCTCTCTCTCTCTCTCTCTCTCTCTCCATTAGGGCTAATGTCGCGCGGATCTAATGTCGGTGATCCATGTTTTTGGGGAACCTTTAAGAAACGCACCGGAAAAGGTCCCGTCGTGTTATTGTTCCGCCAGTCTTTTTGGATCTAACAGGCATTGAACGCATTTAACTGCAGAACGCTGCTGCTCTAGCATAAAAAACCCGAAACCAAACCAAACTGAACTGACCTAAACTAATCTATAACAATTAATAACTTCGATATGGAACACACGGTTAAGTTTTGAATAGACATTGTTTGTAATAATATGGAATGGGACTGGGACAGTGCACAGTGTCGCGCTCAGCTGAATGAGATATTTTTCCGTCAACATGATTATATTCAAGCAGGTAAGTGAAAGTTACCTAAACTCACCTAGCCACCACTGCTGGATTTATAAAAACTACTGATGTGTTAGCTGCAATTTGCAACTCTAGATTTAATAATGGGATTTATGGGAATTAATCTAGAGTTGCAATACGTACCCTCCATTGACTCCCCACTCATCCCCAACCATGCATTTGCTTTTGCGATCTGGTTGTATTAAACGACGTTTAACAAACAACTCACCAACATTGCAGCTGTAGGGCAAGCTTGTTGTTATAATCTTCTTTCAATCTGCCAAGCGTTTGTTTCATAAAAATCCACCGTAGACATGTTGGTGAGGTACATTTAAAAACATTTAACAGAGACGTACAAATATACACTTCTGTAGAAAAACAGGACATATAAAGAAAGTAAAACCGGGGAAAAGCATGTACAGTAACAGTATGGGGAAGTGTGTGTGTGTGTTTGGGGTGATCATAATTATAGTCTAATATTTTCGGTGGTAAGGTGACCACCGAAAATATTGAGAGGGCCTATTCATAGTCTGGATTTTCGGGTGGTTTGCTCTTCACCACGGCTCCGTATCAGTCAAAAGGGAGACATCGAAGAGGAAGGACGGGTGGGGCGGGATCGACATGTGGAATGTCAGAACCGATCCATATATGCAGATATAGGTGATGATCCAGTCTTCTCCGTGTATGGCTATCCAGGGTTAGGGTCAGTGTCGCGGTCTTCATATATGGAGAAGGCCCATATATGGTGCTATATCAGGCTAGCTGGTATATTGTGTCAGGAGGTGTGACGGACTGACCGCGCTAAGACGCGCTAGGCGCAAGAATTGTCATACATATCTAAATATGTATGACATTTTCACAATTCCATAGCAACCATATGTAGCCCTATAGTTGCTATCGTGATCAATTTACCATATTAGGGGAGGTCGGCACGCATCGACATCCTTGATTGGTCAAACCAAACCCATCGGCTTCACGGATTGGCCAAACTGTGCGTGACGTTTGTGCATCTGAAACAATATAAGTGAAGACAGAGAACATTCCGTGCTTTTACACAGCAGGACTCGACCAATAGGATTTCATCGGTCAATAGGACATATTCTAGTGAGTAATGTTACACTGGGCGGAGCGTCTGAGAGGACCAGAGACAGCCAATCAAAGAGCTGTGACAGTGAGACACTGTGTGTACTCCTTTGGAGGAGACTGTAGGGACCACGACGAGAAGAAGATTGATGTGAACGTCTTCAACACAAAGTCTTTGATCTGGAGGACGTTGACCCCAGCAGTGACACCTGGAAGAGAACATCGCCTTGAGGTTCCCTCAAGGCGCCATGGCCACACAGCTGTTCTGATTGAAGACACTGTCTACCTCTGGGGAGGGGGGACCTACAGAGATTGCAACGTGCTTTATGCATTTGATGTCGACGCCCACAGATGGTTCAAACCACAGGTTTCTGGGACTGTTCCAGAGGAGAGGTTCTACCACTCAGCCTGTGTGTTGGGGAAGGTCATGTATATTCATGGTGGATCAACCCAGACTGTATACACTAATGACATGTACAAGTTGGACACCACCACAATGGTCTGGAGTTTAATTAACACCGGAGGAACTCCACCTCCTGCTTCATCACGTCACTCTGTTACCATCATCGGGACAAAGATGTTTGTATTTGGAGGCTGGTCGATTAAGACCACCTACAACACCCTCAGAGTGTTTGACACAGAGACCAACCACTGGCTGGACACACCTTCTACACAGATTGTTACAGCAGGACACTGGGATCATTCAGCCTTTACCTACAATGGAGAGCTGTACATATGTGGTTGTCTCTACGGTAACAAGTATGATCTGTGGAAATTCAGTCCAGAGATCTTCTCCTGGAATAAGGTTGAGCCCAAGGGGAAACGTCCACATATGTTGAATAGGATGTGGCTGTGCTGTTGCATGGTGGGAGATCGTGTCATCCTCTTTGGAGGACACAACACACCTGGTGACCTGTATGTCTTAGACTTAAGTCCTAGCCTCAAGACATTATGTAAGCTAGCAGTTATTCAGTACGGTCTCGAGCAGTCTGAACTCCCACACAACATCAGGTGTGAACTGGGCACTGGCAGCCATGACTAGCTACAATTCCCCCCCACTCCGGACCCCCCACCCTGGCGGGGGAGCGCTATCATTCTAATCTTGCATAGGACCGCCTGAGTCATACAACTGATACTGCCTGCTTGATTTAACAACGCAATATGATTTTTCGTCGTTTTATATTTTATTATTGACTATTGATTATTTAAAATAAAAAAAATTGTGCCCCCTCAAAAATCTCAATTGCCCCCCTCAGTCATTTCATCCTGGCGCCGGGCCTGCTTAAAGGCTCATACATAGTCTGAATTTTCGGTGGTGAGGTGACCACCGGAGCTGTAATAACGTGGAGCGGTGGTGAGGTGACCACCGGAGCTGTAATAACATGGTGAGTAAAAACAGAGAGAAGGGTATAGGGCAGAGCGGTGGTTTTCTCTTCACCGGGGCTCCGTGACTTCATGTTGTGGTTGCGGCGGTCACCCCACCACCGATAAATCAGACTATAATGAATAACGCTTTAGCCCCTTTCGGTACCCTCGTCGTTACCAAAGATAACTGAGGGTCCCGAAAGGGGCGAGTGGGGACTTAATTCACAGGAACCTGCCGTTTCGAATGTCAGGCAGCCGTCCGTATAGGTGCTCGATCTTTGGCAGGCTCTCCTTTAAGGAAGATTCTACAAGTCAGTTCAGTTCAGCAAGGTTTTCTGAAATGCGTATGTCAGACGTGGTTCTGAAACGTTTTCATGTCAAGTTGGGAATTTTTTGCAGGGATCCCCAGAAGCAAATGTTGAATGTTTGCTTAAAAAATTTAATTAAATAAATATATATATGGTAGCTGTGTTGCTTACAAGCTGTACCTCGTTGTAAAATACAATACCAATTGGTAATATTAACGATCGACCAATGTTACGTTCCTGAACTTTTTGTGAGGAGTTTATATTCAAAGATTTTGCCCCAATTTTTAACGATTTAAAAAGATTGCAGATCTACAAGCTCGTAGCGAGCTCATGCGCTATGCAGAGCTTGTATATCTGCTATTCTTATAGTGGTTAAAATAGCTAAATTCTAACATGACACAGGTGCTGTCCCGGTCCCTTTTGGTGTTATCATCACGTTATGCTTTAGCTATTGAAAAATAGCAGATCTACAAGCTCACAGCGCGCCACCGAGTGGCGCGCTACGAGCTTGTAGGTCTGCTATTTTTGAAAAAATCGAAGAAACATATAGAAACATAGCTTTTGTCAGAAAACCGTCAGGATGTTTTAGAATCTGATCTCAGGTCAGAATGGGTTAAGTGACCTGACGTTGAACCTTTCCCGTTTTTCCTAGGTAGTCCAGAACACCGGGAGTTCTGGAACTTCTTTGAACGCTTCCAACGGTTCAAGACGAAGAGGGACAGCTCCGGGCACGGAGCGCCGTCCGACGGGAGAGAGGAGGAGGAGGAGGGTGGAAGAAAGACGGCCATCGACCTCGGCCTTCCGGACGAATACGACGCCCGCTACCGCATCAACGTGTCGCTGTGCACGCGGGACGTGGAGGAACGCCTCGGCAGGTCGCGTTTTAATGTTTCTATTAAAGGGACACTTCACCCTTTTTGCAAAAAAATAATATGTTAATGGCGTTTAGAAGCTTTAGAACACTTTCCTGGGAGTCTTTATGTGTGTAATATGTGGTTTTAGATATTTTAGATTGTAACAGTGAGCCTGGGGTCTCTGATGTCATGGACACTGGTCTCACTACCTTCCTGGACTACAATTCCCATAATTCTTTGGTGCACTGCTCCTCCTTGTGGATAGGGGGGAGAGCTGTCTTACTGAGACATGTAGTCCAGGAAGGAAGTGAGCCCAGTGTCCATGACATCAGAGACAACAGACTCACTGCTACAATCTAAAATATCTAAAACCACATATTACACACATAAAGACGCCCAGGAAAGTGTTCTAAAGCTTCTAAACGTCATTAACATATATCTTTTTGCTTAAAAAAAAAAAAGCTTTAAGCTTTTTCAAAATAGGACAGACAAAAAATAAAAAAGACAAGACAAAAAGAAAAGAACAGGGCATGATTTAATTCTAAATGAGTCATTACATTGCATTACACTTCTAGATTGTGTAGAGTGGAGGACATAAACTAAATGCTGAGGTTCAATGTGACATTTGCGACAAGGTGATCTAGAAATGGCTGCCATAGAACATCAAACTTATTTGAGTTGTCCCATCATGTCATAGCGAATTTTCTCCATATGTAATATACAAGTAAGTTCCGTTAACCAGGTCTTGAAATGAGGTACTTCATCCCATTTCCAGAGTTTGCAATTACCATACAGGGCATACAGCATTGTATTTTGTACAGAGACATTGTGATTTGACGGTATTTGAGAAGAACAAAAAAGTGCGGTCTCTGGGTCAGGTTCAAACACACATCTATACACATCTGAAAACCATTTAAATATATATCACACCAAAATTTATACAATTTTGGGCATGTCCAGAAGAGGTGGGGTCAGGGTACCTTCTGCCATTCCACAACGATCACATAGTGGGGATGTAGTCGGGAATATCCTGTGTCATTTAGTTTTTGAGTAATGGAGTCTATGCATAACTTTAAACTTTAAATATTAATTGATGCCTCGGCAGGTCAACGGAACAACAGCACAGACCCAGGCACAGATCCTCGGGGCCTCCTCCCCCGGGGCCCCGGGAGGTGGCGGACTGCCGCCTGGCCCTCCTCCACTTCCTGGACTTCAGCCAGAGGCAGAGCTTCGGGAAGCTGGCCAAGCTGCGGCGGGACCAGCGGAACCTGCCCATCTTCCAGTACCGGGAGCGCATCGTGGATCTGGTGCGGCGCCACCCGGTGGTGGTGGTGGCCGGGGACACGGGCTGCGGGAAGTCCACCCAGGTGCCCCAGTATCTCCTCCAGTCGGGCTTCACTCAGATAGCCTGCACGCAGCCTCGCCGCATCGCCTCCATATCGCTGGCCAAGAGGGTCAGCTTCGAGAGTCTCAATCAGTACGGCTCAAAGGTAACGTTTAAAAGTGTGTAAATAGAACGCCGAAGTCCCTGACGTAACTCGCTCATCCCTTCGAGTCCCCCCTGGTTCGCGGAAGTAATTTCTCTATGGAGAATAACATGGGCTTCATCTTTAAATCGTTTCATATAAGCGTTGTGGTCCAAAACTAAACAAGCTGTCTCGGCGTTATTGTCAGGGAGGTGTCTCTGGTATCATTTGCGACAGTCAGTCACTCATATATGATACAGTCTGTTTCTAGCGAAAATCTAACTAATTCAGTAGCAGTAACATTAGCGTTTTCTCTCAGTCAGTTGATTTGTCATATCCATATGAGTGAAGCGGCCGGGATGACATGTTTATTTTTCAAACACAGTTCTTATATGAGGCGATCTAAAATCCCCCCTATGGGGATTACAATGCAAACAAAAAGTACATGAACCTGTGGATTTGCGCCCTCTACCAATATTGACGTCAGACTTCGGTGCTCTATTGTTATTAGGCTTAAACCCGTTATTGAGTCCTGTTTTAATGTGAATATCAACTAGGCGTGCTAAATAAAAATCTACTTCATAAATTGATCGTGACGCGGACATGGACGATTATTAATTGATTCTCAATGGCAAAGATGTTTTTATTTGTTTATTTTGTTTTGAATGTTGGTATATAATTTTTTTTTTTTTTTTTTTTAAGAAAGCTGCTTAATGTTTTAGTTTGTTTTGTGTAGTGTAATAAAAGATGATGGAAGTAAATCAGTTTTCATTAGGCATATTTCGAAAGCACTTTTGGCCTGAGGCCGATTCTAAAAACACCTTCTAAAGCCTGACCTAAGTTTTCTGAAAAACTTCAAATATTTAAATAGCAGCATCAATTTTTTTGTAATTTTTGAATACTGTACATACTGTACAGAACCCAAATATGGGTTCCCGATCTGACTGGGTAAAACACCAAAAGGGGTTCTCCCGCCCAGAATGGGTTAACCCATTCTGACCGGGAACCCATTTTGGTGTTCAATTTAGCTATTGAAAAATAGCAGATCTACAAGCTCATAGCGCGCCACCGAGTGGCGCGCTATGAGCTTGTAGGTCTGCTATTTTTGAAAAATCGAAGAACGACTGACATTTTTAGAATCTGATCTCAGGTCAGAATGGGTTAATCAGACCAATGTGTGTCCAGTGGAAACCTCGTATGAATCTGATCTCAGGTCAGAATGGGTTAATAAATGGAGATGCATCGGTAATCGATCGGGTAGGCCCATGGGAGCATGTATAATGACGAGTGACTTTGAACTTGCAACCGTCGTCGTCCCGGTACTGTCGCACACAGGTGGGATACCAGATCCGCTTCGAGACCACCCGCACGGCCTCCACCAAGCTGCTGTTCCTCACCGAGGGCCTGCTCCTCCGGCAGATCCAGCAGGACGGGAGCCTGGCCCAGTACCAGGTGCTGATCGTGGACGAGGTGCACGAGAGGCACCTGCACTGCGACTTCCTCCTGGGCGTGCTGCGCACGCTGCTCGCCCGCAGCCCCGACCTGCGCCTGATCCTCATGTCGGCCACCATCAACATCAAGCTCTTCTCGGACTACTTCGGCGGCGCTCCCGTGCTGCAGGTGCCGGGCCGGCTGTTTCCCATCCAGGTGAGGCAAGGGGAGCAAGGAGGACAAGAAGCATGGCTTGTTGTTTCGACGAAGAAGAGTGATCGCTTAGAAAGTCATTGTGACTTTCTGTCTGTGTGGAGTTTGCATGTTCTCCCCGTGTCCCCTAAGCCAAATTCCAATGCCCCAAATCTCGGCCACTCGCTCACTCCAGCATGGTGGTGTTACGGTGAAATTGGTGACCTGCTGAAATAATGTGAAAATCTTGCAGACATCACATAATGTCAGTGTCCGAATGAAAATCGTTGCAGTTTGTTCATTAGCAAAGTTCAACCTATAGCGGTATTCAGGCCACATATTTAAAGACCTCCATTTAGTTGTGTGAAGTCCACAAGATGGTAACATATTTCGGCAGGTCGCCAATTTCACCATGCTGTAGTGACCGAGTGGGAGTGAGCGAGATTTTGGGTATTGGAATTTGGCTCTAGGGTAGGTATATAACCTCACAAAAAACATGCAGTAATCCTGGTCTCTAAACTACCTCCCCCTGGCCGGCCGGGGCGCCTGATGGAGGGGAAAGGAACTGGTTGGAATAACGTGTTCCTTCCACGCGCTACGTCCAACCAGGGAAACACTCAGGCATGAAGGAAGCATGAGTTCAATGTTGGTGGAGGGTGTGTAGAGCCCAGGATCACATTAGATAATTGACACAGGGGTGAAAAATGGGTTACAAAATTATTAATTAATTAATTAAAAAATATTTAAAAAAAGAAAGTCATTGTGCGGTCATACAACACTGATGGTTTGCAAGTTCACATACAGTATATTCCAAGCGATTGAATGTCTGACCATTTATTTTCTCAAATATTCCTCCAAATATCAGTGTGCAGTCTTGACAGTCTCGGATTTTTATTAACCCATTTTGGGGAGGGAACCCCTTTTGGTGTTTTAAGCATTATGCTATACTTTAGCTATTGAAAAATAGCAGATCTACAAGCTCATAGCTTGTAGATCTGCTATTTTGTATGTCTGCTATTTTTTTGAAAAATCGTGAAATGTAGTGCAAATCTTTGAATATATATTCTTTCAGAGCGAACGTTTTTAACTTAAATCTTTGCTTCTGGGGGGTCCCTGGAACAACATATTTCCAGATGGCGGTCGGCAGCAAATTACATAAAAATGTTTTGGGGTCCTTGACATGAAAATGTATGAGAATGACTGACATAGAAACATGGGGGTTTTTCAAGAAAGCTGTCAGGATTTAGAAGACATTTGTAGAATTGACCTCCCGGTATGTTATGTTATGGTAGCATACATCTCATAATAAGCGAGGCGAGAATATAAAAGCCATTTTGCAGTGTTCCTAAAATGCGCCTCCGGTCTTCATCGTCCGTGTCTCATGTGCTCCGCCGTCTGAAGTGGGAATTCTTGGTCTCAATATTGATAAGCATAAGAAAACATCAGAAGCAGGACTCCGGCATCAAGATTAAGGCATCGTCCTCTTTATTCAGAGTTCTCAGTCAGTACAGCAAAATGGTAGCATCACTGCGTCCCAGTTCTCCCCCCAGCATCAATGAAATCATTCCCTTTATTCCCCAACAGCAAATAGACATTCAGTAACAGATGGTTTATTCAACATGTCCTTCTAAGGTTGGAGCTACGCATAGGAGACAGACACGCTATTCTAATAAGTCCTAAAATCAGAACAACACAAATAGTTACACCTTTGCTGACAGTGGTATATTTAAGCATGGAGGCACAGCTTTCAGATTGACAGCTTGCCGGTCACTTAGAAATGAGCTCAACGGTGAAAAATAGACTGGATGGAAGGATGAGAAATGGGGTGCAGTACTTAGTTTAGACAGTTTTTGGTTTAGACTATAGTCATTGGTTAGACCAGTCATTAGTCCTACAACTACAACCTATCTCAAACCCTCACCCTAAACCTAACCTCCCACAGGGCAGCACACCTAAACCTAACCTTAACCCATGTCTAACCAATGACTAGTCTAAACTAAGTATGAACCCCTGAGAAATGTATGTATATTTATGTATATGTGTGATTGTTCTATGTGGCATGTTCTAATATTTCTATGACACGCCTTTAAGGTGATCTACCAGCCCATTCCGTCCGAGGAGCAGCCCTCCCGGCAGGAGAAGCTGGACCCGCGGCCCTACCTGCGTGTCCTCCAGGGCATCGACCAGCGCTACCCCCCGGAGGAGCGCGGCGACCTGCTCCTCTTCCTCAGCGGCGTGGCGGAGATCTCCACCATCCAGGAGGCCTGCCAGGTCTACGCCACGCACACCCGCCGCTGGATCGTGCTGCCGCTGCACAGCACGCTGTCGCTGGCCCAGCAGGACAAGGTTAGAGAGGATGGCGTTACAACGCTTTTTTATTTTTTCATTGATTTTATTCCTTATTCCTTAGTAGTTGTTCTTTTTTTTACCTTTTTATGCCTGACCTCGAAATAAAATTAAAATGATCTAAATCCTCCAGTTTTCTGAAATAAATATTTTCACAATTTTTCAAAAATAGCAGACCTTTTATCTGTATTGTATTGTGTTTTTGTATGGACGTAGTGTTGGGTGCTTGCACATATGCACACATGGCATCAACGCATGGTGTTGTGTGCAGGCACACTACACTTTGTTCTTCTTTTTTATCATTCATTCATTTTTTAAGAGCCTGCCCAGGGACTACAGATGAAATTTAGCTTCGGCTAACTCTGGCCCATTTACATTGATGTGAAAACTGACATGTTGATTAATGAGCTTTGTCCCTGTCAAATAAATAAATACAAGCTCTTTTGCAGAATTAGAATATTCTGCAAAAGTTCATTTTCTTCCGTAATATAATTCAAAAAGTGAAACTTTCATATATTCTCAATTCATTGTGCATAAAGTGAAATATTTAAAACCTTATTTTTTTTTTAAATCTTGATGATTATGGTATACAGCTTTAAAAAAATCTGAAAAATGTATGCAGTCAGTACTTGGTCTGGGCTACTTTTTGAACAAATTATTTCATCAGCGTGGCGTGGCATGGAGGTGATCAGCCTCTGTCACTGTTGTCGGTGTTATGGAAGCCCAGGTTTGTTTTGATAACGGCCGTAGATTCATTTTTTATTGTTCAGTCTTATCGTCTCACACCTTCCTCTTGACAATACAACCTAGAGTCTCTGTGAGGTTCAGGTCAGGTCAGTTGGCTGGTCAGTTAAGCACAGTAATACACCAGTTACTAGTCGTTTTGGCATTGCCGGGCAGGTGCCAAATCCAGCTGGAAAGGAAAATGGGCATCTCCATAAATCCCGTCAACAACATACAGAAGCACAAAGTGTGCATACTGTATAATGTATAACATACCGTATGCTCAGGCGAACATGCTTGGGAGGAATTTCCACTCATGTTCACCTGATGTTAAAGTAAATCTCTTCAGAGCATGCTGCGCTCCCCTCTATACCGCCCCCTTGTGGGTTAAATGTAAGAAAGCAAGCGTGTGTATAAATTGCAGGTTGCCTATAATGAGTGCATATTGGATATTGTTGACAACACCAAGTGAGTTATTCTGTAGTGTGGGAGTATACACTTTTCATGCCTTACTGAGACACTTAATGTATACATTTATGTGTCGGCTCAATGAGTCTCAAAACTGCATAATTATGCTGCTATGTAACCCCAGCTTCAGTAGCACTAAAGGTACCGGTCTGCTTTTTGGAAGCACTGGTATGAATGTTTATTGTAAATTTGATGTTTTTATGGGTTAGGGGGTGTTTCTTCTCTGTATGTATGTAGTGTTTTATGTTGTTTATTGGACCCTGAGTCTGAACAAATAAAGTTGATTGATATCCTGGTAAATGGCATACTGTATATATGAAAGTTTCACTTTTTATATTACGGAAGAAATGCTGAACTTTTGCAGAATATTCAAATTCTTTGTGTATACTGTATATGTACATATATGGTGATCTTCACTATTCCTCTCCTACTACCGGAACTACCATTTTCTTTAATAATAATAATAATAATACATTTTATTTATAAGGCGCCTTTCAGGGCACTCAAGGTCGCCGTACAGATTAAAAGCAATACAAGAACACAGTTAAAAGCAGGAAAAAAAAAAAACTAGGGCACAGCCTGCAGCAGAAGACACTAGAGGTCACACAGAGTTATAGGCCTGCCTAAACAGGTGGGTTTGGAGGTGAGTTTGAAATATAGTGATAGAGTCCATGTTTAATTCCATCTTTAATCTCTTTACTTTTAGGTGTTCGACATCTCCCCTCCGGGCGTGAGGAAGTGCATCATCTCTACAAACATCGCGGAGACCTCTGTCACCATCGATGGCGTGCGCTTTGTCGTTGACTCGGGTAGGGAACTATAGGACGTACAGATGGCTTTGTTCTTTTTTTTTTTTTATGATTTTGCTTTTTGGCTTTTTGCCTTCATTGATGGTTATTAGTGCAGACAGACAGGAAAGTGGGAGGGAGAGAAAGGGGGAGAGACATGATGCAGCAAAGGCCGCCATGAACGGGACTCGAACACACGACGCGCTGTCAGAGGCCAGAGGCCTATATGTGTGGCATGGGCCTGGACCACTAGGCCAGCAGGGGGCACCCAGAAGGCTTTGTTCTTATTCAACAAAAAATAAAAAAAAATGTCCTGGCAGTTTTCAGAAAGGTTTCTGTCAGTGGTGTTCAATATTTCACGTCAAGGACCCCCAGAATTATGTGTATTTGAACCGCTGACCCCTATCTCAAAATATGTTGTTTCAGGGACCTCCCAGAAGCAAAGATTTGAGTTAAAAACGTTCACTGTGAAAGACTATATATTCAAAGATTTGTGCCACATTTTCACGATTTTTCAAAAATAGCAGACCTGCAAAATTATGAATCGATTTTGAATCGTTCATAGCTGGGATCGCGATTCATTTTTTTTGACACCCCTATTTATTTTATTTATTTATTTATTTGACAGGGACAAAGCTCATTAATCAGCTTAAACATTAATAATGTCAGTTTTCACATCAATGTAAATGGGCCAGAGTTAGCCGAAGCTAAATTTCATCTGTAGTCCCTGGGCAGGCTCTTAAAAAATGAATGAATGATAAAAAAGAAGAACAAAGTGTAGGGCGCCTGCACACAACACCATGCGTTGATGCCATGTGTGCATATGTGCAGGCACCCAACACTACGTCCATACAAAACACAATACAATACAGATAAAAGAAGGACAAAGTGTAGTGTGCCTGCACACAACACCATGCGTTGATGCCATGTGTGCATATGTGCAGGCACCCAACACTACGTCCATACAAAACACAATACAATACAGATAAAAGAAGGACAAAGTGTAGTGTGCCTGCACACAACACCATGCGTTGATGCCATGTGTGCATATGTGCAAGGCTGCAAGCACCCAACACTACGTCCATACAAAAACACAATACAGTACAGGAACAGATCGACATGGTACAGGGGACAGAACAACGGCAAGTGAAGTGAGAAATGACACCGGTGATGAATACTAAATAGTGCTGATAGATCTTAAAGATGAGGCAGGCATCTGCAAAGTGTTTAAAGCCGTCAAAATTAAATAAATTGTACTTTTTAACTATATGGCAGTGGTGGTAACGGTTGGGCTTTTGATCCAGTGTTTTTAATGTCTGTTTGTAAAGTGATTCTATGGGTTTTAAAGTTGTCTGATTTGTCTGTGACCAGGTTGTGAAACAGTAGGTTATGTGTGAAAAAATCATAGCATGCATGAAGAGTTTGGCTGCATCTGTTGTTAGATATGGTCTTATGTGTCTGAAATTGGATAAATTGAATTTGATTTTATTGGCTACATTTTTAACATGCTTTTTAAATGTCAAGTTTGAGTCTAGTGTAATTCCAAGATATTTAAATTCTGATACTACCTGAATACTACTACCTTCAATAAGAATGTCAGTGGCTACGTTTACATGAAGGGTGATCATTCCGAATAAATACTTCCGAATAAAATACATCCGATGTAATGTTTTTTGCCGCGAGTTTACATGGGAAATGGTCATTCCGAATGAGTGTTTATATGGAGAATAGAGGTGGGATCGGGCCGACTTTATACTACCCGAACCGAACCCGTCACCGACAGCTTTGTGTCCAAACCGAAACGAGCCCGACCTTAATTATTAATATATGCGCCTGGCCCGTGCCCGATACCCGACACTTTTTTTTGTTGAGGAAGGCACTTTAATAATTCCACTGACAGCATAGGCCTACAGCTTGCCTGGCTGTTACCTTTAGACATATTATGCCACACTATATGTCTTGCAAATTACCATGAAAGGGGTCCGTTTTATATAGCCTAGCCTACTACGTTGATAAATAGCAATAGTATAACACGCCGTGCACACTACAAAGCACACTGCACAGCACTGTGCGCAGTCAGTTGCATACACACCGTCATTATTACACACACACACACACACGCACACACACTCCTGCAGTTTTATACCAGCATTGATGATTGATTTGACATCGGCAACTCTGCATTGGCAATATTTAATCCACACAGCTTGTTCGTGCAAAGTTGCAAACTGCTATTCAATCAAACAATCCGCGCCAGCGGGAGGCGATTATTGGTAGCCTAATTTGCCATGGTCCATGGGCAGGATCGAGTAACTACTCAACTCTTCACTGTTCAACATCTAATAAATCAAACTATTTATATTAATCCAAAAATTGCGGTTTACATGTTGTCATGGAGGAGGAGGATTGCATCCGCCGTGGGTGAGTTCAACCTAAGCTAACTCCTGGCTCCTCTCTTCAGTGGTTCTTCCAGCTGCGCCCAATATAATGTAGCCTCGGATCCCTACGATCATTCTGTAGCTTCAGACCTACAGAATTGGCGTAGTGACTGAGGTTCACAATTTCACATAGGGCTACGTTCGCTGCTGCTGCTGCTCCACGTTTTTTTTGTGGATTTCGGATCTGAAAAAAGGAACAAAATAACGCGCTCTATGTGCAAACTCCTCGGCGCCGACGGCGCGCCTTGGATATGAGCGCCTTTGGAGCATGCTCAGAAAGACCAGAATGAATTTACATCCGAAGCAGTGTATACATGAGTCAAATTTCTTTCAATCGCATTGAAAATCGGAGTAATCCGGCCAGTGACATCGGAATGGTTTTTAGATCGCATCGAGCGTTTTCATTCGGATGTAAGTTTTTGTAGGTGTTTACATAACAACGTTTAATAGGATTGAACTTCTATTCGGAATGAAAAGGGGATTTAACTGCTCATGTAAACGTAGCCAGTGTCAGGGTCTGTGGAGTTCCGTGGAGTTCCTAATAGCCATGGACTTACTCAATGTGAAATTTGCTAATTTGAGACAAAGGGCATTTACGGTACCTGGTCCTGGTAATGTATTATTGGAAGGAAGGAAGAGCATTTTGATGGAAATGTTAGCCTGTGAAGTAATGGAAAATAAAGTGAACCACACATTATCAGCATGGGGGGCCTCCCCAGGAGTCCTTGAGCGGGTCCCCATGATTAAAATACATCAATACAGCAGATCTACAAGCTCCCGACGCTGCGCATCGCAACACGTGGTGACTGTGAGCTTGTTGATCTGCTTACTATTTTCACTATTAAATTAAAAGGACATTCATAATAACATTTGTGTCCATTTGTGTCCCGGGGGGGGGGGGGAGAGACACAACATTTCTTCTTTGAGTTAACCCATTTTGGGCGTGAACCCCTTTTGGTGCTACGAGCTTGTAGATCTGCTATTTTTTTTAAATCGTGAAAATGTTGTCTATCTTTGAATATATTCTTTCAGAGCGAACGTTTTTAACTCAAATCTTTGCTTCTGGGGTGAGGGTGGGGGGGGGGGGGGGGGGTCCCCTGGAACAACATATTTTCAGATGGGGGATCGGTGGCCTGATGGAGGGGAAAGGAACTGGTTGGAATAACGTGTTCCTTCCACGCGCTACGTCCAACCAGGGAAACTCCCCCCTGTCAGGTGTAAAAGGAGCAACTTGGACACTCAGGCATGAAGGAACCATGAGTTCAAGTCCGTTGCTCTCCCCTTGTCCCCCATATATGGGGACCAGGTTGGTGGAGGGGTGTGTAGAGCCCAGGATCACATTAGATGATTGACACAGGGGTGAAAAATGGGTTACAAAATCGTGGGATAAAAAAATATATTAAAAAAAACAAAGAACCACTGAAAAACGTGAGGTTTTTCAGTGAAACCGTCAGGATTTTTAGAAGACAAACGTTTGTGTGAACGCTCTGCTGCTCTCCCCCCCACTAGGGAAGGTGAAGGAGATGAGTTTCGACCCCAAGGCCAAGATGCAGCGTCTGCAGGAGTTCTGGATCAGCAGGGCCAGCTCGGAGCAGAGGAAGGGCCGCGCCGGGCGCACGGGCCCCGGGGTGTGCTATCGCCTCTACGCCGAGTCCGACTACGACGCCTTCGCCCCTTACCCCGTTCCGGAGATCCACAGGGTGGCGCTGGACTCCCTCGTGCTGCAGGTATAGGAGGACATTGTTATATGGCTGCAACAACTTGTCAATTGTATTATTATTATTATTATTATTATTATTATTATTATTATTAACCCATTTTGGGCCGGAACCCCTTTTGGTGTTAGCATTACGTTATGCTTTAGCTATTGAAAAATAACAGATCTACAAGCTCATAGCGCGCCACCGAGTGGCGCGCTACGAGCTTGTAGGTCTGCTATTTTTGAAAAATCGGAGAACGACTGACATATAGAAACATGGCTTTTTCAGAAAACTGTCAGGATGTAGAAGACATTTTTAGAATCTGATCTCAGGTCAAAATGGGTTATTATTATTATTATTATTATTATTATTATTAGGGGTCAAGCAAGCCCAAAGGGCGTAGAGACCTCTTTTGTTTTTCTGTGAAACTTCCGCCATTTTAGCTGTTTTGGCAGTTCTGAGCTCTCGTTGTTCTTTTTTTGGCCACGTCAAAGAAATCAGAGAATAAAATAGGGTGCATTTTGCATCCCAAAATGTAGTTTATAGTTAAAACAACGACCTCTGCATCCACAGGATGCACTACTGTACTACTGTACTGTTTTTTATTCTAGTTTATTTTCCTAGCTTTAGTCATAATAATAATCATTTCTTCTTCTGTTTTCTACATGAATATAACCACATTATTGATTGATTGATTGATTGAAATATTTATTAACAGTTTGTAGAATTACAGTACATTTTAAGCACAAACTCAATACAGAGACTGTTAACTGTGAGTGGACGACCCAATTAAGCATTACACTTGTTTACAACAGGGTCCACATTGTTCAATTCATCAAAACATTTAGAGACATACAAATAGACACTTCTATGTAGTTAAAGAACAGAACAGGAAGTTAAATGCTGCAATTTTTAAAAATGGCAAAATATAAGTGGGACTCATAAAATGTCCCTGGGAGTGGGGCTCATCTAAAAGACCATCCCTGCATCCCGGGACTCGTTACATTGCAAACCTATTTACGTCACTGAGAAATGGCATTTCATACATGGGAAATTAATGGAGTCTGACTCGGGTTACGGGACGACAGCTCCTTGTATTGTATGATGATAAGAGCGCCCCTCACTACTTATTTTTCTTTCTCTTTTTGGGCTTGACCCCGTCTTATAGCGGCTTGCAGCTATATTTATTACTATTGTTGTATAATTATATTATTAGCAGTGTTGTTTTCGTCGACTAATACGGAGACGAAAAATGTTCGTCGACTACCTTTTTCCACTGACGGAAACAAAATGGAAACTAAATGAAAACTAAAGCTACGACGACTAAAACTAAGACTAAATATACTGACCCATTTCATTAAAAACAAACAAAAACTAGACTAAAATGTTACGAAGGGACTAGTGGACACGAGATCCAGTATAAGTCATTTTACACTTGGTTGCATGCTGAAAATAGCCGATCGTTGTGAGCTTGTAGATCGGCTATTTTCAGCAAGTGTAGAATCGGTCATTAGGACGGCATCAAGGCCCACCAAAATAAAATTTTGTCGACTAAATCAACTGTAGGTTTTGTCGACTAAAACTAGACTATCACTAAAACATTCCAGGTGACTAAAATGTGACTGAAACTAATTGAAAACAATTCAAGAGACCTATGACTAAAACTAAAATAAGAAATAAGTTTCTAAATGTTTTTTCTTTCTTCCTGTCCCTATAGATGAAGAGCATGGACGTCGGGGATCCGCTGTCGTTCGTTTTCATCGACCCCCCTCCGGCAGCCAGTATCCAGACCGCAGTGACCTATCTGAAGGAGCAGGGGGCGCTGGATCACCGCAGTGAGCTCACCTCCATCGGGAGCCTGCTGGCACAGCTGCCTGTGGACGTGGTCATAGGTACTGTATGTGTGCCCTGCCCTCTCCCATAAAAACCCATTCTGGGCCCGGGAACCCCATTTTTGAGTTTTAAGCATTATGTTATGCTTTAGCTGTTGAAGAATAGCAGATCTACAAGCTCGTAGCGCGGCACCCGAGTGCCGCTGTACGAGCTTGTAGGTCTGCTATTTTTTAGAAAAATCTTGAAAATGTGTTTCAAATCTTTGAAAAAATATTCTTTCAGAGCGAGCGTTTTTTTAAAACTCAAATCTTTGCTTCTGAGGGGTTCCTGGAATCAAAAAATGTATGGGCGGGTTGGTGGCCTACAAGCTCGGTGACCTACAAGCGTGTAGGTCTGCTATTTTTGAAAAATCGTTAAAATGTGGCGCAAATCATTGAATATATATTTCAGAGCGAACTAAAATATTTGCTTCTGGGGGAGGTCACTGGAACTACATATTTTCAGATGGGGGGGAATGAGAATTCTGGGGGTCCTTGACATGAAAAAGGTTGAGCACCACTGTAAATAAATAAATTAGGATTTAGAAGCCTTTTCTTTTTAACCCATTCTGAACGGGAACCCATTTTGGTTTTAGCATCATGTTATGCTTTAGCTATTGAAAAATAGCAGATCTACAAGCTCATAGCAGCTTGTTAGGTCTGCTATTTTTGAAAAATCGAAGAACGACTGACATTTTTTTAATCTGATCTCAGGTCAGAATGGGTTAATCAGACCAGTGTGTGTCCAGTGGAAACCTCGTATGAATCTGATCTCAGGTCTGTGTTGGTGTTAATTCCAGGGAAGATGCTGGTGCTGGCGTCTCTCTTCAACCTGGTGGAGCCCATGCTGACGGTGGCGGCGGCGCTCAGCGTGCAGTCCCCGTTCCTGCGCAGCGCGCAGCACAACCCGGACTGCGCCACGGCCCGCCAGCCCCTGAACAGCAACATGGGAGACCCCTTCACCCTCCTCAACACCTTCAACGCCTGGGTGGAGGTCAGTGAGTGTAGCAGCAGCAGGGGCACCTTTTTTTTTTTGTCTGACCGGCGGTTAGACAAACCCATTTATCCCCTACTCAGTCTGTGTCTCATAGGAGATGGGCAGTTCAGAAACCCGTCCACCAGTGACATCATCAATGGTGAATCCAAGTGAATAGGCAGGCTTTCTTTTATCCTGAAAAGTTGCAATGCAAAAGTGGAAGCCATCTCATTCTCACGATAATAACAATCTAAATATATTTTAAAACAAATCTTGGCAAAAAACTACTTTCTGGCCTTGACAGCCCATTCATCCACACAGAAAAGTCCTGTCTGATTGCATTAAACAATGTTAAACTCACCAACATTGCAGCTGTGCGAAAAGCTTGAATTATCCTCTTTCTATCTGCAAAGTATTTTTCCAAGTGTCAGAGTTTGGAAGTGCTTGTTTTCAATAACACAACATTTTGCTGCCTCCTGCATTATGTGACATTTAGAAACAAGTGGTACGCAGGACGGTCGAGTGATTCCAAACTCCACACACTCCATGCTGCTCAATGTTTTGCCACTCAGTCTAGATGAGGTGGGCGTGTCCTGATGGGAAAATACTCTCTATTTGGACTGGCATCGGACAGTAGTGGCCTTTTGGGGTTTGGGTTTTTAGCGAAGGGCTAACGAACTGACCGCTGCTCTGTGCAGGTGAAAGGAGAGAGAGGCGGAGCCTCCAGGAAGTGGTGTCGGAGGCGGGGCCTGGAGGAGCAGCGGCTCTATGAGATGGTGAACCTGCGACGGCAGTTCAAGGTCAGTCAACGACGCACCGGCGGTGGTGGGGAAACCCGCTCAGTCATTTTTCAAAAATAGCAGATCTACAAGCTCATAGCGCTGCACTCGGTGGCGCGCTATGAGCTTGTAGATCTGCTATTTTTCAATAGCTAAAGCGTAACATAATGCTAACACCAAAAGGGCTTCCCGCCAAGAATGGGTTAAGAGTATCAATACTGCAATATCGAAATACTCTGTTACAAGTTAAAGTACACAAGTAAAAGTACTCATTATGCCGAATGTTTCATTTCAAGTTTTCAAATGTGTGAAAAAAATATTTAGAAAATTGCAGATCTACAAGCTCACAATGTGTCGCATGTGTAGATCTGCTATTTTCAAATGGCCCCAAATGTATATGGGGGTTGAAGTTGTTAATGTATGTCTTGGGTTACAAAATCGTGGGATAGAAATTATTTAAAAAAAAAGTTTTGTAATACTATAAAAAAAAAAAAATCTACAAAGTAACTGAAGTAACTAAAGTTTTCAAATAAATGTTGTGGCGTAAAAGTACAATATTTGCCTCTGAGATGAAGTAAAGTACAAATACCTTAAACGTCCTCCAGTCGTGCTCTGTGGAGGGCCTGAGCTTACTGTACACCAAACCAATGATTTAAACCATTACTATTAGTTAGTAATAGCACTTACCCCACCCCCTTAGATAGCATTTCTGTAGACCTAGATAGCATTTGATACAGACTTATAGCATGTTAGGTAGACAGCATAAGTGCATTGTATGTAGTGATAGCACGTCATATGTATATCATAGTAGTATAGATGTATAGCTTATATGTATAGTTTCATTATAGATATTCCACTGTTACTTTCTTAGCTTACGCATGGTTCATGATAAATGTTTTTATGTGATGTATTCCCATGCTGTTTTGTTCTTGCTTAATGTAAATCGCTCTGGATTAAGAGCGTCTGCTAAATGCCTAAATTGTAAATTGTAAATTGTAGTTGGTGTAGTCGGTGCCCGATGACAAGATTCAGCATTCAAGACAAGTGATATGTTGGTATGGCAATTATATACAGCAGTGGTTCCCAAAGTGGGGTCCGGGGACCCCCAGGGGGTCCTTGAGGGAGTTCCAGGTGGTCCCCTCAGCTAAATGATAGTTTGGAACCAAATGGACCCTTATGGGTCTGTAACTCTGAGAGTGTACAAATTGTATAAATTGTGTACATTTGGTTCCATTTGTACACTCTCAGTGTAAATAGAGAACATTTCTATGTCGGCAATGGTACTGTCAAACGCACGTTGGCAGCATTGAGGAATGTGCAGATTATGTACACTAATGTACATTAGTGAACATGACAACATTGTGTCATCTTTGAAAAAAACGGTGACGCTCTTTCTCTCTCTCTCTCTGTGTGTGCCTGTGTTGTTTTTGTCGACGAAAAATGTTCGTCGACTACCTTTTTTCCACTGACGAAAACTGAATGAAAACTAAATGAAAACTAAGCTATGATGACTAGAACTAAGACTAAATATACTGACAATTTCGTTGACGAATATAAACTAGACTAAAATGTTAGGAAGGGACTAGTGGACAAGAGATCCAGTATTTTACATTAGGTTGCATGCTGAAAATAGCAGATCTACAAGCTCACAACGTGTCGCGCTGTAAGATCAAGTGTAATAACAGTCATTACAACAGCATCAAGGCCCGACAAAATTAATTTTAGTCGACTAAATCAACTGTAGATTTAGTCGACTAAAACTAAAACATTCCAGGTGACTAAAATGTGACAAAATGTTAACTATTCAAGAGACTATGACTAAAACTAAAATAGAAATTTGCTGCCAAAAACAACACTGGTGTGTGTGGTGTGCCAACCCAGGACCTGCTGAAGAGCCACGGCCTGCTGGAGTCCGTCGTGACGAGCGCCCCCTCTGCTGGCGACAGAGGGCAGCGCAGGGAGCGGCTGACGGAGCGGAGGAAGCTGCACCAGCTGAAGAGGGAGCACGACCTTGCAGAGGGCGGCCGGCGGAAGGTCCTGAGGCTGGGGGAGGGGGAGGAGGCGTCCTCGGGGGAGGAGGACGCAGAGGGGGACAAGAAGGACAAGAAGGACAATAACATGGACATACAGGTGAGACACAGGTGTCACGTTCTCTCTCCCCCTCAGGGCTCATACATAGTCTGGATTTACGGTGGTGAGGTGACCACCGAACTACAACAAGACGTCACGAGCCGCGGTGAAGCGCAAACCACCGCCACCGCTCCAGCCCTTCTCTCTGTTTTTACTCACAACGTTATTTCAGCTCCGGTGGTCAGCTCACCACCGGAGCGGTGGTCACCTCACCACCGAAAATCCAGACTATGAATAGGCCTTCAGTCTGTGACTCCACCATGGCCACTCCCACATTCATTTCCACCACACACTGCAGTCCCATTTACACACCTGTCTTCAACTCCCTCGTCAGCCCACCTGTGAACACTTTGCCAATCAACCTGCTCCTATAAAACAGGAATCCACAGACGAGCAACCATGACATCAAACTATTAACTGTTTTATAGGATGCGTGCGTTGTACTTATTACATTCTAAAGTCCATATTGTCTGTTGAACAGAGTCAACGAGGGCTGGGTCTCGTCATGCACCTCGACATAAGCGAGAGCGCTCGAGTGCTCTCTCTCTCTCTTTCGCTTTGTCTCTCACCCCAATCCTGACAGCGCACGCGCGCACACACACACACACACACACACACACCGCTGGGCCGGCTCTATTAATGCAATCACGGCGGCCCCCTTGAGCGAGCGAGGTGAAACGCAAAGCAACGAGCAAATATGTGGGACTAACCCCGCGTCACCAGGCTTTTCCACCTCGGAGGAAAAATGTGGGAGACAGTTTTGTTGTGATCGTCAAACAGCGCTGGTAAGAATGTCGGTTACGCTAAAATGCACTAATATTAGCCTATATGCGAGTTTGAAACCCTCCGCTGCGTCTGGAGAGGCGGCGGGGTGGTGCACGTGGCGTCGCTCATAGAGAGCAGTCTCATGTCACGTCGAAGCATATAATATTGCACAGTGTTGATTTGTCAGTAATTGGTTATTGAATGCAGCTTGCGCCCACCAGAGAGAACTTTGGAGGAGGCATGGACCTGAACAACTAAATATTCACAAAATAAGGCCTATAGCGACATGTACTTACTTAGTATATACCGTATGAAACAGAAGACTCTCTGCTTTCATAAGAAAATAAACTAATACTGTAATAATATGTTGATAACGGTGAGGGTTTGACTGTGTTACCGTGGTTTGACTGTGTTACCGTGGTTTGACTGTGTTACCGTGTTTTGGCCGTGTGTGTGACTATAGGAGGTGAAGTTCAAGTTGATAACGGTGAGGGTTTGACTGTGTTGCCGTGGTTTGACTGTGTTACCGTGGTTTGGCCGTGGTGTGTGTCTATAGGAGGTGAAGTTCAAGTTGCGTCACAACGTGTCGGAGCTCCAGGTGGCGGCCAGCGCCAGTCAGGACCTGCCGTCCCGCCAGCAGGCCCTGCTCAAGCTGCTGCTCTGTCGGGGCCTCTACCCCCAGCTGGCGCTGCCCGACGACCACAACGCCACGCGCAAGGACTCCGAACAGGTCAGGTTATGTTTTATTATTATTCTTTTTTGAGTGGTGCAACCACCTACCTATGTGACTGTGAGCACCAGTATGACTATGAGTACCAGTAGGGGAGCTGTTGTGCCAGAAACAGAGAGAGAGATAGTGCTGCACGGTTGCCTGCTAATGAGAGAGAGAGGAGGGAGGGGTGGGGTGGGGGGAGAGGGGAGTTGCACTACTCAGTTCACACGGGTGTGATTTTTTTATAACCCATTTTGAGTAGACCCGAGTGGACGAAAATGCCTTCTAAAATCCTGAGTTTTCTGGAAAAACCCCATGTTTCATTTTCATTTATCTTGCAACGGAGCAGTTCTACATTGCAGTATTGCAACTTCAGTAAAACATACGAGTGCTTCTTCTCTCCCCCCACCACCACCACCGCCGTGTAGATCTTCCACACCAGGAACAAGCAGGGCGTGGTCATCCACCCCACCAGCGTGTTCGCCAGTGACCCCGAGGTCCTCCACGTTCCCGAGGACGAGACCAGAGAGATGGGTGAGCCTTTAGAGCCGTCCACCACCCGGGGCCCATGTCACAGTTATATCGTCGTTATACATGCACTAGGGCTGCAGCCTGCAACTAACGATTATTTTCATAATCGATTCATCTGCCGATTATTTAAACTGCCCACTGTCTATTTGTGTAACTGCACTGTACTGTATATAATGTTTTTCCCTGTATACGGGACCCCCTCTAAAATGAGATGCTGCATCTCAAGGGGCTATCCTTTCAATAAATTCTGACCAAACGATGAATCGATGAATCGGATTATGACACTTAAAATCACCTTAAAAATATATTTTAGGTTATGTTCTAACTAACAAACAATTTAAATTTAAATTTGATTAGCTGCTGATTAGGCTGCTATTCAAATAAAAGACAAACTAATTTTACAAAATTAATTAAAGCAACTCATGGTGTCTAGGCTTATTCTGACTCATACATTTGATTAAAGAATAGCTACACATGTGTCAGTCTAGAAGGAACAGTACTCTTCTGAACTCAAATAGGTAATTTAAAAATAAACATTCAAGCCATGTTTTGTTCTTGATACTATAATCATTATGTGTCACATTTTGCTTTGCAGTCGCTACTCCTCTAAAAACTATGGTTAAGTAGGAAAACACCTACTGTATGTAATTGCAAAAAACTCTAGTGATTAGTTGCCGATTTGATTAATCGATTACTAAATTAGTTGACAACTAATTTAATAATCAATTCGATAACGATTAATCGTTGCAGCCCTAACATGCACACAAACACACACAATAGAGAGTATGCACAGACTGAGTGGCAAAACATTGAGCAGCATGGAGTGTGTGGAGTTTGGAAGCGCTCGTTGGAAATCACTCAACAGTCATGCGTGCCACCTGTTTCTAAATGTCACATAATGCAGGAGGCAGCAAAATTTTGTGTTATTGAAAACAAGCACTTCCAAACTCTTGGCACTTAGAAAAATAATCAAATGCAAGGCATTCATTCACTCATAACGTTTCTATGGTGGATTTTTTATGAAACAAAAACCAGATAGAAAAAGAGGATAATTCAAGCTTTTCGTACAGCTGTACAATGTTGGTGAGTTTAACATTGTTTAATGCAATCAGACAGGACTTTTCTGTTTGGATGAATGGGCTGTCAAGGCCAGGAAGTAGTTTTTTGCCACTCAGTTATGCGTTCCCGCAAGACTTGAATGAATTCTCTCTCTCTCTCTCTCTCTCTCTCTCTCTCTCTCTCTCTCTCTCTCTCTCTCTCTCTCTCTCTCTCTCTCTCTCTCTCTCTCTCCTGTTGCAGGTCCAGAGAGTAAGACTAGCAGCAGACACCAGCTCCTAGCCTTTGTCACTCTGCTGGAAACCAACAAGCCCTATGTGTCTAACTGCGTCAGGGTGCCAGCACTGCAAGTCAGTAGTCTCTCTCTCTCTCTCTCTCTCTCTCTCTTGCACACACACACACGCACACTAAGGCTGTCCCCAAACATTCAAGGTTCGAATGTTCGCTCGTTATGGTTGGCACTCGAATCTTAATTGGTGGCCTTGAACCATTCGTTTTTTTATTTCTTTATTTTAATTATTATTATTATTATTATTATTTATTACACTCTCGTTTTAGCTGCCTGCCAGCAAGCTAACACACACCGGGTGCACAGTGACGCGGCACAGGCGTTGCTGCGCGGCAACGCCTGGAAAAGCGTCAGGCGAGGCGTGAACGCGCGTCGGTGTGCGATAGGTTCATTGAAAATAACGGAGGCGGCTGTTTTGACCCACGCCGTTCGCAGACGGTGTGTGAGGCCCTTTACAGAGACATTGGGAAGCATTTTTGGTCTGACAAAAAAATATGGACAGTTGTACGGTACAGGTACTCACAATTACCATGTTTTGGGGGGCTGCGTCGTGTCCATTCCATATATAGGCTCTGCTGCTGGTGGCCAACTCGCTGGACTGCAACGCCGACTGCACCCGCCTGGTGGTGGACGGCTGGCTGGAGCTGGAGCTGCGGGACGCGGACGGTGCCCTGAAGGTCCTTTCCACGGCGCTCACGCTCCGGGCGTCCTGGGAGCGCCTGCTGCACGTCCAGCTGAGACGGGGCACGGAGGTGGAGGCGGCGCTGGCGGCGGAGGTGGGGACGGTGTCCCGCAGAGAGCTGGAGAAGCTGAGCGAAGGCCTGGTGCGCTTCCTGCTATACACAGAGGTATACCAGCTACGTACTAGCCCTGGTCCAGTGCTTATAGCGAGTCTCTCTCTGACGCAGCGGCGGAGCTACCGGGGGGGTAGGGGGGGTGGTCACACCCCGGCCCGGACCTCCTGGGGGCCCGGGCTGTCAGATGATCGATGGACGATTTTTTACACAGTCACTCACGACTGATAAAACCAGCGGGCCCCCGCGAGTCCCGCATAGGCTCCCGCAATTAACTAACTAACTCCTCTTGCTTCTGAAGAAGTCGCCGGTCGCTTACTCGCTTTCTTCTTTTTCTTTTTTTCTCTGATGTAAAGAGAAGTTTGTGGCAGCGCGAGCTGCGCGACCCATGCTTCTGCGGCCCGTGCACTCACTCAGCACATCGCTATTTCGTTTTTTTGCAGTTGGAATTAAAGAATGACAAATAAAGCAATCTTGAATCTTGAATCTTGACCATATACAGAGCTTATATAGCCTATAATAGCCTACACTTTAACAAAATATCATGTCTGTCTGATGAGAATGTACTGCGCTGCCGAGAGTCGCTGTAAGCGGTCCAGCCAGGGCTACAAAAGTGGCATCACCTGTCACTCATTAGTAGGCTAATCACTCTGTGTGAGGACTTAGGAGTGCATATGTGTGGACTTCCTTTTCTCCACAACGGACTGTTTCGATTCTAAACTCCTTCTTGTTGCTTTTCCCTGTGTGCGATCACTCAGCAATAAGGTGAAACAGAACACAAAGATGAGTAGTAGCCTATTTATTTTTTTAACACGCAGCACCTCTCTCTCTCTATGTCTCTCTCTCTCTCGTGTGTGTGCACTGCTGCGCAATGTCACAGACACAGACGCGATCAATAATATATAGCAGAAATAATAGGCAAAATATAACACTTTCCCTCTCTATCTGTGACTGTGATCAGCTCCTCACACACATAACTCCTCTCTCGTTCATGCAAGCCTGCTCAAATTAGCAGCAACTGTTAGCGTAAATGAATTTTTCCCCGTTCGGGGGGGGGGGGGAGACGCTGTTGGGAGTCAGGTTCGGTGAGGCCCGGTCGTGCTGTCTCACCCCCCGGCCCGGCCCAATGTTGTTCCGCCACTGCTCTGACGCCCTGTGGAAGTCCCTTCCGCAGCCCTCTGGTGATTTTCTCACTCCCGTGCGAGTGTTTACAATTCCCAGCAAATAAACAAAATGACGTAACTACTCATGAAACAAAGCCTGTTAGACCTTGGTAAAAGTCTATTCTCGTAGCTGGGAAGCGTCTCAGGTCCCCCAGCTTCTCTCTAAAATGCACTATTTTAATCATTTCAATAAAATGAATCCAACCAGATCGGCGCAGGCAAAACCCGGAAATGCCGTAGTAGAAGAAATGACTCTAAATTCAGGGTGCATTGCGTTATTAAAATGGCACAAAGTGTTTTAGTCGACTAAATGTCATAAGATTTTAGTCGACTAAAATCTACAGTCGACTAAAATGTATTTTGGCAGGCCTTGATGCCGTCGTACTGTCGACTGTTTTTTACACTTGCTGAAAATAGCCGATCTACAAGTTGTGAGCTTGTAGATCTGCTATTTTCAGCATGCAATCAAGTGTGAAATGACTTATACTGGATCTCTTGTCCACTATAGTCCCTAACATTTTAGTCTAGTTTGTATTTGTTGACAAAACTGTCAGTATATTTAGTCTCAGTTTTTGTCATCGTAGGTCAGTTACAGTCTGCGGCGTCTCACAGCGTTCCAGACCCAGAACCTGTACGTGGGTCCCCGGGCGGAGTCGGACCTCCCCGAGGCCAACCCCAACCTGAAGCCCCTCTTCCCTGGAGCAGAGGCCAAGCCGGACCCCATCAAAGGAGGCCTCCGAGTCACCAACTTCTTCACCTACAACTGTCTGGCTGTAAGTGTGTGTGTGTGTGTGTGTGTGTGTGTGAATCATAGACTGTAAAAAATATGGACAAAGCGTTCCGCGGGTCTAACGTGAACGTAAAATGAAGCCTGTCAGTCCTTGCAATGGAAGTCGCCATCTTTCTAGATCCGTTTTGGCCCAGCTCAGGCCAGCTGGCCCATTGGCTGGCCCAGACAACGAGGCGGGACTTCCCCCTTCTTCTTCGTTGGTTTTTATTTTGACTCGAGTGGGTGGGGGATCCCGTTCATAGACTGTAACGGTAGCCACGCCCCTCAGAACATGCGCGACTTTATGGTCATTCTTTTTATAAATGGGACCATAATTTTCCAAAAAGAATATTATGACATTAGAAATGAGACTTTAAACTAGTGACTTGAAGCAAAAAGTATTCATGACCATGTTTATTAAGGTAATACAGTCTAGGTGAAGTTGGGCCAAAATACATGGACTTCTATAGGGATATGGGTTTTTCTGGGTCCAGTGACAGCGCCACAACAGGCCATTATATGAACTTTCATTTCCTTAGTGGCTTCACAAAATATCTCTCTGACTGCCCCCCTGGTGTGAATGCAAATTCCCATGCCGTTACACAACAAAACAGCGGTGGGAGTGGAGTCAGAAAATTTGTTTGATTGATTGTTCTGCGTTTCTCTGACATGGTGTCGATCAGTGGCGTGCACAGACATTTAGAGGGGCAGGTGCTCGACTGAAATAAAAGGGCACTGTGTGCAGCGCGTGGAACCGGCTGGTTGCCTTTATCGCAGTCCCTCCCCCTTTCAGAACAACGAGTGGCCCAGGAAAATGAATCCCAATGCATTTTTCCCATAGGCATTTCTTATTTAATTTATTTAAAGACCTTTTAAGCGTCGTACGAAGCCAACTCTTGTCGTAACAAATCATGACAACACACAACATTTTTCGGGCCAAACAAAGAATTAGAAAGTAGGAAAAAAACGGCACACGGAACACTTTTTTTTGTTGTTTTTCTTCTTTGTAACCGAGTGCCGCGCTTGTAGGTCTGCTATTTCTGAAAAGTCGTGAGGATGTGGTGCAAATCTTTGCAATATATATTCTTTCAGAGCGAACGTTTTTAACTAAAATCTTTGCCTCTGGGATGGGGGGTCCCTGGAACAACATATTTTCAGATGGGGGCGGTCGGCGGCCAAATACAGATCATTTCTGTGGGGGTCCTTGACATGAAACATTGATCGCACCACTGATACAGAAACATGAGGGTATTTCAGAAAATAAAACTAAAACTAAGAATCATAATAATTTCCCGACAGGACTCGAGGGACCTGTACAGCGAGTGCCTGCGTTCGTTCTGGACCTGTCCTCACTGTGGCCTCTACATGCCTCTGACGCCGCTGGAGAGGATGCAGCACGAGGCCTCCTGCGGGCCGCCGGGGGAACTGCAGGCGCCAGACAACGGTGAGAATAATCAGCTCTGTGATGATGATGATGAGCCTCAGCCTTGTGATTTATAGATTACAAATACACGTTCAGAGTGTTATATTATACTATTGAAAAATAGCAGATCTACATCTACATCAGATCTCATAGCGCGGCACCGAGTGCCGCACTATGAGCTTATAGGTCAGCTATTTTATTTTATTTTAATTGTGGCTCAAATCTGGAATGTATATTTACTTTCAGGGCGTTTTAAATCAAATCTCTGCTTCTGGGTAAGGTCCCCTGGAACTACGTGTTTTCAGATGGGGGGGGGGGGGGGGTCCGCAGCCTCTTGACATGAGAAAAAGGTTGAGCACCACTGACAGAAACATGGGTTTAGCACCACTGACACAGAAACACCACTGACACAGAAACATTGGTTTTTCAGAAAACTGTCATGAGAGAGAGACATTTTGTAGAATCGAATCGTCCTCGGGTCTAAATGGGTTAAATTCAGCCCACAATTAGACGAGCTAGAAAGTAAGATATTCTATTTTGCCTTTATTGATATATTCACAGTAGTGAATATATCACTACTGTGATTTATACGGCCTTGACCGCTCGGCCGGGCCAGGCCGGTAAGCCACTTCTACTTGGGGGGGTCTCCCGACATCTATATATGCCATCTATTCAAGTATGGGTTTTTTTGAGTGCTGCAACCACTGCAAGGAACAGCAATGTCCCTATGCTTAGAGTACCAGTAGGGGCAAAAGTGGCGCTGTTGTGCTAGAAACAGAGAGAGAGAGAGAGATAGTGTTGCACCTGTTGCCTGCTAATTACAGAGAGAGGGAGAGGTGTCTGCTAAATGCTAATTCCCCCCCACACAGTAACTCTGTCATTTCTCGACCGTATCGGACGTGGGGGCGGCTCGCCGGGAAACCGGGCTGGCACCCTGGGCGCGTTCCTGTGGGGTCTGGAAGTTCCCGGGGGACTCACCGGGGACCCCCACACCACTCCGTTCACACGGGTGTGATTTTCTTTTTTTTATTGAATCTGAGATCCATAATTTATTTTCTTCGTCGTTCACGTTTGTGTATTTCCAGAGCCCGACGACATGAAGGCCAGCTCGTCGTCCTCGTCCAGCCTGACCAGGCTGTACCACTGTGACGTCTGCGACGAAGACTTGACTCTCACCTCCACGGAGATCCTCAAACATAAGAAGAAGCACATGTATTCTTCTAACCGCTCCTGAAATGCCAAGGGCTCAACCTTGACTCGAAAGACTCTGAAAGCTTCGTTCAACTATGAGACTGATGACCATTTCCCAGTCTTTATTGCAAAGATATTGGTGGCGACAGTTAAAAACTAGAACTGCACTCTGTCGAGTGCATACTTGCTTGTTGCACACCAGTAGGCCATAAATGGCCAACTAGTGCGCAAGCAGAGCACGTAAGTATATATATTTCTTACGTCATCATTGAGAGCTAGTCATACATATACTATATACATAGGCTATGTAATTTGTAAGTTGATTAGCGGTATACTGTGGTTACTTTGTGCCAAAAACCGTTCCAGCCAACCCGCCACTTTTGATGCGTATGCAAATAAAACAGCAAATTGTGCCTGATTTGCTGGGACCAGATTACATACATGACCATATTTCTTACGTCACCATTGAGAGCTAGTCATACATATACTATATATATGTAATTTGTAAGTTGATTAGCGGTATACTGTGGTTACTTTGCGCCAAAAACCTTAAATAAATTAATAATTAATAATAAAATTAATTAATAAAACTTTGGTTTTATGTATTTGGCCAGTGGCCACGAACCATCATCTGAAAATGTTTTGTGGCAGGGACCCCCGGATAGAAGATTTGTGTTAAAAAGAATAATACTCAAAAATTGCAGATGTACAAACTTTCAGCACGGCACAGCTCTGAGCTTGCATATCTGCTATATATCTGCTATTTTTGAAAAGCCAGAGTATGAATAAACAAATAATGATGATGCTGTATGAACACGTTTAGCTGGGGACCCCCTTGAACCCCCCCCCCCCCCCCCCCCCCCCCCCCGTTAGGATGGGTACATGCAGAAGGCAAATTCTACATTTAACGTACAGTAGGAAATGCCCTCAAAAACTAAAGAGGACAAAATATTATAATATAACCATTAAGACTTGCCCATCTTATCTGAATATTGAGACGCCGTGCTCACTTAAGTTTCACAATAGATGATATCCAATTAATCCTTTCACGCCCTCTGCAACACTTCCTCAAGAAGGTGATAGTTATCTGTATCTGTTATTCTCTGTTATGTAAGCTGCCAAGTCGCGTGTGAAACGACAAATTCCTACTGAAACCACTTCTATTTTCACAGGTTGATAATCAAATTAGTTTGATACTTATCGTCTCTGGAACTGTCACAAGGACATACCAAATAATTATTGGTATGTGCTTCCGTATACCTGCAGTCTGCAGAATGCAAATGAGTTGACACAGCAGGTTTAGAATGCTCGGAAACAGTGCGACAGGAATGAGGAACCTACAGAGTACAGTATATAGCTCATACATAGTCTGGATTTTCTCGATAGTCAAGGTAATTTACAGTTCTCTCCTTTGCTTTCACAGCAAAGGAGAGAACTCAATCTTGAATTACTTGTTCTAATAGGACATGCCTGTAACGAGACAAGAGTACTGTACATACTGTACATTTTCTGCATTCATTCTCATGTACTGCATTACTGTATTGCACTCTGGCTAGACGCCACTCTTCATTTCATTGTCAAAGTATTTGTATACTATGTGCATTGACAATAAATTGAATCTAAAAAAAAAGGAGAGACATCAGTAACATGAGCACTTGAGCAGATGTGCTTGTGCGCTGAAGAGTAGGGACGGCATTTCATAGTTCCTGTCACCTTTAGTACTTAACCTTTTTGTTTATTACCTTTTCTTTTTTGGCCTTCACTATGACCGTCCTGCCCTCATGTTGTACATAATGGCACGAAGCCCCTGCCTCCCATTCTCTATATGATGACACAAAGCGCCACCCTAATTTGTGACAAATCAAATTCATTTAACTTCATAGCCTTTGTCAAAAGGCTCATGGAGAGTAACTCCCATCCAATCAAGCCTGAGTGAGTGGCAGCTTGTCCATTGGCCACGCACAGGTGTCGGAGGCTATATAAGTAGACCTGTCCTGCACTCAATCCCCCATTCAAGCTGAGAAGATCACCACACCAGTGCTGTGTCTTGTCTACCAACCTCCAGAACACCATCTCTCTCTCCAGTCTCCACCCAATCTGCTCATAAAGCATACTACAAGGCCCACGTACGTCTCAGACCATCGTAGACCTCATTTTGACTCATTTACATAACCGTAAACACGTGACAATCAAATGCAGATCTCTGAAACTACTCCAGTGACGCCCGTTCAGCTGCTCTTGAGAGAATGGACTGGGCAAGATGTTCTAAATGGCACCTCGGCCGAACAAGACCTGGTCATTATTCAAAAGAAACTGCATTTTTATCTGTACTTATATAGCGTTGCACCGACACAAGTGGTAAGGGTCAATTAAAGCCTGTACTGAACCTTCGATGACGGGAGAACTCTTTGGTTTAAAGCAATAATACTCGGAAAACAAAAACCGAAATGAGCAACTACCTGAACATTTGCAGGAAACAAAATGTAGTAAACAACCTGGTCACTATAAAGACAAAAAGAACGTCATAAATCAGAACATTGAAGCAAACGGGGGGGGGGGGGGGGGGGGAAACACAAACTCTGGGAGGCAATTAACCAATTGGGCTGTAGCAATACAATTCTGACGAAATCTACAAGTTTCAGCATTATTTCAGGTGGCTCGCTCACCACTGACAAACTAGTTGCTAGTTGTTTTTTTATCCCACGATTTTGCAACCCATTTCTTTCACCCAGTGTCAATCCTGGGCGCTACACTGACCTCATGCGTCCTTCTATGCATGAGGAGTCCAACCTGCTTCTTTTCACCTGACCGAGAGAGAGCCTTACGGGGCATGTTCCCTGGGCCACCAGCCAAAAAAAGCTTACCATGATCTTTTTTTTAATTAATCTTTATTTACCCAGGGAAGTAGCTGAGCACAGGTTCTCATTTTCAGCAACGCCCTGCACATAGAAACACAGCCTTACCAGCATTCCATCACAGTATGAATGATCAAACTACAATCACTTTCAGTTCAGCACAGCTGATCGAGGTGTGGGTGTCAACTGTCCACTGTCTCGTTGGCACTCGTAAATGTTACTTGCATCAAGGCAATTATGTTGTGTTTCTGCAGGATCTGAACAGTTATTTATTTTAATGAACACATAGTGTTAATCCTGGCCTGCATTCCACAAATTGCTTGTTTAAACTGTTAGGTTGTTCAAAGGCTGCAGCTTCCGAAGACCTGTGAAACAGCATTTCCACAGGTGTCTAGTAATTAAACTTTTCAGTCCTTCAGTCCTGCCCCCATTCTCTATGATGACACAAAGCTCTGCCCTCATTTTCTAAACCTCCGTGCCAGACGCTCTTACTATAATGTCTTGCCATTTGTGTCACATAATATGACAAGGAACTCAAGAAGCTCCTGAAGAACTGAATCCAGAACATTTTGACTCCAGGTAAGAATGTTGTTTTTTTTTTCTTGTGTTTGTGTTTGTTTTTACATGTTAGTAGTAGTCAAGTAATGTGCAAAGCTTATAGAGTAGTAGCCTCGGAAACCCAGACGTTTTATTTCAATAGAGTAGAAGTTCTTATGCGTAACGTGCATGCATACCAGGCCTGTCACAATTATTACATAATCGACTAAACCCAATTATTTGAGATAATCCCAATAATTTTTTGCATAATCGTAAAAAAAAGAAAAATACGCAGAAATAGCAGATGTACAAGCCACCACTTCTTGACCCATTGTAAGCTTGTAGATCAGCTATTTCTGTTTTTGAATGCCGTACAACCATGGTTGTTTTTCACCACCTGTGCGCAAACTAACACACAAACACATAGCACTTACCCTACCCCCTTAGATAGCATTTCTGTAGACTTAGATAGCATTTGATACAGACTTATAGCATGTTATGTAGACAGCACTATAATTGCATTGTATGTAGTCATAGCACGCTATAGTACATATGTATAGCATAGTAGTATATATGTATAGTTTCATTATATAGATATTCCACTGTTACTTTCTTAGCTTACGCATGTTTCATGATAAATGCTTTTATGTGATGTATTCCCATGCTTGTTTTTGTTCTTGCTTAATGTAAATCGCTCTGGATTAAGAGCGTCTGCTAAATGCCTAAATTGTAACACACACGCACATATTAACTGAATATATGGTGATTTCAGGTGTGCCAGACAGTACAGTACCGTACCGTACAGTAGAGGGACCCCCCACATGGGTAACGTGCCGTGGCACCCTGGCCCTGATCCTGTGGGTCCGGAGCTTCCGGGTCTCCGCCGGAGACACACATCCGAAGTTGCACCGCTCAGCGTAGAAAGTGCGGACGTCGTGGCCATCGGTACCAGTGCCACAGTCGATTCGTTGCTTCCGGACCACCCCGACGCAACTGATCGCCAGTGCATCATTACAATCAGCAACCATAGTTTGCATACACTCTACAATCCCAGGTATCTGTTTATTTTGTATTATTATTAAAGTAATTTCCAATCCTTTTTTATTAATGATTAGAAGTCTGGAGCTCCTCTGGTGGAGTTGTTGCCCCTGTGACCCTACTACGGATAAGTGGTTGAAGATGGATGGATGGATTATTATTAGTGTTTTCATCAGTTCCTCCGTCATTTAGGGTCTCCCGGGATGACAATTGCTGTCCCCTAGTCCCCATATTTAACCTCAAATTCAGTTATTGTAATACATAATTATGTTCCCCGACTCTAAACATTTTTGTTATTTTGGAAATGGGGTCAAAATGGTAAATTATATTTGCCGACACCATATTTTTATCCTCAAAATTACGCCTCTGCCTCTAACGTTCTTTTTTTTTCTTCCCCCATTTCCCACTATTAATGAAGGTCGTATGTTAACAGTGGAGGTTGCACCAAGTCTTTGCCATGTGAACTCCCCCCCGGACACGAGTGCACGCTGGCGTTCCAGAAGAGAGAATTCAGAAGAGGCTCCTGCGGTGTCGTCGCCTACGAGCTCCATCCGTCCACGCTGACCGCCTTCCCCGGCGGATGCACCAAGCAGGTGGCGTACATGTTCAACGTGCCCTTTGACTACAACATGTACAAGAACTACCACACGGGGGGGATCTTTGACAAGGACAAACTGTGCGATAAAGAACTTTGGGGCGAGATGCTGTGCTGTGAGAACAACGAGGAGTTTACGAGAGCCAAGGGAGGCAAGGAGTCCTCTCACTCACAGGGTGGTTTTAAAGTGGTCGCCACTATGACAAACAAGCCCATCAGTGTCTGCACTGTGAAAGTCTATGACAGCTCCCGGGTCATAGAGAACCGAAGTCCTGTCGTAAGTCCCCGAGGATACCGCCGGGTTCTTGCCTGGTTTGCGGAAGTAATTGTTCGAGTTAAAGGGGGAGGGGAGGAGGAGGAATCGCGAGCTGTCCGACACACAGAAGACACAGAAGAGGAGACAGAAGACTCCGAGAACTGAGAAGACACGCGTCTCTTATGTGTGAGCGGAGCCTTGTATAGCCAGGTTGTACTAGCTAGATCCTCATTGGTGGAGGCTTTGTTTGATTTTTTGTTTGATTTGTTGGTTCTTTGTATTACACGACTACTCCTCAATATTACCGTGCATGTGTAGTGTACTGTGTAGTATTCTTAAAGATATATAAGAATATAATAATAAAAGCACATTATAGGTCACTTGTGTACCGAATCATTATTATTATAATTATTATTCATACAATCCTTCTTTCCCTAACATCTCATCCCAAATCCATCTTATAGGTGCCCGGTTGCAATTAAAAGTCCTTTAGTCTTATATCTATAATATTATATATTTGGTCCTGGTGGAGACGACAAAGTTCTTCAAATCAAAGACATTCCACAAATGCTTGTTTAAACAGCGTTTTATAGGTGGTTCTTAAAAATGTCCACAGATGCTGTTGCTTCCGAAGACCTGTGGAACGGCATTTCAGAGTTTCTGTCACCTTTAGTACTTTTTGTTGATTGTCTCCACCAGGCCGAAGGCATGGGGAGAGAGGATGTTTTGTTGTCTCCACCAGGCCGAAGGCATGGGGAGAGAGTATGTTTAGTTGTCTCCACCAGGCCGAAGGCATGGGGAGAGAGTATGTTTTATTGTCTCCACCAGGCCGAAGGCATGGGGAGAGAGTATGTTTAGTTGTCTCCACCAGGCCGAAGGCATGGGGAGAGAGGATGTTTTGTTGTCTCCACCAGGCCGAAGGCATGGGGAGAGAGTATGTTGAGTTGTCTCCACCAGGCCGAAGGCATGGGGAGAGAGTATGTTTTATTGTCTCCACCAGGCCGAAGGCATGGGGAGAGAGTATGTTTTGTTGTCTCCACCAGGCCGAAGGCATGGGGAGAGAGTATGTTTTGTTGTCTCCACCAGGCCGAAGGCATGGGGAGAGAGTATGTTTTATTGTCTCCACCAGGCCGAAGGCATGGGGAGAGAGGATGTTTTGTTGTCTCCACCAGGCCGAAGGCATGGGGAGAGAGTATGTTTAGTTGTCTCCACCAGGCCGAAGGCATGGGGAGAGAGTATGTTTAGTTGTCTCCACCAGGCCGAAGGCATGGGGAGAGAGTATGTTTTATTGTCTCCACCAGGCCGAAGGCATGGGGAGAGAGTATGTTTAGTTGTCTCCACCAGGCCGAAGGCATGGGGAGAGAGTATGTTTTATTGTCTCCACCAGGCCGAAGGCATGGGGAGAGAGTATGTTTTATTGTCTCCACCAGGCCGAAGGCATGGGGAGAGAGTATATGTTTAGTTGTCTCCACCAGGCCGAAGGCATGGGGAGAGAGTATGTTTTATTGTCTCCACCAGGCCGAAGGCATGGGGAGAGAGTATGTTTAGTTGTCTCCACCAGGCCGAAGGCATGGGGAGAGAGTATGTTTTATTGTCTCCACCAGGCCGAAGGCATGGGGAGAGAGTATGTTTAGTTGTCTCCACCAGGCCGAAGGCATGGGGAGAGAGTATGTTTTATTGTCTCCACCAGGCCGAAGGCATGGGGAGAGAGTATGTTTAGTTGTCTCCACCAGGCCGAAGGCATGGGGAGAGAGTATGTTTAGTTGTCTCCACCAGGCCGAAGGCATGGGGAGAGAGTATGTTTTATTGTCTCCACCAGGCCGAAGGCATGGGGAGAGAGTATGTTTAGTTGTCTCCACCAGGCCGAAGGCATGGGGAGAGAGTATGTTTTGTTGTCTCCACCAGGCCGAAGGCATGGGGAGAGAGTATGTTTAGTTGTCTCCACCAGGCCGAAGGCATGGGGAGAGAGTATGTTTTATTGTCTCCACCAGGCCGAAGGCATGGGGAGAGAGTATGTTTTATTGTCTCCACCAGGCCGAAGGCATGGGGAGAGAGTATGTTTTATTGTCTCCACCAGGCCGAAGGCATGGGGAGAGAGTATGTTTAGTTGTCTCCACCAGGCCGAAGGCATGGGGAGAGAGTATGTTTTATTGTCTCCACCAGGCCGAAGGCATGGGGAGAGAGTATGTTTAGTTGTCTCCACCAGGCCGAAGGCATGGGGAGAGAGTATGTTTTATTGTCTCCACCAGGCCGAAGGCATGGGGAGAGAGTATGTTTTATTGTCTCCACCAGGCCGAAGGCATGGGGAGAGAGTATGTTTTATTGTCTCCACCAGGCCGAAGGCATGGGGAGAGAGTATGTTTAGTTGTCTCCACCAGGCCGAAGGCATGGGGAGAGAGTATGTTTTATTGTCTCCACCAGGCCGAAGGCATGGGGAGAGAGTATGTTTAGTTGTCTCCACCAGGCCGAAGGCATGGGGAGAGAGTATGTTTTATTGTCTCCACCAGGCCGAAGGCATGGGGAGAGAGTATGTTTTATTGTCTCCACCAGGCCGAAGGCATGGGGAGAGAGTATGTTTTATTGTCTCCACCAGGCCGAAGGCATGGGGAGAGAGTATGTTTTATTGTCTCCACCAGGCCGAAGGCATGGGGAGAGAGTATGTTTTATTGTCTCCACCAGGCCGAAGGCATGGGGAGAGAGTATGTTTTGCACTCCGTGTGTGTCCGTCCGTTCATCCTTCCGTCCGTCCGTCCGTCCGTCCGTTACCAGCTAATATCCGGCACCGTTGTCCCGATCCATGCCAAACTGTGCACACACTCCCTGGATGCCAACGACAAAACACTACATTTCTGTAGATTGGTCTTCACCCATCAATATTTGAATCAGTCAACACAATCCTGTAGTGTAGTGGTTTGAAATTTGAACAGAAGTAATTTGATTACAAACAGAATACAGTAGGCTATAGGCCTATAGCACACGGATGTATCATGTATGCAACTTCCATAGGCCTTTGCGGCTGCCGCCTGGCTCCAGGCTCTGGAGACGACCTGCCTCTCCCCATCACATTCCGATCTGCCCATGCAGTCCATTGAGGTTTTAAGAACCCACCTATATTCTCCTTGGCTTTCAATTACACTTGATCCTATATCTAATGTGTTTTTAAGTAACTCGTGAAACAACATACGTGAAAATGGGTTAGATGTGCTCTATACAGTAAATAATTATTCGATTTTTATTAATTTTTTTTGCAAAGATCCACATTAAGGTGGTGGTCTGCAGACGTGAGCATGCATGACCCATGACCCATGTCATGCAGTCCTATAGCCACTCCTTCCTGCAGTGTCTGGGGTGATACCTGCAGGTCTGACCTGATCTCTGACAGGTTGGACATGCTATAGCCCGTGAGCTGCTGGTCGGTATCACCTGAGGGGAATAATAGGGAATCCATGGGTGTAGAACAGGTGGTGGGCAACTAGCTGCGGCCCCCATCTTCACTTATCAGAATACTGATATAGTATTGATTTCAGCTGTTACAATTCCAAACCCGCTTTACTTACTTCATGACTATAGTATTTAATGACTGGTACTTAATGACTAGTATTAAAATGTGATTGTCTTTTTGTGTCCTTACAATGTAGTTTTGTTGAGGAGATCTTGAATAAACAAGAAGGTGGCCGCACACACCAATAGCTAGAGTACCAATATTTATTAGGACAGCAGGTAAGACAGGAATATCCAACGTTTCGGCGGTTAAGCCTTCATCAGGGTAGTTTTGTTAACAGTTCATAAAGTTAACATAACTATAACTAAATGCATTTGAAATTCAATAAAAAGGTTACTTTTCAGGATTCCCATTCAAAAAACGCAAAAAAATATTTAGGTTTTAAATTCAAATATCTACCGATCTACAAGCTCAAAACATGTCACAATGCGACGTGTTTTGAGCTTGTAGATCAGCTATTTTTGCTACGACAGTAATATGCACCGTGTCCCCTCTGGAGTGAGTGTGAAAATATATTGGCCCTCGCCATCGTCAAAGTTGCCCACCCTTGAAATAAATCAATACATTTGTATTTTTTGTGCTTTTTATTTATTTGATCAAGTATTTATTTATTTAACCGTGTTATTTATATCACAGTTTTTTATTTCATGCTGACTTTTCATAATCATGCATGGCTTCTTCACTTTACATTTAATGACTTATTTTACAGGACAATGACTTGACACAGCAGTCTGTCAATCAACACAAACAAGGCGGGGTCATGGGCGGGGGATGTCATGTACAGGAAATCATCATATATACAGTTAAAGAAATTAGAAAAGGTAAGGCCCGTAGATGCTTTTTGGGAGTGGTTTTGTAGGAGTCTAGGGATTCACATTTCTTAATGGCCGTTGGTAGGGCGGTCCTCATTTATAGTAATACAGGGGTCCTTGACGGAGTTCCAGTGGGTCCCCAGCTAAATGATGTAGTTATATTAAACAAATAGGTCTGTAACTCAGACTAGAGAGTGAACCAAATAAATGAGCCCTAACAGGTCAATTTGGTTCCATTCGTAAGCTACACGCTCAGAGTTAAATTAACGTAGATTTGGTTGCCCTGCTGCTGAGGACAGACCCAGCTCTGAGAACAGTTCAGGGTCTCTCTCCTCAAGATGAGTGATGAGTGAGTTAGCAGCCCTGTCTCCTTTCTTCTTAAGAATGTCAACGAGACAACGTGCCCTGTCCGCTCTGGCAGAGTTCTCCTCGAGTACTGAGTCTTTCTCGCCATCGTTCAAGCACTTGTCCTCCAAGAGGTCATCCAGGAGCTGCTTGAGGTTGGCAAGTGATATTTTATCTACAAATTTACTCCGGATCTCGATTAGTTTATCTAGGAGAGGGAGAGAGAGAGAGAGAGAGAGAGAAATACAACAGATAAATAAGACATAAATCAATCCATAAAACATTTACACCCTGTTGAGTCTAATTGATAAACTTCAGCTTAAAATGTGAAAAATAGCTAAGCATTTTGTGTCTTTTTTTCTGTCAAGCTTGTAATAATGTAAGCATTTACATCATGGAGAATGAAATGCCCTGAGCTACCTGTAGCCTGTAGGCTGTGACCAGTCATGTGAAACTCCCAGTAAGCCTATAGGAAGTACTGCCACTGTGCCACACCCCAGATATTTCAAATCAGTGGTGGTAGCCTATTATAACAACAGCCTGCTTCAGGTTTTGAACTGACAGCTCTTGTAGGCCTATATATACATACAATCACTTATACTTTTGCTATACTTGTACAAAACATTTAAATTGGTAGCCTATATTTCTGTGGTCAAGATGTACCTTTTTCAGATGCCATTCCCATCGCGCTTTCATTATAAAACTGCTACTTTTGAACACAACCCCCCCCCCCACACACACACACACACACACACACACACACATATCCTGAGTCACAACATAGGGGATGATAGAGGGTACGGTAAAAATGCCTACGTGTATATATACTGTATATATATATATATATATATATATATATATATATATATATATATATATATATATATATATATATACACACAAACACCTTTAACCCATTCTGACCTGAGATCAGATTAATACGAGGTTTCCACTGGACACACACTGGTCTGATTAACCCGTTCTGACCTGAGATCACATTCTAAAAATGTCAGTCGTTCTTCGATTTTTCAAAAAATAGCAGACCTACAAGCTCGTAGCGCGCCACTCGGTGGCGCGCTATGAGCTTGTAGATCTGCTGTTTTTCAATAGCTAAACCATAACATGATGGCTAACACCAAAACGGGTTCCCGGTCAGAATGGGTTAAGTGATTTGTCTTAATAAAATAAGTGTTAAAAAGCTACATATTGTGATATTATTATTATTATTATAGTGTTTGTTGCAGAAACATGAGTCTCTATGTCACTCCAGCTTTTTATTAAACACAAAATGCATTTTCAGAAACTGAAACCAATTTTTATCTAATCAGGACCAGGATACAGATCAAAGTTTGTCTGCTCATTTCTTTATGGCATCTATTGCAATTCCACTTGTTTAATGATTAAACAAGTGGAATTGTAAGAGATCATAGAGCCATAAGGAAATGACAAACACTATAACATTTTAAGCTCATAAATATAGCTACTCTCTCCTGGTTGGCCTATAGGCCTACCTGAAACTGTATTTTCTGTTTATTAATAAAGTGCTGGAGAGACAGTGAGACCAGCTCTGTTACTGAACAAACACAATGGTTACTTTCAGAATGTAGTGATTTAACCTTTTAACTAAAATCTTTGTGTTTTAACCAAAAAATATCACTTTAGGCTACACTACCTTTAAGGTGCCCTGATTGATTGACATAAAAAGGCAAACCCAAAATGCAACACTTTGTTTTCAAGAGTGGCATTACAAAGTTTACTTTTTATTTGCCAACACTGCTATTTTCAGCAATCAATCAATTTAAATTATTGTTTATTAATTGACAAATATTGTACAAATAATAACAAATAAACTAATTTTATTTAAATGTGGTAGCATATAGGCTAAATAACTATCCTTTCTTTTTCCTTTATTTTACTCAGACATTACTCAGACATGACAAGACATCAGTGAGTTGGACAAAGTTAAAGTAAAACCAAACCAGATTAAAACATTTCTGTTTAGATTATTTGGCAATAACGATAGCTGTGCAAAACATAATATAGGTTATAGTTTCCAGCACGAATTTGATGTAGCCAAATGTTAACATTTAGGCTGCCTTTATACATAACTGCCTAATTGAAATCTAATAAAACGGTCGTCTTACCTGTCATTTTCCTGGGTCAAGCGAAGGATATTATTCAAATCTAACGTTGTCAGGTAAAACTTCTCAGACGTTTAGGCAAAAAGGTCACAACACAAACGTTGAAACAAAGTGTTTGTGCCCACTGCCTAGCAAAGGGCTTGTATTTAACTATCTATAAAGTTGCCTCCAGCTTATACTGAAACCCTATTGGCTGTCTGGCTGACAATGTCATCTCACCTAGATAGTGTAGGCCTACTGTAACCTGTACGACTTGAACCTGGTATTCCTGACTTGCAGGTCTGCATTCTGGGACAGTTTTGGGATTAGGCCTATATTTCTGTGTACTATCACTAGAATGTCTAGAATAACTGGTTTTCAAGCTTTTTTCTAATAACGTTTAATGAAAGTTTCAATGCATTAGTTAGGCTATATGGCATTCAAATCCTCTGCTATGTTCTTAAAACCACATTTGTGTGAAGCCTGACTTCTAAAGGTGGGAAATAGGTACTGCAGTCTGATTCGCATTGGGGGACCAATACAAGTCATTACAGCCCTGTTTACACAAACAATGATGAAGGCCTACTCTAGTCTAAAGTCCATTCCTAATCCAATAATGCTGCTGCTCTGACAGAACTCTATATTTCTAATGTGATTAATCCGTTCTCAAACCTTCTATTTTTTTTTATATATATATATATTTTTTTTATCCCACGATTTTGTAACCCATTTTTCACCCCTGTGTCAATCATCTAATGTGATCCTGGGCTCTACACACCCTCCACCAACCTAGTCCCCATATATGGGGGACAAGGGGAGAGCAACGGACTTGAACTCATGCTTCCTTCATGCCTGAGTGTCCAAGTTGCTCCTTTACACCTGACAGGGGGGAGTTTCCCTGGTTGGACGTATAGCGCGTGGAAGGAACACGTTATTCCAAATTCAAATCTTCTATTAACGGCTAGGTGTGCTGTCATGTCATGCTCTTTTCAGCATGGCTGGATAGCCTACTGTATATTTCAACCAATTGCTTTGGTCAGAAGAAATATACCTGCAGTAATATAAAAATTTCATTCCACTTGTCTTTTGCCTTTTTTCTCCTTTTTTAGGGTGACTCCTCTGTGTACACATGCAGTACACATGAGGTACACTGGTAAACACAATACGCCTACTTGTGCATGGCTGAACTTTAACATGCGGGCCGCATTAAGTGAAGATGGGGGCCGCAGCCAGTTGCCCACCACCTTTTTCTACACCCATGGATTCCCTATTATTCCCCTCAGGTGATACCGACCAACAGCTCACGGGCTATAGCATGTCCAACCTGTCAGAGATCAGGTCAGACCTGCAGGTATCACCCCAGACATTGCAGGAAGGAGTGGCTATAGGACTGCATGGCATGGGTCATGGGTCATGCATGCTCACGTCTGCAGACCACCACCTTCACGTGGATCTTTGAAAAAAATGATAAAATCTAATCTTTATTTACTCTATAGAGCACATTTAACCCATTTTCACGACTTTTCAAAAATAGCAGACCTACAAGTTCATAGCGCAGCACTCGGTGCCGCGCTATGAGCTTGTAGATCTGCTATTTTTCAATAGCTAAAGTATAACGTAATGCTTAAATTGAATTAAGTTGACTTGATTGATTGACTGACATAACAAAGGGCCTGTCAGCTCAAACCCATAATGCAATACTTTGTTTTCAAGAGTCCACAAATGTCAGTAGATTACAAATGAGAAAAAATAAAATAAAACTAGAACTGCACTCTGCCGAGTGCATACTTGCTTGGTGCACACTAGTAGGCCATAAATGGCCTACTAGTGCGCAAGCAGAGCGCGCAAGTACTTTCGACCGCTGGAAAGTATCACATCTCAGTATCTCTGTGAAGGAACGTTTGAAATGTATAATCATTACGTGTAACTATTTGCTACCTAACTACTTTTTTACAGAAAAATGAATCATTGATATGTGATGAAAAAAAAGGTATATAAACTGAATTTAAATATATTATACAGTATAATTATCTTATTACTTATTGTAAATTGTCAATTGTCATCTGTATAATCTGGTCCCAGCAGATACCACATTACGTCATCTTTGAGAGCTGGGACCAGAGTACACGGTGTGTATATGTATGACTAGCTCTAAGTGATGACGTAAGAGATATGGTCATCTGTGTAGTCTGGTCCCAGCAGACCAGGCACAGATTTACAAATTACAAATCACATTACAACTACATACAGAGTATGTAGTTGTAATTTGATTAGCAGTATACTGTGGTTACTTGGTTCCAAAAAGTGAAGCCAAGTTTTTTTCAACCGTAAGTCTGTGCCTGGTTTGCTGGGACCAGTTACAACATTACGTCATCGTTGAGAACTGGGACCAGAGTACATGGTGTGTATATGACGTAATGTTGTAACTTGTAACTTGTAACTTGTAACTAGTCCCAGCAAACCAGGCACAGACTTACGGTTGAAGAAAACTTGGCTTCACTTCGAAGAGACCAAGCGAAATGATTACTTGCGCGCTCTGCTTGCGCAAGTAATAAAATAATAATAATAGGCCTACATAGCCTATTCCATTTCTCCCCTTTCCCATTCCAAGTGCATTTGTCTTAAATGTAATGAGAGCGTCGCTATTCCAAAGCCATTTTCAGCAATGATATTATGATGTTTCCGGTGGTCATTTTGAAAGTAGCTCTCGAGTCAAAAAGTGTGGGCACCCCTATGTATAGTATAGTTTAGTATAGTATGTATAGTTTATAGTTTCATTATATAGATATTCCACTATTACGTTCTTATCTTACACATGTTTCATGATAACTACTTTTTATGTATGTGATGTATTGCCATAACATGCTTTTGTTCTTGCTTAATGTAAATCACTCTGGATTAAGAGCGTCTGATAAATGCCTGAATTGTTGTAACGTGAAATCCTTAACGATGTTAAGCTCCATGTATACTTTTTCCATGTTTTGAAATTGACCCAACCCTCCAAACTAGGGACACCTTTAACCCATTCTGGAAGGGAACCGCTTTTGGTGTTTTAAGCATTATGTTAAGCATATACTTTAGCTGTTGAAAAAATTGCAGATCTACAAGCTCACAGCGTGGCACTCAGTGCCGTGCTATGAGCTTGTAGATCTGCCATTTAAAAAAAAATCGTGAAAATGTGGTGCAAATCTTTGAATATATTCTTTCAGAGCGAACATTTTTTAACTCAAATCCTTGGTTGTGGGCGCTCCCTTGCAACAACATATTTTCAGTTGGTGGCCAATTACGTATATTTTTTGGGGTCCTTTACATTCAAATATTGAGAATCATATAGGTATTTCAGAAAACTCAGGATTTAGAATACTATTTTTTCCTTTTTTCTCAACGTTAGGCCTAAATAGATCACCGAAGTCCTGACGTAACACGCTCATCCCTTCGATTCCCCTGGTTCACGGAAGTAATTTCTCTATGGAGAATAACATGGGGTGATCTTAATATCGTCTACTATAAGCATTGTGGTCCAAAAATAAACAAGCCGTCTCGGCGTTATTGTCAGGGAGGTGTCTCTGTATCGTTTGCAACAGTCAGTCACTCATATATGATACAGTCTGCTTCTAGCGAAAATGTAACTAATTCAGTAGCAGTAACAATATAGCGTTTTCTCTCAGTCAGTTGATTCTTCATATCCATATGAGTGAAGCGGCCGGGGTGACATTTTTGAGGCGATCTAAAATCCCCCCTATGGGGATTACAATGCAAATAAAAAGTACATGATCCTGTGGGTTTATAGCGCCCTCTACAGATATTGACGTCAGACTTCAGACAGTGCTCTATGGGTTTTAAACTTGTATTTCTGTGTCCTTTCAGGCGAGGCCATACTGGGGGACCAAGAGGTGGATCCACCACACTCACGTCCCTACATGGCGTCCATCCAGGTCGCTCAGGGGGAGACCACCAGGCACGAGTGTGGCGGCTTTCTGGTGGCGCCTCAGTGGGTGATGACTGCAGCTCACTGCCAGCCAGCAGGGTGAGTTCTGGTGGCTCCTCAGCTCACTGCCAGCCAGCAGGGTGAGTTCTGGTGGCTCCTCAGCTCACTGCCAGCCAGCAGGGTGAGTTCTGGTGGCTCCTCAGCTCACTGCCAGCCAGCAGGGTGAGTTCTGGTGGCTCCTCAGCTCACTGCCAGCCAGCAGGGTGAGTTCTGGTGGCTCCTCAGCTCACTGCCAGCCAGCAGGGTGAGTTCTGGTGGCTCCTCAGCTCACTGCCAGCCAGCAGGGTGAGTTCTGGTGGCTCCTCAGCTCACTGCCAGCCAGCAGGGTGAGTTCTGGTGGCTCCTCAGCTCACTGCCAGCCAGCAGGGTGTGTTCTGGTGGCTCCTCAGCTCACTGCCAGCCAGCAGGGTGTGTTCTGGTGGCTCCTCAGCTCACTGCCAGCCAGCAGGGTGAGCACCTAGGGCTCCATTTTCCGTCACCGCTAAAAACCCTGATTTTCAAATGACTGATTTTACAATTGCTGAAAATAGCTGATCTACAACTTAGCTCACAAGCTTGTAGATCTGCTATTTTCAGCATGCAACCAAGTGTAAAATGACTTGTCTTTCTTTTATACTGGACCTTTTTGTCCCTTCCTAACATTTTAGTCTATTTTTTATTTGTTGACAAAACGTTCAATATATTTAGTCTTATATGTTAGTCATCATAGCTTAATAATAATAATAATAATATATACGATTTATATAGCGCTTTTCTGGGTACCCAAAGTCGATTTACAGAAAGAGTACAGACATATTTATTAGAAAACTATTTAAAAAGGTTTAAAATGAGGTCATGTACTCAAGAAAGACGCAGGAACAGAACAGAGCGGAACAGAGATAGAGTCCAGATATAGTGATTGTGTAGAAAAATCACACCCGTTTGAACTGAGTGGTGCAACTCCTCTCTCTCTCTCTCTCTCCCTCTCTCTCTCTCTCTCTCTCAGGCAACAGTACAGCAACTATCTCTCTTTCTGGCACAACAGCGCCCCTACTGGTACTAATAGTCATACTCGTGCTCATTAACACATACATAGGCGAACGCATAGGCGGACACATACTGGCGGACACGGACATTGCTGTTCCTTGGAGTGGTTTCACCGCTCAAAAACAGCTACTGAACCTGACAATATCAACGAAGACAAACAAGATATCAAGCCATCTTTGTACACATTTTGGTGTCGTGTCAAATTTGCACAGGGGCACACAGGGTGGCACACACAGGGGCACACAGGCTGGCACACACAGGGGCACACATGATGGCACACACAGGGTGGCACACAGGGTGGCAAAGAAGAACCTAGTTATACAAGTGCATGAACAAGGTGACTCTACAATACGAAGACAGACAAATAGCCTACTGGCAGAAAAGGTCATGATAAATTATCAGTCCATCGCTGCCCTCTGGTGGTCAGCAACAAGGCAGTCAGTAAGAAACACAGGGCCTGTTCTACTGCCTTGTGCTCTACAAGACAGTCAGGAAACCGGGTTCATCTTTAATACATCACCAATAAAAAAATCAGCCGGAATAATTCAAAATATTTCAACTTCACACGACAAACAGGACCGGATGACTATATTGATTGCTGCTCTTTCTCCACATCACACCATCAAAGAATACTACAACTGGACCAGGACCAAACCCCAACCAAACTAACCCAAATTAAAAAGACTACCAACAGCGGTACAAAATGAATTGCCTACATTCAATCATTTAACATTTGATATTTTATATGCCTATAGACCTACAGTAAAATAACTACCAAATATTACCATAATAAATACAATGTGTGCATTTTGTCTTACAGTCACAAATAAAGTCAACGTACTACTCTTCAGCAGCAGCAACATAGAATTCACCTCGGCCCCCCATTTATTTTGATTGATCATGTTACATCCTGACCCGCCGGTTCTCTTTGGAGAGGCTCCTGCAGTACGCCAGAACAATCCTCCATCGACCGCATGAATGACCAGGGAACCCCCTATGGAGATCTTCTTGCAGTCTGGCAGCACCTTATTTTTTGAATAATTTCATTTGATTGTTTCATTGTTCACGATTGTTATGTTTATTGATCCTGTTGTTGTAAGTGTTGTAAGTAAAACTAGTGTTGACTAATCATTGCACACACTACCAGTCTGTCAGAACCACACACCACCCAGCCTGCACACACACCACCCCGGCTGCACACACTACCAGTCTGTCAGAACCACACACCATACCCAGCCTGCACACACTACCGGTCTGTCAGAACCACACACCACCCAGCCTGCACACACACCACCCAGCCTGCACACACTACCAGTCTGTCAGAACCACACACCATACCCAGCCTGCACACACTACCAGTCTGTCAGAACCACACACCACCCAGCCTGCACACACACCACCCAGCCTGCACACACTACCAGTCTGTCAGAACCACACACCATACCCAGCCTGCACACACTACCTGTCTGTCAGAACCACACACCACCCAGCCTGCACACACTACCAGTCTGTCAGAACCAGCGCATACCAGAACGTTGAAGCCCAGCAGAGGAATTTGCTCTTCCGTCTCCAGTTGGAGGGCAGTTTTGATGTGGACAAGTCTCTCGCCATTGTCAATGACACCATTTTCCCTGCCGATGACAAATCTGCAGGCTCAATCATAATGAGCAAGAGAAAGAAGGCAGCTATAATGATGATCTATAGTATACCAGTGACGAGGAGGAAGACGTGATTGAGGATGGTGAAGAGAAAGATGACCACACAGAGCAGCCAAATATTAGCCTGTTGGCTGGACCGGGAGCTTCCAGTTCTACCCTTCTCAGACATGCCCCCCTCAGACCCTCCCCACTCAGTTCTCCCAAGTCACCCACACCATGGGACCTCTAATAAAAGAGTGCTCTAATAAAAGAGTGCCTCAGTGCAAAAAAAGAAGGCTCTGGAAGGTCACGCTATATGGACACATCATAGACACTTATTGTGTTGCATTCCAGGCTAGTGTTTGTGCAGGCTTTATTTTCTGTAGCATTGATGTGTGCCTATTAAGCGACCCTAGGTTAAAGTGACCCAAGCCTGCTTGATTGTACCTGATTGATTGTCACCTGTGTGTAAGCTGCACTGAGGGGTAATCAGTACAATGAGACTCCATGTGAGTGAGGGAGAGCAGGCAGAACTATGTTTGCTGTGAAGAGAGAGGTTAGCTGTGCTGTTTGAGACTACAGAAAGAGCATTGTTTGTGAGTTTAATGTTTATTTCCATTTAATGCAAGGAATGTAACACATATTTGGATTTAGACAGGATTGTTATGATTTTGGTTTGATTATTTAAATGCCAATTGTTTAACTGCTTTTTGATGTCAACACCTTGATGCTTATTTCCCAAGAGGCCTATATAGCAATATTTTATTTCATAGTTTTACTGAATACTTTAGTAGTTTTACTGAACTAGACTGAACTACTACTGGGAGGTACCATTCTGGCGCATGGAAGGACGTGGCTCTGTGTGTTGACTCCTGTCCGGGCCCCTCCTACGTCTCACCAGGTCCACCTTACATGAACGTTATGTAATACCATCCTAAATCAAGTTCTGTAAATACAATACAAAATCCAGTGCAGCTCAATATTGCAATATTGCTCAATGTTCAATGCTTTATGCTGTATGTGTTCGAGCAGTGGGCCATGGCAGATCTCACAGGACTATTATGTCGAGAGCCTTCTTAAGGCGTCTGACTCCAAGAAGGTTAAAAGAAGATTGCAATGGTTTGGTCATGGACCTGGCACATCTGACAAAAACTGTGCCATTTGGCGAAATTGGACAACAGCTTGCTGTCGCTGTTCCAGCAGCCAATATTATACAACTTCAGAAACTTTATACATCCACATATGATAACAGCATCCTAAGGTTAGCAAGGAATATCACCTCTAATACTAAGCATGTGTGCTATGGAGAATATAGGTTGCTACCTTCAGGAAGGAGATATGGTGTACCAGCATACAATAAGGTCAGACTAAAGAGGTCCTTTGTCTACCAGTCGACCTTGAGGCTTAATCAGGAGATGTAGTAGCCACAGGATAATCTAAGCGGTGGATATTGCTCATGTCTTTATGTATGTAAATTGTCCTGTTCTTTGTGTTTGTATATGTGTTCTGCATACTTGGCTGCTGTGTCGCAAGACAGATTTCAGTGTGAACTGACAATAAAGTACTATATCATATCATATCATATATATATATATATATATATATATATATATATATATATATATATAATATTCCGGCAGCGCTACAAGAAGTGGATGACTTGAGTGCCGCCCTGGAGGATATTCAGAGGGTGTTGAAGGAGAACATGGGGTCCTACTGTGTCTATGGAAAAGAATAAAGATATTTGAAGACTAGACTGTTTCAGTTTGATTTGCTTGTGTGAAGATTTGACAGATGTTACAAAACTGATGGGTAACACATCAGTTTTAAAGGTTATTTTTGTATGCCTCTGGTCTTTACCGATTGTCCTGCTAACTAAAACCCAGATTTGTCAGACATCTAGCCTTGAACAATATAGTGGGTGTCAACTATTTCAATACTCTCACGTCATGTTTCTTGCTCAACTTAGTGCTATAACCACTTAAACCCTAGTCTAGTCTTTGCCAAAAAATAGCTCTCACCAGGTCAGGCCCTGTGTGTTGCACCAGACTCCCAGCAGCAGGCACTTTATTCTGGAATGGTGGATTCTCGAGCCGCAACGGTTCCGTGTAATAAACTTATGAAGAAATGTATAAAAAAAATAAAAAAAATAAGAACATTGCACTGTAGTATACTTTAGTATTCTACAGTAGTACGAGAGTAAACTGCAACAGCTAGTACGCTAGTACACTTCGGGCTAAAAACGGCCATATAGCCGTCATCACAAATCACAAACATATTAACCCATTTAGGCCTGATGTCGAAATGTTAAACGTTCGCTCTGAAAGAATATATATTCAAAGATTTGTGCCGCATCTTTTTACGATTTTTCAAAAATAGCTAAAGTATAACATAATGCTTAGTTAAAACACCAAAAGGGATTCCCGTCCAGGATGGGTTAATTTCAAGGACCCCCCAGTTTCACACGCATTATGCTATACGGACCCCCGATTTAATGGCATTTCTATCTCTGGCACCTGATCAAAAATGCAATAAATATTTTGAACTGAAGTCTTGGTGTGTGCGACCCACTACCGTGGTGGTCACATGAAGAGTAATATCTCTGGTACCCCAATTTATATTGTAAAACCACTGTTCATTTAACTCTGACGGTGTTCATTTAACTCTGACGGTGTACAAATGGAACCAAATGAACTACATGCCTAACACCGTGGTCAAGGACCAGCCTGAATCGGACACAGCCTGTGGGGACTGGGGGGTGCAGGCCGTTACACAATTATATATTGTAGGATATAATCTTTCAAAAGTATACCCATTGTTTTATAATAGACATTTCATAATGTGCAAATCATACATTACATATAAAGTGAGAGATTTTCAATTGTGCGATTCTGTGTAGTGATTTCTTGAAATGTTTGCTAAAAAGACAAATGTTCCATACTAGAAGATAGCAAAAAAACAACGGCAGGCATGTTTGCCACTGGGATATTTCCTGGTTTCAGAGAATTGCAGGAGAACAGACCATTGAGTGAGGGCAGAGACGGTTACTAAAGAAAAGAAAAATAATAATTGCTGCAATTACGCAAGCAACGTTTCCATGTTTTGTATACTGCATGTACTGTAGAAGCCATTTTACTGTGTTTTGTATTTTCTGAGTATTCTTTCTGTTATTATTTAGCCTTAGCCTAGTTTTGAGAATATTCTGTTGTTTATTGGATAATTGGTTTATTGTTTTGGGCACAAACGGCCACGCCGCCCAGGCCTAGGCTTTAATTATGGACAGGTGTGGGGGGAGAATTCATGCACCTACTGTACGTGGAGACATGGTTTTTACCAGTAGCACAGAAGAACGAGTAAACGTTTGTATCATGCACTTTATTTCGAGTAAAAGCAAAGCAAAATGAATGCAACTTGTGGACATTGAAATTCTTCATGCCTGCGTAAGCCTATACACCCATTGACTGTATACTGTATTTATCGTCACTCATGGTCCCTTACACCCCATCCAGGGCCCTGAGGTCAGCTGACCAGCGGCTCCTGACTGTGCCCAATTCCAATCTCAGGTCCAGAGGTGACCGTGCCTTTTCGGTGGCTGGCCCCAAACTCTGGAACTGTCTGCCCCCTCATATTAAGTCTGCTCCCTCCTAAGAGGCCTTTAAGTCTTTACTAAAAACCCATTTCTTCTCCCTGGCTTTCAATGTTTGACCTAATTAACCTGTGTACTTTTTGTGTTGCTTTGATTTTGTAATGTTAACCTGTGTACTTTTGTTGCTTTGATTTTGTTTTACTATGTTACTTGTGTCATGTTTCCTGTACAGCACTTTGGTTGGCCTCCTGGTCTTTGAAAATGTGCTCTATAAATAAAATTTGATTTGATTTGATTTGATTTGATTGACTGGGCGCATCAGTGGGTTTGACATTGAAATGTTTGAAAGCCGACAAACAGCACTTACACTGCATGTAGGCACAGAAGGCTTGAATTGGTTTAGTTTACTTTCTGTGGCAACACTGAGTTTGAGAGCAAACAGCTCTCAGTCTGTGAGACAGGAGTGTATAAGGACCCAAAACAGCTACAGGCTCATTTTAACAGCATTGCTGTTAAAAAAAAAAAAAAAGTAATGAAGGGCTGTTTGGACAACTCACTGTCTGCACACATATACTGTACAGGACAGGACTTCCTTGCAAAGAGATTTTCTAAATATTAAATTGTGAAATAAAATAAATGTCTGAGCCATGGCAGGAATTGCAAACAAAGATTTTATCCCCCCCACATAGGAGAATAAAACTCTGCAGGAGAATGCCATGGACACACCAGCATTCACACATATATAATTAAAAAATATATATTATGTCTGAGCCACGGCAGGAATTGGAAACGACTAAGATTTTATCCCCCCCCCACATAGGAGAATAAAACCTTGCAGGAGAATGCTGGACACACCCGGAGAACAGAACAGAGCTGCAGCAGGACATTAGAGAAGTGGCAAACACAGAACACAGGTGGAGATAACTGATAATAATCACAGGGAGGCGAGACAACGCAGGCAACAGTAACTATAGGGCAGCCACACCAGGAAACTGCTAGGAACAATACTACAAAATAAAAGGAACACAACAGTGAAGTAAAAACTAATATCCTAATACTATATAATAATACCCTAAGCTGCTATACTACAGGGCGTGTATATCACTACAAAATAAAACACATCCTGACGTTTGGTCTCTATATCATGGGACCCAAACTTACAAAATACATGATCAATACATAGACCAGTTCCATGATGAATGAACAAAACAGATCAGAGATCAATAGACCAGTTCCATGATGATGAATGAACAATTAACAGATCAACAGACCAGTTCCACTGAAGTGGGAAAGATTTCTTCTCTATGATAATGGCTTGTAATGACAGCCTCCCTCCCTCCCTTTCAAGGGGGACCAGCTAAATGATAGTTAGGAACCAAATGGACCCTTGTGGGGTCTTGTCACTGGCAATAAAGTCTTGAATCTTGAATCTTGAATCTTGGGAGGGATAGAAAAAGAATACATTTATAATAACTATTAGGCTACATCAGAAAAGATTGAGCTTTAAACTTTAGCTGCCAAGCCTGCAAGCTTTTGTTATGAATATTATAATTAGACCTAAATATTGCATAGAAATAAATGTAGGCCTATGATAAATGTAGACCATATAGGCCTACACAATAAAACAAACACAAATAGCAAAGCATTTTCTGAAAGACTTAAAATAATTATTCTATTACCGGTAAATACATCGTTTTTTTCGAAAGATATTTGTAGTGTATTGCTTCTCCAGGGACTACTTTATGTGGCAGACCACTCTGCCTTGTGCTATATAGGTGCTCTTAGGTCCTGCGCAGCTGCATTGAATATCCTTGATTGATGTGTGTCAGTTAACCATACGCGACAATATTAAAGCTCGCGAGGTTTTAAGGCTGCGCGCCTGAAAAGCACAGACATACAAGCCCTCGTAGCGTTATATGCGCTGGGCATGTAGTCTTGTAGCTCTGATATTTTCGTCTCGCGCGGCTGCACCGCGGCCGCTTTTCTTTAGTCTTCAAGTGTACCTGTTTCATGCTGGTCGCATGAAGCCGGGAGAAGAGAAAGAAAAATGAAGTGGGAAAACACGCACCTATATAATAATAAAGGTGAGTTATTACATTATTAATTATTAATGAGTTATTAATTTTAAATGTTTTCTCATAAACTCGACGAAGAGCCACATTTAATTGTGACTGGCTGCGCAACAAAACACACACCACCACCGCATGCACTCGATAAGTTTTAACAAGTTTTATATGTCAATTAAATGAAGGGACATTAATGCAGTAGTTTTTTTTTTTACAAACACACACCGTGGAGGAGATAAAGACGTGAGGTATTAAAAATAACTTTTATTTTCTTAATGTTCTTTGGCCTATTGAACACCTTAAGCCCAACTCCTAGGACGGTCGGTCGGTAACCCTTTTGGGGGTTTTACATTTCAATAAACCTATATTTTTGGCTAGCCATGTAGCCTACGACATAATTGTTTGGTAAAGTGGCCCAGAAAGTGAACAGTGTAACATTGTATCAGCGTAGGCTAGAGAGTAGCCTATACGGACCACATGGCAACACTTTATGTACATTACATACATGGTTCATGAATTAATATAGTGAAGTACTTCGCAATAGTGTACTTTGGGAGGGATAGAACAAAATACAAACATTTATAATAACTATTACATTACTTTCATGGCAAAGTGGCCGTGGTTTGTAATTAGGCCTATTTCACCCCGCCCCCCTATTTTTTTCGCGGCTAATAAACACAGAGGTTTGCAGCTCTGATGTTTTCGTCTTTCCTTCGGTGAAGTTGTATATTTGTTTGATGTTGCAGGAGGAGCAGAGAAGAGAAGAGAAGAGAAGAGAAGAGAAGTGGGGAAACACACACACCGCAGACGTGAGTTATTAAAATTATAACTTTTAATTTGATATGTTTTCTCCATATTAACATAAAACACTCGACGAAGAATGGAGAACAACAGCAACAGCGAGCGAATGTGTAACTGCGCCACGAGGCCAGCTCGTGCATATAACAACATTAAGTAACACGTTGAGTTTATAACCTTTATATGTCCATAAATACAGTGACTTAGGGCGCTTTCACACCGGACATGTTTGGTTCGTTTAAAACGAACCATGGTCCGCTTACCTCTTTGGTTCGGTTGGTGTGAACATGCATCCGAACTCTGGTGCGGATCAAAGAAACGAACCATGGTCCGCTAAAAAAGGCCGGACTCGGTTCGCTTCCAAACGAACCACGGTGCGGTTCGTTACTGGTGTGAATGCATTCGGACTTTATAGAGGACCAAATACAGTACGATAGCCAAAATAGCTGTCGGGCTTCGGCAGTTGTGAGGCTGCATTAATAATTAGTTATAAAAGCATGTATTTTTTACGGGGATCACTATTGATATGACAGCTGACAGTCTGATTTTATTTTAATAGTAGACGCATGTCGAGGCGCAGCGCAAATGTAATGGCAGCGTAGGCTACGAGGTTCACATGCGCAAAAATAACAGATGTATAATTATCGACACGGAATGGTGTACGGTATATGGTACACGTGGATGTAAGCTTGTAGATCTGTTTATTTTAAGCATGCGCAGCCGTCACGCAAAGTTATGACAAAGCATGCGATGCATGAGTCTTCATGCGAGAGTTTCTCTTTCAACTCGTGTCCCCTACTTTTTTGTCTGTCTGTGTTTGTGTGTGTGTGTGTGTGTGTGTGTGTGGGGGGGGGGGGGGCGCACATGAGGGGGAGAGAACCATATATTTATATGGGAGAGACGCAGAGACAGAGAATTTGAAATATTTAAAATCATCCATGTCGCGCACGGCCGCACGTATAGAGAAAAAGCCAATGTTAAATAAGCTGGTCCCAAATGATTAATTGATTACATCACTATAGCAAAAGACGTAAAACTAGGTCAACTCAATTAGCTGCAGCGGAGCTTTTCTGACTTGAAGCTCAATAACCTACAGTACCTACTAACTGACCACCTTCAAGTTTAAACCATAAGATGACATGGAAATGCCTGCCGATTTGATGCGCAGAAATAACATATCTAATCAGGTCAAGGTGCACACATGGAAGAAAAGTCATTTTTATCGGGGATACCTTGTTGTTGTAGGCTATACGTCTCCGTGAATTGTATGCATCAGCAGCAAGCACATTATTGTTCAAACACCTGCTCCTCTGTTCACCTGTTGCTCTTATTTGGCTAATAAAATAATTAAGAATGAATGCAATAGCAAGTTGTTGCTGTCATGTTGCTGTTCTCTTCTCTCTCTGTGTGACTGAAGGTTGCCCCAAAAATTGTAGACAGTGATTTCCCCTCACTATTTGGTTCGCTTAACATGTCCACGTGTCATTTGGGACTGAAGCTTGAGGCCTCACTTAACCCATTCTGAACGGGAACCCATTTCGGTGTCAGCATCATGTCGTGCTTTAGCTATTGAAAAATAGCAGATCTACAAGCTCATAGCGCGCCACCGAGTGGCGCGCTACGAGCTTGTAGGTCTGCTATTTTTGAAAAATCGAAGAACGACTGACATTTTTAGAATCTGATCTCAGGTCAGAATGGGTTAATCAGACCAGTGTGTGTCCAGTGGAAAACCTCGTATGAATCTGATCTCAGGTCAGAATGGTTATACAGAAGAGAAGGAAAGCCATAATGTATAGAAGAAACTTGAAATAATAACTATAGTGTTTGACACACGTCACGTGGTGTTACATTAACAATATCAGCAGCACTCTTGACTCTGTTTGGACAATGGAAACACATTATTATAATATTATTTAACAATTAATATTATTGATATTAATATAATATTATTATTAGACTGCTATTGGTGTAAATTGTATCACAGACACATTTCTTCAGTGTTTCAAAGTGGTCATTCAACATGACACTGGTTGCACTGGTGTGTCTAAAGCAGTTGGTTTTCAATCAATTTCATTAATATTAATAATATACGGTATATAATCAGCTCTCATCAAGCAAAGTGATAAAGTAGAAGACATTACAATGATGATTATGCAATGTTTCCACTACTCTGCTGCCACCTAGTGGGAAGCGGGGTGGAGTGCAGTGGTATGGCAGGTCTATTATGAAAGGGGAATGAAAAAGAACAATGAAATAAAACACAACTTCTTTCTTTTTCTTCTTTCTAGGTCCAGCTATTCCCGTAGGAGTGGATGTCCAGGTGGAGAGTTCGGACAGCATCTCTGAAGTGGATATGGTACGTTCTAAAATGACTACTACAGGCTGACAAGCAGTGTTGTTTTTGGCAGCAGATTTAGATTTTAGTTTTAGTCATATATGGCTGTATTTTGCGTGTCTTAAGGACCAGGTCTTATTCCCTAACTTGAGTAAACTAAAGACCTGGAGGCGTGATCAATGCTCTTTGGCCACTCAGAATAGCCAAATGGCCAAATGTTTGTGCACTAGTGCCAACTGCTGTGGACATTTAAAAAAAAAAAGTCTAATCCCCACTGCTCATGATCACTGTTGCTGTGTTAATGTGAATGCATTTTATATAGTATTTTAATGCACCTGTGTATTTTTTGTAATGTTTTATTGTTGTAACTGACTGCCGGTGTGCCAAAGATGAATTTCCATTTTATGTCAATTTAACCCATTCTGACCTGAGATCAGATTCATACGAGGTTTCCACTGGACACACACTTGTCTGATTAACCCATTCTGACCTGAGATCAGATTCTAAAAATGTCAGTCGTTCTTAGATTTTTTTCAAAAATAGCAGACCTACAAGCTCGTAGCGTGCCACTCGGTGGCGCGCTATGAGCTTGTAGATCTGCTATTTTTCAATAGCTAAAGCAAAACATGATGCCAACACCAAAATGGGTTCCCGTTCAGAATGGGTTGATGGACAATAAAGTTTTCTTTATCTTTATCCTTATAATTATAGGCTAAAAATAAATAATAAATACATTAAATAATAATTATAGGCTAAGTTAGGTGCTTAACCTACCTACCAGTAGATCACAAAGGCTGTGCAGGTAGACCACATGACAAGCCCCTAAAAATATATATAATTTAAATATAAAAATGTATTTTTGCACCTGCCACTTGAATTAAGGTGACTTGATTGATTGACATAAAGTGCCTGTCAGCTCAAACCCACAATGCAATGAAAGTCTTTGTTTTCAAGTGTGTTGCGCAGATGTCAGTAGCATTATACAGTTATACTGTATATATATTTTTTAAAACCCTACCAGTTCCATTTCCTCCCCTCCTCCCATCTATTCCTCAAGTGCGCCGCTAGGTACATTTAAAAATAAATCAGCAATGGGATAATACTGTTTTTTGGTGGGTAGATCTTGGTGAGCTCGTCGTTTTGAAAGTAGCTCGCAAGACAAAAAAGTGTGGGCTTTATGCCACAGCACTTTCGCTGTTTCAACCCATTCTGAACGGGAACCCATTTTGGTGTTAGCATCATGTTATGCTTTACCTATTGAAAAATAGCAGATCTACAAGCTCATATCGCGCCACCGAGTGGCGCGCTACGAGCTTGTAGGTCTGCTATTTTTGAAAAATCGAAGAGCGACTGACATTTTTATAGAATCTGATCTCAGGTCAGAATGGGTTCATCAGACCAGTGTGTGTCCAGTGGAAACCTCGTATGAATCTGATCTCAGGTCAGAATGGGTTAACCATTTAGGCCTGCAGTGTCGAAATTTTAAAAAATGTCTTCAAAATCCCGACAGTTTTCTGTATCAGTGGTGCTCAATATTTCATCTCGAGGACTGGCGTTTCTTTCTAGTGTGCCAAAATGCATATTCTTTTTTACTCTGATCCATTGATACTTGTAGACAAGCTATTTTCTGGGGATTTTTTTTATATTGTTTGACAAAAAGGTCTTTGGCACTGCTTTAAACCACTGCATCTGTTATCCAAAATGTAAAAAAAAAAAAATGAAATTTGGAAAATTATAATTAATGTAAAGTGTATGTGAACATGCAGGGTACATAATTATCAGACTATTAATCTTAGCCTTTTATTCTTGTTTATGCCCCAAAATGACCGAATATACAGGTTTTGTAGGAATTGTAGAAATGTTAGTCCTTAATATTACGCATCATGTATATAGGCTACTTTACTTTACATTTTCTAACTATTTGTTTTTTTACCATTTTGAACAAAATAGGCATTTTTTTTACATCGAGGTGTCCAGATGGCATCCTGTTTCCAGCCCCACCCTAGCCGCAAATTTGCAACTCTAGATTTTTTTTTATTATGAGATCTAGAGTTGCAAACTGCGGCTAGGGTTGGGTTGGCCTTTTTTGTGTGATGTTGTGAAGTGAATCATATTGTTGCATTGAGCTGTGTTTTGGTTGTGATGTATTGTATGCCATGCTGACACAACATTAAGCCCCAGTGAAGCAGGCAGCCTATAGTAGCTCATAGCCCTGGTCCAATGCTTACAGCGAGTGTCTCTCTCTGACGCCTTGTGGAAGTACCTTCCACAGCCCGCTGGTCATATTTCCACTCCCGTGCGCTGTTTTTCTAATACCAGCAAATAAACAAAACGACGTAACCACTCACCGAAATAAAGCCTGCTAGACCTTGGTAAAAGTCTATTCTCGTAGCTGGGAAGCGTCTCAGTTCCCCAGTTTCTCTCTAAAATGCACTATTTTAATCATTACATAAAATGAATCCAGCCAGATCGGCGCGGGTAAAACCCGGAAATGCCATAGTAGAAGAAATGACTGCCCGGTAAATTCAGGGTACATTGCGTTATTAAATTGACACAAAGTGCATTTTAGAGAGAAACTGGGGACCTGAGACGCTTCCCAGGTTCGAGAATAGACTTTTACCAAGGTCTAGCAGGCTTTATTTCGGTGAGTGGTTACGTCGTTTTGTTTATTTGCTGGTATTAGAAAAACAGCGCACGGGAGTGGAAATATGACCAGAGGGCTGTGGAAGGTACTTCCACAAGGCGTGTGAGAGAGACACTCGCTGTAAGCATTGGACCAGGGCTGATGATCAGGTTTGATGTTTGTCTTTAGTTCAAAGTTGGTTTTTAGCACCACTTTCAACTTGCGTCCATAATATGTTCAAACACTTCCAAGATAGCAAATCTTCCAGCTCACAATTGTGAGCCTGTATCGGCTATTCTAGTTAGATGTTGTCAAAAACAATCTTTACGCTAATTTAAGATTTCTTTCAAATTGAATACCTAATGTTGCACTTTTTACAGTAATCGGGGCTCTGCAAAATCGACACTGGCATCAGACTCAAAATGATGACATTGGTCGGGCTGTACATGGGTCCAGTCGTTCTCAAAGTGGTTTCTGGGGACCCCCAGGGGTCCTACATTCATTGTAATGTTACATAAATTATGATGAACTTCTTTCTTTCAGATACTCAAGGCGTATGGCGACAGAGCGAGAACCGTCCACATCTCTCTGTCCGGGTTCCAGTCCAACTCAACACCACTGATGAAGACCCAGAACCGTCCACATCTCTCTGTCTGGGTTCCAGTCCAAAGCAGTGAGACTCACCACCACTGATGAAGACGTCTCAAAGTAGGAACCTTGATTTTGTATTATTATTCTCTGCTGCTGCTGTTTGTGTTCTACAGTATGCCAGGATATTGGGTGCCTTAACGCAATTTAAAAAAAACATTTTGGCCATAAAAAATCTTCTGAAAGAATATATATTCAAAGATTTGTGCCGCATTTTCACAATTTTTCAAGAATAGCAGACCTACAAGCTCGTAGCACGCCACCAAGTGGCGCGCTACGAGCTTGTAGATCTGCTATTTTTTCAATAGCTAAAGTATTACATAATGCTTAGTTAAAACACCAAAGGGGGTTCCCGCCCAGAATGGGTTAACGCAAGTCCAAGAGTGCCCCAGAATACTTTGATAATATTATTTGGAATGTATCGATGCCACTTCAAGTTGAACTGAAAAAGAACTCGCAGAGTACAGTTTAATAAGTCTCTTCACCAAAAATAGCAGATCTAGAAAGGCTATTTTTGGTGAATGTTCCGGGATGTTAGGATGTTAGTTATGGAGCCATTTCAGGGCCAAAAGTTTTGATAATTTATTAAAAACAGTTGACGAAAAAACATTTAAATTGAAGTGGAAAAATAAGAATTGAAACCGAAAGTCTCACATTTGTATCTTGAACTTTGAAAAATAAAAAAACGTATTCAAAAGTTTTTTTCAGTTCAAATGAATTTTTGATTTGAATCTAAATATATTTAGATTTTTGAGTAAATTATTATTTTTCAGTTTCAGATCTTATTTTTACGGATTCAAATCATATTTTTACGGATTCAAATCTTTTTTTTTCGGCTTCAGATTTTATTTATTTTTTCGCCTCTAACTTTTTTCACTTTCAGGTCGAAAACTTTTACGTCTTGTTTTGGCCCTGAAGTTGCCTGGGGGCGCGGCCTCAACCGAGAGGGGCGTGGAATCCTGATTGACAGGTCCCCCCCTGTGTAGAGTGTAGAGGCCTCTACTCTCTGTGTTGCTCCATGCCACCCAGCGTTGGGCAGAGGCCTCTACTCTGTGTTGCACCATGATGCCACCCAGCGTTGGGCAGAGGCCTCTACTCTGTGTTGCACCATGATGCCACCCAGCGTTGGGCAGAGGCCTCTACTCTGTGTTGCACCATGATGCCACCCAGCGTTGGGCAGAGGCCTCTACTCTGTGTTGCACCATGATGCCACCCAGCGTTGGGCAGAGGCCTCTACTCTGTGTTGCACCATGATGCCACCCAGCGTTGGGCAGAGGCCTCTACTCTCTGTGTTGCACCATGATGCCACCCAGCGTTGGGCAGAGGCCTCTACTCTGTGTTGCACCATGATGCCACCCAGCGTTGGGCAGAGGCCTCTACTCTCTGTGTTGCACCATGATGCCACCCAGCGTTGGGCAGAGGCCTCTACTCTGTGTTGCACCATGATGCCACCCAGCGTTGGGCAGAGGCCTCTACTCTCTGTGTTGCACCATGATGCCACCCAGCGTTGGGCAGAGGCCTCTACTCTCTGTGTTGCTCCATGCCACCCAGCGTTGGGCAGAGGCCTCTACTCTCTGTGTTGCACCATGATGCCACCCAGCGTTGGGCAGAGGCCTCTACTCTCTGTGTTGCTCCATGCCACCCAGCGTTGGGCAGAGGCCTCTACTCTGTGTTGCACCATGATGCCACCCAGCGTTGGGCAGAGGCCTCTACTCTGTGTTGCACCATGATGCCACCCAGCGTTGGGCAGAGGCCTCTACTCTCTGTGTTGCTCCATGCCACCCAGCGTTGGGCAGAGGCCTCTACTCTCTGTGTTGCACCATGATGCCACCCAGCGTTGGGCAGAGGCCTCTACTCTCTGTGTTGCACCATGATGCCACCCAGCGTTGGGCAGAGTCTACACAGGGGGGGGACCTGTCAATCAGGATTCCACGCCCCTCTCGGGTAGAGGCCTCTGCCCAACGCTGGGTGGCATCATGGTGCAACACAGAGTAGAGGCCTCTGCCCAACGCTGGGTGGCATCATGGTGCAACACAGAGTAGAGGCCTCTGCCCAACGCTGGGTGGCATGGAGCAACACAGAGAGTAGAGGCCTCTACACTCTACACAGGGGGGGACCTGTCAATCAGGATTCCACGCCCCTCTCGGTTGAGGCCGCGCCCCCAGGCAACTTCAGGGCCAAAACAAGACGTAAAAGTTTTCGACCTGAAAGTGAAAAAAGTTGGAGGCGAAAAAATAAATAAAATCTGAAGCCGAAAAAAAAAGATTTGAATCCGTAAAAATATGATTTGAATCCGTAAAAATAAGATCTGAAACTGAAAAATAATAATTTACTCAAAAATCTAAATATATTTAGATTCAAATCAAAAATACATTTGAACTGAAAAAAACTTTTGAATACGTTTTTTTATTTTTCAAAGTTCAAGATACAAATGTGAGACTTTCGGTTTCAATTCTTATTAAATGTTTTTTCGTCAACTGTTTTTAATAAATGATCAAAACTTTTGGCCCTGAAATGGCTCCATAGTTAGTTAGTTAGTTACTTTCATTTATTGTCCACGTATGTGGAAATTCGTCTTCGGTCTCAACAGTAAAAAACAAAAACACAAACACTTAACACAATTATTTTCTCATGGCAAAAAAGTGTAGGACAACAGTGGCAAATACATTGGAAAAACAAACATATCTAGCGAGACATGGTATCATTTAGTGCCTTAATGGCATTTGGTATGAAGGAATTAAAAAACTTTGTACCGTCTACCAGAGGGAAGTAGTTCGAACTCCCTGCCGAGTGGATGAGAGGAGGTCGTTTGCTATCTTGACAGCTTTTTTACGAAGTACCTCCTTGTAGATACAGCCTAATTGTTGCTGTCTCTTCCCAATGATTTTTGAGGCTAGGTTTACTATTCGCTGCAGCTTGCTTCTTCCTTTTACATTTAGATTGCCAAACCACATTGCCATGTTAAAAGTCAAGATTCCCTCTATCAGGTTCTTATAGACTGTTTCAAAGTGGTCATTCAACATGACACTGGTTGCACTGGTGTGTCTAAAGCAGTGGTTTTCAATCAATTTAATTAATATTAATAATATACGGTATTATCAGCTCTCATCAAGCAAAGTGATAAAGTAGAAGACCTTACAATGATGATCATGCAATGTTTCCACTACTCTGCTGCCACCTAGTGGGAAGCGGGGTGGAGTGCAGTAGTGTATGGCAGGTCTCTATTATGACAGGGGAATGAAGAGTTTTCACACTGCCTAAAGGGCAACTTCACCACTTTTCAACCTATCTTCATATAATTAGCCTTCACTAATGTTCATGATAAAATACCACAATTTTTTCTACTCAGTCTTCTGTCTCATGGAGGGCTGTGGGCATTCATAGCCCATGCCCTTTTGCAATATTTGCAAGTAAGATCATTGGAGACAAACAATTGCAACTTCAGGACATATATATATATATACATAACCAAAAAATCAATTCAGATTTACAATGATTCTGTACCCATCCTCTTCACTCTGAATTGGACTTGTTGCCATCGGGCAGGAGGCTTAGGGCAAAATTGGCTGAAAAGAAGGGTTAGAAAACTTTGTTTGTGCACTGCCAACTGCTGTGGACATTTAAAAAAAAAAATAGTCTAATCCCCACTGCTCATGATCACTGTTGCTGTGTTAATGTGAATGCATTTTATATAGTATTTTAACCCATTCTGAACGGGAACCCATTTTGGTGTTAGCATCATGTTATGCTTTAGCTATTAATGAAAAGCAAAGCTTTTGCACACCTACAAACGACAGGTGCGTAGGAGAGGGTACGGTGCCCCAAAATTGAACAAGGAAAAAACAACCGCACACTGTCTTCAAATGCAGTGACATTTATTAGGGAAATATCAACGTTTCGGCCTATGCGGCCTTCATCAGGCTGTCTTTTTGAACACAAATGAGAAAGCATCCTTTTTGTAGGCTGTCTGGCCTAAAGGTAAGCCTATCAGAACAAACGAAATGACATGACATCACTCAACTTAAGGTGACAGGTGCTCATGTGGTTAAATGAGAACAAAAAAGTAATATAAAGAGCTCAATACACCCATGAAAAGTAATAAGAAAAAATCATTATAATCCAAATTAATCATGACGGTATACAAATGGTAATATTGTTCAATATAGTATACAAACATCATGATCAAGCAAACATATTGCAGGTTGAAACTTCATGAAAAACTGTCCCTGTGAAAGAGAAAAGGGAACAGTTTACAAGAGGTTAAAACCAGGTGCACAATCAAATCATCAACAATACAATAAGTTAAAAACTATATGGAGCAAACTAAAGGATAAAATCAAGGATCACAGCATGACATTTAATAAAAGTTCATCATTAACCCATTCTGACTGGGCACCCATTTTGGTGTTAGCATCATGTCATGCTTTAGCTATTGAAAAATAGCAGATCTACAAGCTCATAGCGCGCCACCGAGTGGCGCGCTACGAGCTTGTAGGTCTGCTATTTTTGAAAAATCGAAGAACGACTGAAATTTTTCTAGAATCTGATCTCAGGTCAGAATGGATTAATCAGATCAGTGTGTGTCTGTCCAGTGGAAACCTCGTATGAATCTGATCTCAGGTCAGAATGGGTTAAGGCCTCTAGGTGCCAATGTTTGGAGTGTGAAGATCCAGAATGCTTTTTGTTCTCATTTAACCACATGGGTACCTGTCACCTTAAGTTGAGTGATGTCATGTCATTTCGTTTGTTCTGATAAGCTCTGATAAGTTCTGATAAGCTCGTAGCGCGCCACCGAGTGGCGCGCTACGAGCTTGTACTGTAGATCGGCTATTTTCAGCATGCAACCAAAGTGTAAAATTACTTGTATATTATCTCTTGTCCCTTATCACTAGTCCCTTCCTAACATTTTAGTCTAGTTTTTATTTGTCGACGAAATTGTCAGTACATTTAGTCTTAGTTTTAGTCATCGTAGCTTAATTTTCATTTAGTTTCCATTCGTTTTTGTCAGTAAAAAAAAGTAGTCGAGGAAAACAACACTGCTATGCAGTGTATCTGAAAGTGATTCAAGCTGCAGGACCTCTGTCATATTGGGGCCCATGCAGTGTTTGTGGCTCTGGGATTGATCTACAGCGTGTCTGTGAATAGTGTTGTTTCTGCTGTTGGAAGCATAGACTGTAAAAACAATATGGACAAAGCGTTCTCCGGGTCTGAAAATGTTCAAACGCTTCCAAGATAGCAGATCTTCCAGCTCACAATTGTGAGCCTGTATCAGCTATTCTAGTTAGATGTTGTGAAAAACAATCTTTACTCAAACAAATTTAAGATTTCTTTCAAATTGATTGCTCTAATGTTGCACTTTTTACAGTAATCGGGGGTCTAGGACAAAACCGAGACTGGCATCGGACTCAAAATTATGACATTGGTCGGAAAAAGTCAAAGTCATACGATTTGTCACACACGTTACCACAGTGAAATGTGTTCTCCGCATTTGACCCATCTCTCTTGGAGCGGTGAGCTGCAGCCGTGCCGCGCTCGGGAATCATTTGATTGGTATATTTGACCCCCCAATCCAACCCTTTGATGCTGAGTGCCAAGCAGGGAGGCATTGGGTCCCATTTTTGTATATCTGTATGTACTGTTAACTGGACGACACCAACTGGTGTCGTCCAGTTAACAGTTTTTGTATTGAGTTGTATTTGAAATGTACTGTAATTCTGCAAACTGTTAATAAATCAATCAATCAATGATGTGTCCTCTCTTGCAGGTGGACGCTGCCTGCTTGATCAGTTGTCTCGGTGATCGTGACTGCCGTCCTTTTAGGAAGCAGTATGGTCTTACAGGGCTCCGGCCCTACCTGGTTGGATGTGGCTGTCGGTTGTTTGGGCTTCGGCCCTCGCCCGCCTGTGCTGCATTCTCTCTTTGCCCTGCCCGCGTGGGCTCAAGGCCCCTTAAGCAGTTCCCCAACCCGTGCTCTTTTGGGTGCGGAGCGGGGCTTTCTGCTTCCTCTTGGTGGTATTTCCGAACTTTGCCCGTAAGGGTTGTCGATGAATGCGAGGGGCGCTCTCGTTGCTTGATCCGGCATGCCGTCCATGGATCCGCCTGCCCGCCATGGCGGGTGGGGGACCCATGGGCTTGCGTGGGGGTCGGTGCGGGGGCGTCCGCCTTGTTCGATCGGCAGTTCGCCTCGTTTCGGTCGGGGGGAAGAGCACGGTGTCAACCCGCATGAAGTCCGCATGTTTGCTAGGATCTTCGGATCGCAGGCAACGTTTGTGGCGCACCCTCTTAGAGGGCAGTGCGGGGACCTAACGTTCACTGCAACCCTTTGGGCTCTGCAGGGGCGCCTTACGCTCGCAACCCGATTCGAGAAAGGCTCCTCCGTTGGGAGGGGAATATACCACCAATCTAGGGCTCCGGCCCGCCCGGGCTGTGCTTGTTCGGCGGGCGTCTGGGCTCCGGCCCTCGCCCGTCGTCAGTACCGCACGGGGGTGAAGTGTAACTTCGGCCGTATGGACCCTCACAACCCCATGCCTGCTCCACCAGAGAGTCCCCGTCAGGGGAAAAGAAGTGGAGCGGGGGTGACTGAGCACGCTGTCGTCCCCTGTGGGCGGATGCCCCCGGCTACGTCGGGGGCGTCTCTCTTAGGGGACCGATCGAGCCCGTGGCGTGCTCGATCAGGGGAAGCCGGACCCTCCTGTCACGAGGGCTCCCGGCCATCCCCCGAGCGTGCTAGATTGGCGTGCTCGGCATGGAGGCCCTCTGTGAGGACAAGGCCTACGGCCGAGACGCCTAACCTGAGCCCCGGGGCCCCCCTGGGCCCCCCGGGAAGATAGGAAACGAGGTCCACCGGACGAGGAGGAAAGAAAGGCCTTCAAACGGTTCAACAACAGGTGAGCCAAGCGCACGCACGCACGCACGCACACACTTGCTCCCTTAAAAGGGAAAAGAAACATATACAGTACAGTGAGGGGGGGGGAGGGGGGGGATTCAGATTTTACGGGGGCCAGTTTCGAATTGCAGCCGTCCGTATAGGTGCCCTTTGAGAGCAGTTTTGAAGGAGTCAAGTGATTTGCATGTCTTAATGACTGTTGGTAGGGCGTTCCCCATTTTGGCATAGGAGCGAAATTAATTTAGTCCCTTGTTTGTGCCGAATCTGGGTTGTACATGGTTTGTTGCACTCCCTCTGGTGTTGTGGGTGTGTATGTTTAGGCTATTTCTTTGAATTGTCTTGGCTTTCTCTAAAGAATGATTATACTTAGTCGGGTGCCAGTGTTGCGCACATGAAAATAGCAGATCTACAAGCTTTGTAGATCGGCTATTTTCAGGGCAGTAGCCAGGCATAAATAACCCTAAAGCATGTCGCTGATACAGTCGAACCCTACAGTAAGAAGATATGTTAAATATATTGATTAACCTGAGGACGATTCTACAAATGCCTTCTAAATCATGACCGTTTTCTGAAAAACCCTATGTTTCTATATCAGTGGTTCTCGAACTATTTCATGTCAAGGACCCCTAGAATTATCTGCATTTGGTCGTGGACCCCCATCTGAAAACATGTTGTTCCAGGGACCTCCCCACTCCCCAGAAGCAAAGATTTGAGTTAAAAACTTTAGCTCTGAAAGAATATATATTCAAAGATTTGCGCCACATTTTTAGGATTTTTCAAAAATAGCAGACCTACAAGCTCGTAGCGTGGCACTCTGTGCCATGCTACGAGGTTGTAGATCTGCTATTTTTCAATAGCTAAAGTACAACATAATGCTTAAAACACCTGCAGTGTTCTATTAGACTAAGAGTAACGTTAACGCCATAGACGCATATAAAAACAGAAAAAGCAAAAAAAAAGAAGAAAGAAGTTTACTTGTTTTTTAATCCTTTATGTATTTTTTTTTTCTTTTATAGGAAAATAATGGCTGGTATCCTGGAACGACAGCGGTACAGGGTGGGAGAGGTTCAGATGTGATCAGGTGTGTAGGGGTGACCCTGCCTTTGGGAGATGGGCTAGTTAGGCTGACCCTACACACTCCCTCAGGCATGCCGGAAGGTCCCCTTCCGCGCGTGTGATGATCGGACTTCGCTGTCTGGTTGTCGCACGCGGCCCTTACTTAACACCTGCCATCTCGTCTGGAAGTCCCCTGGTTGTCTCCGGTTCCAACTCCGATGGTCATCACTGACACCACTGTCATCAGTGGGTGTCAGACAGCTCAGGGTACGGAGCTCGTTTATCATTTTATTTGCCGCTTGTGTTGAATGCTGTGTCTGTGATCATGGATGTGAATTCTGTGATCATGGATGTGATTCAAGCTGCGTGTGTTGAATGCTGTGATTCTGGATGTGATTCAAGCTGCGTGTGTTGAATGCTGTGATTATGGATGTGATTCAAGCTGCGTGTGTTGAATGCTGTGATTCTGGATGTGATTCAAGCTGCGTGTGTTGAATGCTGTGATCATGGATGTGATTCAAGCTGTGTGTTGAATGATGTGATTATGGATGTGCACCTCTCACAGACCAAAACACACATGCACGGACTCAGGCTCATTTGCACACACATTTTGTGTGTGTGTGTGTGTGTGTGTGTGTGTGTGGGCGTGCCCGCTTGGGCAACGTGTGACCACTTCAAAGGAGGAAGAGAGAGAAAGGCGCTGACACTTGTTTACTTTTCAGTTAAAGAAGGTAAAGAACCAGTTTAAACCAACCCAGTCTTCGTTAAAGACAAAGGGATCGGTTTTGCCCGCCAAATCATTTAAGGGCTACCTCCTTTAATATAATTGGAATACCAAAAGTTAGTTCGCTCTCTTAAAAACTTCTGACCTCGGCGGACGGTCGCAACTCAAGATAAGGACCAGCCCAACGCCGGGTGTTACACACGGACAGAGGAATCTCGGATTTAGAGGATCCATTCCATATAGAATCTCTGAGCCTCCGTGGTCTAACATTTGTTATTTTATAACTAAAACAGTCGTGTATTTTCTAGTTAGACACGAACTAAGCAAAGCAACGGATCCTGAATCATTGTCTCGGTTCCTCATATGGAAGCTGCATAGTTGGGTTTGTGTATGTCTTTCTTTCTTAGGACGGAGATCAAGGTAGACGCCGTTGAAAGGCTCAACACAAGCCAATGCCCCTAGAGATCCATCACAAAGCTTCCCTCAGGGCGCCCAGCAAGCCAGCTAGCCAGCAAGCCCGCCCAGTCAGCCAACGCAGCCAGCCAGCTCCGCAAGTCAGCCAGTGTAGAAAGTCAGGCTGCAAAGTCAGCGCACATCAGCTAGCGCACATCAGCTAGCTCAGCAAGCCAGCCCAGACTGGCCAGCTGCACTAGCTTGCTGAGCTCTTATTCTGAGCTGGCTGGCTTGCCACTCCGGCTTGTTCTGTTGCTGCAAGGCAGGGCGGGTCAGACCGGGCCAGGCAGACAGAGAGCCAGGCCTCGAGAGAGGTCTGGCTGAGCTGACTGAGCAAGGCTGGTATGGCTGCAATGGTTGACTGCAAGGGCTGATGTGCGCTGGCTTGGCAGCCTGACTTTCTACACTGGCTGACTGGCGGAGCTGGCTGGCTGCGTTGGCTGACTGGGCGGGCTTGCTGGCTAGCTGGGCGCCCTGAGGGATAGAAATATGTTCTAGCGTGAGCGTAGCCTCTCTCTCTCCCTCTCTCTCCATTTTTCTCTTTATCTCTCATTTCTCTTTGACGAGACAAGTCCACTTCTTACTTCTTATTTTTCTTCTGCATTGTGTTTTATGAATACTGCCAAAGATCTCGGCGGATCGTACGTGGTAGATAACTTGAAATGGGAAATTCACCTTGACTATCAATACTCGTATTGATGGACACAGCGAATCTTGCATTAGTCACCACGGACAGTTCATTTGAGATGCGCATTTCATTATACTTTGGCTCATGTCCTCAGTGTAATTTAATGACGCGCGTATTTAAGCTCATGTGTTTTGTATAAAGCATACCCAATTTGATTTGTGGTATTTGTCCTGAACGGAATCATTTCAATAACGTTATCGCTCTTGATGAACGGCCGAGCTAGTTTGGGCAGTTATCAACAGCGGTAACGCTTATATCTGATCAGCGCAAATTCATACAATTTGTCTCGAAACACCCGTGTATGACTCATGTTCAGACGAGGTGCTCCGAAGACAAAGGGTTTTGCAATGCTACGTGTTATTATGCAATTATCAATTTGTTCATTTGCAGTTATTTCGATATACGTTTATTTGTGTCATGTTGATTGTGTCTGATGGAATTCTAATTCACATTTATTAGCAATAATCAATTACTTACGTCCGACAAGAGACGTTGATTTTTAATGCAAGGCAAAGGGAAGAGCATGGAAAATTGTCAACCCACTTTACTGTCAGTTGATAATATTCCTGTTTGATTAATCAATATCAGGATTAATATCCCGTCAGTACTAAAATGTGATTCAAGCTGTGTTGAATGCTTTGATTTTGGATGTGATTCAAGCTGTGTGTTGAATGCTGTGATCATGCTGTGAGCACTTCTTGAGTGTACAGGGTTCGATGAGGTCTGGTCACATATGGAGCACGTCTTGAGTGTACAGGGTTTGATGAGGTCTGGTCATATATGGAGCACGTCTTGAGCGTACAGGGTTCGATGAGGTCTGGTCACATATGGAGCACGTCTTGAGCGTACAGGGTTCGATGAGGTCTGGTCACATATGGAGCACGTCTGTAGTGTACAGGGTTCGATGAGGTCTGGTCACATATGGAGCACGTCTTGAGTGTACAGGGTTCGATGAGGTCTGGTCACATATGGAGCACGTCTGTAGTGTACAGGGTTTGATGAGGTCTGGTCATATATGGAGCACGTCTTGAGCGTACAGGGTTTGATGAGGTCTGGTCATATATGGAGCACGTCTTGAGCGTACAGGGTTTTGATGAGGTCTGGTCATATATGGAGCTCGTCTTGAGCGTACAGGGTTTGATGAGGTCTGGTCATATATGGAGCTCGTCTTGAGCGTACAGGGTTTGATGAGGTCTGGTCACATATGGAGCACGTCTTGAGTGTACAGGGTTCGATGAGGTCTGGTCACATATGGAGCACGTCTTGAGTGTACAGGGTTCGATGAGGTCTGGTCATATATGGAGCACGTCTTGAGCGTACAGGGTTCGATGAGGTCTGGTCATATATGGAGCACGTCTTGAGCGTACAGGGTTTGATGAGGTCTGGTCATATATGGAGCACGTCTTGAGCGTACAGGGTTTGATGAGGTCTGGTCATATATGGAGCACGTCTTGAGCGTACAGGGTTTGATGAGGTCTGGTCATATATGGAGCACGTCTTGAGCGTACAGGGTTTGATGAGGTCTGGTCATATATGGAGCACGTCTTGAGCGTACAGGGTTTGATGAGGTCTGGTCATATATGGAGCACGTCTTGAGCGTACAGGGTTTGATGAGGTCTGGTCATATATGGAGCACGTCTTGAGCGTACAGGGTTTGATGAGGTCTGGTCATATATGGAGCACGTCTTGAGCGTACAGGGTTTTGATGAGGTCTGGTCATATATGGAGCTCGTCTTGAGCGTACAGGGTTCGATGAGGTCTGGTCATATATGGAGCACGTCTTGAGCGTACAGGGTTCGATGAGGTCTGGTCATATATGGAGCACGTCTTGAGCGTACAGGGTTCGATGAGGTCTGGTCATATATGGAGCACGTCTTGAGCGTACAGGGTTCGATGAGGTCTGGTCATATATGGAGCACGTCTTGAGCGTACAGGGTTCGATGAGGTCTGGTCATATATGGAGCACGTCTTGAGCGTACAGGGTTCGATGAGGTCTGGTCATATATGGAGCACGTCTTGAGCGTACAGGGTTCGATGAGGTCTGGTCATATATGGAGCACGTCTTGAGCGTACAGGGTTTGATGAGGTCTGGTCATATATGGAGCACGTCTTGAGCGTACAGGGTTTGATGAGGTCTGGTCATATATGGAGCACGTCTTGAGCGTACAGGGTTTGATGAGGTCTGGTCATATATGGAGCACGTCTTGAGCGTACAGGGTTTAAAGAGGTCTGGTCATATATGGAGCACGTCTTGAGCGTACAGGGTTTGATGAGGTCTGGTCATATATGGAGCACGTCTTGAGCGTACAGGGTTTGATGAGGTCTGCTCATATATGGAGCTCGTCTTGAGCGTACAGGGTTTGATGAGGTCTGGTCATATATGGAGCTCGTCTTGAGCGTACAGGGTTTGATGAGGTCTGGTCATATATGGAGCACGTCTTGAGCGTACAGGGTTTGATGAGGTCTGGTCATATATGGAGCACGTCTTGAGCGTACAGGGTTTGATGAGGTCTGGTCATATATGGAGCACGTCTTGAGCGTACAGGGTTTGATGAGGTCTGGTCATATATGGAGCACGTCTTGAGCGTACAGGGTTTGATGAGGTCTGGTCATATATGGAGCACGTCTTGAGCGTACAGGGTTTGATGAGGTCTGGTCATATATGGAGCTCGTCTTGAGCGTACAGGGTTTGATGAGGTCTGGTCATATATGGAGCTCGTCTTGAGCGTACAGGGTTTGATGAGGTCTGGTCATATATGGAGCTCGTCTTGAGCGTACAGGGTTCGATGAGGTCTGGTCATATATGGAGCTCGTCTTGAGCGTACAGGGTTCGATGAGGTCTGGTCATATATGGAGCACGTCTTGAGCGTACAGGGTTCGATGAGGTCTGGTCATATATGGAGCACGTCTTGAGCGTACAGGGTTCGATGAGGTCTGGTCATATATGGAGCACGTCTTGAGCGTACAGGGTTCGATGAGGTCTGGTCATATATGGAGCACGTCTTGAGCGTACAGGGTTCGATGAGGTCTGGTCATATATGGAGCACGTCTTGAGCGTACAGGGTTTGATGAGGTCTGGTCATATATGGAGCACGTCTTGAGCGTACAGGGTTTGATGAGGTCTGGTCATATATGGAGCACGTCTTGAGCGTACAGGGTTTGATGAGGTCTGGTCATATATGGAGCACGTCTTGAGCGTACAGGGTTTGATGAGGTCTGGTCATATATGGAGCACGTCTTGAGCGTACAGGGTTTGATGAGGTCTGGTCATATATGGAGCACGTCTTGAGCGTACAGGGTTTGATGAGGTCTGGTCATATATGGAGCACGTCTTGAGCGTACAGGGTTTGATGAGGTCTGGTCATATATGGAGCACGTCTTGAGCGTACAGGGTTTGATGAGGTCTGGTCATATATGGAGCACGTCTTGAGCGTACAGGGTTTGATGAGGTCTGGTCATATATGGAGCACGTCTTGAGCGTACAGGGTTTGATGAGGTCTGGTCATATATGGAGCACGTCTTGAGCGTACAGGGTTTGATGAGGTCTGGTCATATATGGAGCACGTCTTGAGCGTACAGGGTTTGATGAGGTCTGGTCATATATGGAGCACGTCTTGAGCGTACAGGGTTTGATGAGGTCTGGTCATATATGGAGCACGTCTTGAGCGTACAGGGTTTGATGAGGTCTGGTCATATATGGAGCACGTCTTGAGCGTACAGGGTTTGATGAGGTCTGGTCATATATGGAGCACGTCTTGAGCGTACAGGGTTTGATGAGGTCTGGTCATATATGGAGCACGTCTTGAGCGTACAGGGTTTGATGAGGTCTGGTCATATATGGAGCACGTCTTGAGCGTACAGGGTTTGATGAGGTCTGGTCATATATGGAGCACGTCTTGAGCGTACAGGGTTTTGATGAGGTCTGGTCATATATGGAGCTCGTCTTGAGCGTACAGGGTTCGATGAGGTCTGGTCATATATGGAGCTCGTCTTGAGCGTACAGGGTTCGATGAGGTCTGGTCATATATGGAGCTCGTCTTGAGCGTACAGGTTTCGATGAGGTCTGGTCATATATGGAGCACGTCTTGAGCGTACAGGGTTCGATGAGGTCTGGTCATATATGGAGCACGTCTTGAGCGTACAGGGTTCGATGAGGTCTGGTCATATATGGAGCACGTCTTGAGCGTACAGGGTTCGATGAGGTCTGGTCATATATGGAGCACGTCTTGAGCGTACAGGGTTCGATGAGGTCTGGTCATATATGGAGCACGTCTTGAGCGTACAGGGTTCGATGAGGTCTGGTCATATATGGAGCACGTCTTGAGCGTACAGGGTTCGATGAGGTCTGGTCATATATGGAGCACGTCTTGAGCGTACAGGGTTCGATGAGGTCTGGTCATATATGGAGCACGTCTTGAGCGTACAGGGTTCGATGAGGTCTGGTCATATATGGAGCACGTCTTGAGCGTACAGGGTTCGATGAGGTCTGGTCATATATGGAGCACGTCTTGAGCGTACAGGGTTCGATGAGGTCTGGTCATATATGGAGCACGTCTTGAGCGTACAGGGTTCGATGAGGTCTGGTCATATATGGAGCACGTCTTGAGCGTACAGGGTTCGATGAGGTCTGGTCATATATGGAGCACGTCTTGAGCGTACAGGGTTGGATGAGGTCTGGTCATATATGGAGCACGTCTTGAGCGTACAGGGTTGGATGAGGTCTGGTCATATATGGAGCGCGTCTTGAGCGTACAGGGTTGGATGAGGTCTGGTCATATATGGAGCGCGTCTTGAGCGTACAGGGTTGGATGAGGTCTGGTCATATATGGAGCGCGTCTTGAGCGTACAGGGTTCGATGAGGTCTGGTCATATATGGAGCGCGTCTTGAGCGTACAGGGTTCGATGAGGTCTGGTCATATATGGAGCGCGTCTTGAGCGTACAGGGTTCGATGAGGTCTGGTCATATATGGAGCGCGTCTTGAGCGTACAGGGTTCGATGAGGTCTGTTCATATATGGAGCACGTCTTGAGCGTACAGGGTTCGATGAGGTCTGGTCATATATGGAGCACGTCTTGAGCGTACAGGGTTCGATGAGGTCTGGTCATATATGGAGCACGTCTTGAGCGTACAGGGTTCGATGAGGTCTGGTCATATATGGAGCACGTCTTGAGCGTACAGGGTTCGATGAGGTCTGGTCATATATGGAGCACGTCTTGAGCGTACAGGGTTTGATGAGGTCTGGTCATATATGGAGCACGTCTTGAGCGTACAGGGTTTGATGAGGTCTGGTCATATATGGAGCACGTCTTGAGCGTACAGGGTTTGATGAGGTCTGGTCATATATGGAGCACGTCTTGAGCGTACAGGGTTTAAAGAGGTCTGGTCATATATGGAGCACGTCTTGAGCGTACAGGGTTTGATGAGGTCTGGTCATATATGGAGCACGTCTTGAGCGTACAGGGTTTGATGAGGTCTGGTCATATATGGAGCTCGTCTTGAGCGTACAGGGTTTGATGAGGTCTGGTCATATATGGAGCTCGTCTTGAGCGTACAGGGTTTGATGAGGTCTGGTCATATATGGAGCACGTCTTGAGCGTACAGGGTTTGATGAGGTCTGGTCATATATGGAGCACGTCTTGAGCGTACAGGGTTTGATGAGGTCTGGTCATATATGGAGCACGTCTTGAGCGTACAGGGTTTGATGAGGTCTGGTCATATATGGAGCACGTCTTGAGCGTACAGGGTTTGATGAGGTCTGGTCATATATGGAGCACGTCTTGAGCGTACAGGGTTTTGATGAGGTCTGGTCATATATGGAGCGCGTCTTGAGCGTACAGGGTTCGATGAGGTCTGGTCATATATGGAGCGCGTCTTGAGCGTACAGGGTTTGATGAGGTCTGGTCATATATGGAGCGCGTCTTGAGCGTACAGGGTTTGATGAGGTCTGGTCATATATGGAGCGCGTCTTGAGCGTACAGGGTTTGATGAGGTCTGGTCATATATGGAGCACGTCTTGACGATGACATCGGTTAGAAGACTGCTCAAAGTAGGAACCTTGTTTTGATTCTCTATATGCTGCGTGTGTATACTTATGGATGACACACACACACACACACACACACACACACTTTATTTTTCTCAGGATCGTCCAAGTCCTCGGGTTCCCTGTGGGAGCTCGGGGCAAGTGGTACTCGGGGAACGACGCGACTCTAGAGGCGTTGGGTCTGTCCCCGAACCAACGCAAGGGCTTCGCCACACTCCTCAGCCAGGAAGCCCTGCAAGGTTCACTCAGAGTCCTCCGGGACTTCAGAGTGGGTACCAGCGTTGCCTAGGACCCCAGTCTGGGCAATGACAGCGGGCTCTCTACCGCTGCCAACCCAGAACCCCCCTAGCGCCGTCCAGGTCAATCCTGGTGGTGCTTTACGAACAAGTCCTAGCGGCTACGAGGTGGCACTCGTAGTACCTCTGAGAGGGGCGGCGGGCCTCAGGGGTCATTGTCAGGTGGGAGCATGCATTCCCACCGGCTTTGCCGCGATGCATGAAGATTCTTGTTCGAATGGCCAAGGTTCTTAGAAGCCCCGGCGCTCCGGCGTCGAGGAAACTTCCCGCGTCTGTGGTAGTTCCGGCTGGATGTGGGGGCCCTCAAGGGTCTCTGGCGCGGCTGGTCCGCGTCGGGGACCTTGCTTGAGACGGGCGAGCTTGATGTAACGTTCCCATGTGGGGCGCTAGCGCAGGCACGTCCACGAGATGTTCCCAGTCCTAGCGGGGGCGACCGTGGGTGTTTCCGCGCGGATTCCCCCAGGTCGTGGAACGACCCCGCTGATGTTAGCATATGAGCACCTCTGACTGCCTGGTTCTCCAGGCTTTCTCTGGTCGCGTGCGACGGGACCGTTAATCCTTCATAGTGCGGACGCCATCCCCGCTGGGGGCAACCCTGCCCCCGGGCTCGCTGCCTTATACGATGCCTCGGTCGGAGAGCGGCTTTCCCCTGTTCCACAGAAAGGGGACTGCTGTACAGTCTCCAAGTGTCGTAATCCGGGGTGGAAGGTGTTCTGCCGGAAACCCTGGGGGTGAAACTAGCCCTCAGCTAAATCCGCGTTAATTGCCCCTAAGTGAGCAGGGGTGCTGGGGACCGGGTTCATGGACACCTAGAACAGCCGAAACAGAGCAATATTTGGCAAGTTGCTTTTTGTCATGCCAGCTATTGTTTAGGGCACTCCTGGTCAGTTTATGTACATTCGTGGCCCGGCTAGGCTTCCAAATGTCAGTATGAAGAATCTGCATCTGTACCCAAGGTTTGTTATGATTCTCAGTAATGGTTGGTACTTGGAACTGTATTTGGGATGCTAGCAAATGTATATTTAAACCAATCTAAACACTTGAAAACACTGTTTTCAGATGTGGGAGGCAGACGAATATCCTTAAAACACTGTTTTCAGATGCCGGAGGCAGACGAATATCCTTAAAACACTGTTTTCAGATGCGGGAGGCAGACGAATATCCTTAAAACACTGTTTTCAGATGCGGGAGGGAGACGAATATCCTTAAAACACTGTTTTCAGATGCGGGAGGCAGACGAATATCCTTAAAACACTGTTTTCAGATGCCGGAGGCAGACGAATATCCTTAAAACACTGTTTTCAGATGCCGGAGGCAGACGAATATCCTTAAAACACTGTTTTCAGATGCCGGAGGCAGACGAATATCCTTAAAACACTGTTTTCAGATGCGGGAGGCAGACGAATATCCTTAAAACACTGTTTTCAGATGCGGGAGGCAGACGAATATCCTTAAAACACTGTTTCCAGATGCGGGAGGCAGACGAATATCCTTAAAACACTGTTTTCAGATGCGGGAGGCAGACGAATATCCTTAAAACACTGTTTTCAGATGCGGGAGGCAGACGAATATCCTTAAAACACTGTTTTCAGATGCGGGAGGCAGACGAATATCCTTAAAACACTGTTTTCAGATGCGGGAGGCAAGACACTGAACCCCACACTGCCTCCAATGAGTCACAGGAGATGCTGCAGGCCCTGGAGCTGATGCTGCAGGCCCTGGAGCTGAAGCTGCAGACTCAGGAGTCCAGTTATATAGGGAGCAGGTAATGGGCAAAGTGTTCACAGGTGGGCTGACGAGGGAGTTGGAGAGGAGACTCCTGTGAGGAGTCCACAGCCCCAAGTCCACTCCAACCCACCTCACTAGTCCTTCCCACCACACCCACCACTCCCCAGCACACCACAGCATCATTCCATGATTTAAACTCCATTTCCCTTTCCCCCACAGGAGGCGCCGGTGTGAAGCGCGGGATCGGTACCCTAAGATCCCGGGTAATGATGAGTAGGCCTCTATACGGAAACAACCGTGACCAAACAGGCCCCTCTGAACCCTCTCAGAACCACCCGATCCCGCAGCCTCTCACTACTGGCGCCTCACAGCCACACACGTCACCACCCCCTCCATCCCCAGCACTTCCCTTTATACCCACCTATCACCAGGCCAGGCCTAAGAGAAAGGTGTTGGACTGGAATCCAAAAAAACTGAAAAGTAACCTTTTTATTGAATTGAATTGAATTTGAAGTTTGATTGAAGTTATAGTGCGGGCTTGATCAGTTGTCTCGGTGATCGTGACTGCCGTCCTTTTAGGAAGCAGTATGGTCTTACAGGGCTCCGGCCCTACCTGGTTGGATGTGGCTGTCGGTTGTTTGGGCTTCGGCCCTCGCCCGCCTGTGCTGCATTCTCTCTTTGCCCTGCCCGCGTGGGCTCAAGGCCCCTTAAGCAGTTCCCCAACCCGTGCTCTTTTGGGTGCGGAGCGGGGCTTTCTGCTTCCTCTTGGTGGTATTTCCGAACTTTGCCCGTAAGGGTTGTCGATGGATGCGAGGGGCGCTCTCGTTGCTTGATCCGGCATGCCGTCCATGGATCCGCCTGCCCGCCATGGCGGGTGGGGGACCCATGGGCTTGCGTGGGGGTCGGTGCGGGGGCGTCCGCCTTGTTCGATCGGCAGTTCGCCTCGTTTCGGTCGGGGGGAAGAGCACGGTGTCAACCCGCATGAAGTCCGCATGTTTGCTAGGATCTTCGGATCGCAGGCAACGTTTGTGGCGCACCCTCTTAGAGGGCAGTGCGGGGACCTAACGTTCACTGCAACCCTTTGGGCTCTGCAGGGGCGCCTTACGCTCGCAACCCGATTCGAGAAAGGCTCCTCCGTTGGGAGGGGAATATACCACCAATCTAGGGCTCCGGCCCGCCCGGGCTGTGCTTGGCTGGCGGGCGTCTGGGCTCCGGCCCTCGCCCGTCGTCAGTACCGCACGGGGGTGAACTGTAACTTCGGCCGTATGGACCCTCACAACCCCATGCCTGCTCCACCAGAGAGTCCCCGTCAGGGGAAAAGAAGTGGAGCGGGGGTGACTGAGCACGCTGTCGTCCCCCGTGTGGCGGACGCCCCCGGCTACGTCGGGGGCGTCTCTCTCAGGGGACCGACCGAGCCCGTGGCGTGCTCGATCAGGGGAAGCCGGACCCTCCTGTCACGAGGGCTCCCGGCCATCCCCCGAGCGTGCTAGATTGGCGTGGCATGGAGGCCCTCTGTGAGGACAAGGCCTACGGCCGAGACGCCTAACCTGAGCCCCGGGGCCCCCCGGGAAGATAGGAAACGAGGTCCACCGGACGAGGAGGAAAGAAAGGCCTTCAAACGGTTCAACAACAGGTGAGCCAAGCACACGCACGCACGCACTTGCTCCCTTAAAAAAGCACCTCTCACAGACCAAAACACACACGCACGGACTCAGGCTCATTTGCACACACATTTTGTCTGTGTGTGTGTGTGTGTGTGTGTGTGTGTGTGTGTGTGTGTGGGCGTGCCCGCTTGGGCAACGTGTGACCACTTCAAAGGAGGAAGAGAGAGAAAGGCGCTGACACTTGTTTACTTTTCAGTTAGACATATGCCAGTATGTTAAAGTTTAAAGAACCAGTTTAAACCAACCCAGTCTTCGTTAAAGACAAAGGGATCGGTTTTGCCCGCCAAATCATTTAAGGGCTACCTCCTTTAATATAATTGGAATACCAAAAGTTAGTTCGCTCTCTTAAAAACTTCTGACCTCGGCGGACGGTCGCAACTCAAGATACGGACTAGCCCAACGCCGGGTGTTACACACGGACAGAGGAATCTCGGATTTAGAGGATCCATTCCATATAGAATCTCTGAGCCTCCGTGGTCTAACATTTGTTATTTTATAACTAAAACAGTCATGTATTTTCTAGTTACACACGAACTAAGCAAAGCAACGGATCCTGAATCATTGTCTCGGTTCCTCATATGGAAGCTGCATAGTTGGGTTTGTGTATGTCTTTCTTTCTTAGGACGGAGATCAAGGTAGACGCCGTTGAAAGGCTCAACACAAGCCAATGCCCCTAGAGATCCATCACAAAGCTTCCCTCAGGGCGCCCAGCTAGCCAGCAAGCCCGCCCAGTCAGCCAACGCAGCCAGCCAGCTCCGCCAGTCAGGCAGTGTAGAAAGTCAGGCTGCCAAGCCAGAGCATATCAGCCCTTGCAGTCAGCCATTGCAGCCATACCAGCCTTGCTCAGTCAGCTCAGCCAGGCCTCACTCGAGGCCTGGCTCTCTGTCTGCCTGGCCCGGTCTGCCCCACCCTGCCTTGCAGCAATAGAACCAGCCGGGCTGACAAGCCAGCCAGCTCAGAATGCTAGCTCAGCAACAAGCCCAGACTGGCCAGCTGCGCTAGCTTGCTGAGCTCTTATTCTGAGCTGGCTGGCTTGCCACTCCGGCTTGTTCTGTTGCTGCAAGGCAGGGCGGGTCAGACCGGGCCAGGCAGGCAGAGAGCCAGGCCTCGAGAGAGGCCTGGCTGAGCTGACTGAGCAAGGCTGGTATGGCTGCAATGGTTGACTGCAAGGGCTGATGTGCGCTGGCTTGGCAGCCTGACTTTCTACACTGGCTGACTGGCGGAGCTGGCTGGCTGCGTTGGCTGACTGGGCGGGCTTGCTGGCTAGCTGGCTTGCTGGGCGCCCTGAGGGAAGCTTTGTGATGGATCTCTAGGGGCATTGGCTTGTGTTGAGCCTTTCAACGGCGTCTACCTTGATCTCCGTCCTAAGAAAGAAAGACATACACTAACCCAACTATGCAGCTTCCATATGAGGAACCGAGACAATGATTCAGGATCCGTTGCTTTGCTTAGTTCGTGTGTAACTAGAAAATACATGACTGGTATTGGTTATTATACAATTATCAATTTGTTCATTTGCAGTTATTTCGATATACGTTTATTTGTGTCATGTTGATTGTGTCTGATGGAATTCTAATTCACATTTATTAGCAATAATCAATTACTTACGTCCGACAAGAGACGTTGATTTTTAATGCAAGGCAAAGGGAAGAGCATGGAAAATGGTCATGGTCATGGTCATGGTCTGTGGAGTGACAGATCATGACAGTACCCCCCTCTCAAGGGACGGATACCAGACGTCCCACAACCTGAATGAGGAACGAGCAGGGTGGGTGGAGGGGGTCCGGAGGAGGGAAACCAAGGCTGGGCACAGGAATTCAGGAGGGCGGCCTGAATGATGGACCAGGATGGAATAGGTGTAGTCTGGGGGACGGCCCGGACGCTGAGATGAGGCTGAGGTGTCATCGGGTGGTCTGCCCGGCGGCCGAGACGAAGCAGCGATGTCGTCTGACGGACGGCCAGGAGGCCGAGATGAGGCAGCGGTGGTGTCGTCAGGAGGGCGGCCTGGAGGCCGAGACAGGCCAGCGGAGACGCCATCAGCAGGACGGCCCGGAGGCCGGGACGAGGAAGCAGAGGCGCCGTCAGGAGGACAGCCTGGAGGTCGAGATGGGGCAGAGGACTGTGGAAGCGGCGCCGGGGATGCTGCAGACGAAGACGACCCTGTGGATGCTGCAGACGAAGACCACCCTGTGGATGCTGCAGACGAAGACCACCCTGTGGATGCTGCAGACGAAGACCACCCTGTGGATGCTGCAGACGAAGACCACCCTGTGGATGCTGCAGACGAAGACCACCCTGTGGATGCTGCAGACGAAGACGACCCTGTGGATGCTGCAGACGAAGACGACCCTGTGGATGCTGCAGACGAAGACGACCCTGTGGATGCTGCAGACGAAGACGACCCTGTGGATGCTGCAGACGAAGACCACCCTGTGGATGCTGCAGACAAAGACCACCCTGTGGATGCTGCAGATGAAGACCACCCTGTGGATGCTGCAGACGAAGACCACCCTGTGGATGCTGCAGACGAAGACCACCCTGTGGATGCTGCAGACGAAGACCACCCTGTGGATGCTGCAGACGAAGACGATGCCGTGGATGCTGCAGACGAAGACCACCCTGTGGATGCTGCAGACGAAGACCACCCTGTGGATGCTGCAGACAAAGACCACCCTGTGGATGCTGCAGATGAAGACCACCCTGTGGATGCTGCAGACGAAGACCACCCTGTGGATGCTGCAGACAAAGACCACCCTGTGGATGCTGCAGATGAAGACCACCCTGTGGATGCTGCAGACGAAGACCACCCTGTGGATGCTGCAGACGAAGACCACCCTGTGGATGCTGCAGACGAAGACGATGCCGTGGATGCTGCAGACGAAGACCACCCTGTGGATGCTGCAGACGAAGACCACCCTGTGGATGCTGCAGACGAAGACCACCCTGTGGATGCTGCAGACGAAGACCACCCTGTGGATGCTGCAGACGAAGACCACCCAGTGGATGCTGCAGACGAAGACGACCCTGTGGATGCTGCAGACGAAGACGACGCCGTGGATATTGCAGGTGGAGCCACAGGAGATGCTGCAGGCCCTGGAGCTGAAGCTGCAGACTCAGGAGTCCAGTTATATGTGACCAGGGACAGTGGTTTGATATACAAGGGGGACATGGTCATTTTTCAGTTCTTTACATATTATGAAACTGCACACTGTAACCTTTCATATGATCTATTGCTCATTGAAATTGGGGGAAAAAGAAGAAGATATGACCATTTGAAACTTGTTTAACTGGAAACACCAAAGTACAGAATTTGCCATTTTAAGATTTCATAGTATTTAGCATCTCTGAGCCCAGGAATGGGTGTGACAATAGATACTTGTCTCCACCCCTAGATACTTGCATAAACACTCCCCCCATCCTCTAACCACTCGTCAACTGCACAGAATGACTTGAGTGGACACTTAGTAAAAGAAGAATAAGGACATCTAGAACTCTTAGAATAAAAATAAATAGAGATGAGAAAGTATCAATATTGCAATATAGAAATATAGGACGGACGTTGTTTAGTGTATGTTTTGGTAATGATACAATCTAAAAAGTAACTAGTATGCTAATTGAGTTTTCAAATAAATACGTGGAATAATGTGGAGTAAAACTACTTCCAGCTAACACTGCAAGTAGGCTATCATTTATTCCATGAAGTTACTTGTAGTTTTAGACCCATGCTTTTAATTGCTAAATAAAAAAATGCTGTATGTTTACATTACATTATTAATATGTACAAAGGTACCTTTTTACCCCTAAATGCATGGCTTGAATCAGCCATGCACTGATGTGAAAGAGTCAAAACCTTATCAACAGAAAGTCAGGGGAAAAAATACCTTAGTTGAGTGTTATGATCCTTCCACTTTTAAGAAGATCACACCAGGATTTGTACTACACTATGTCTTCACATTCAATATTTGAGCTGTTCTTCTAACAACAATGTCATGGATTGATCAAATTATATAAACGACGGATTTCACCGCGACGCGTGATCACGCATGGATGTCATGGATTGATCAAATTATATAAAAGACGGATTTCCCCGCGACGCGCGATCACACGCGATGTTATTCATGTATTGATCATCAGGCAGCAGCATCCAATGGTAATAAAGTTACAAAGATTAAAACACAGTGATAAACATGCACATGTGTGCACTGAAATAAAGGGCAGAAGAATGGATTTACAACTAAGACAATCTCGTCAGAACGCGTGTGGTGTGGAGACCTCAAACAAACTGGCAGCAACTTTTTTTTTCTTCAGTGGACGACGGGTAAATCAGTTAATTTATACTTTTATTACAATATCCAACAGCATCATATCAAGTTAACAATAATGCTGATGTTGTAGGCTATTTACTATTGTCACAGAAACACACTGCACGGCTACTGTAACTGGAGAACAAAGATAGCTACGGCCAATCGAAACGACTCTATGTAAATACGTGCAGGAATGTTCACACCCCCAAAATACGGCAAATAATCTGTAATTATAGAGACATTTTTGCAATGTAAATACAACGACTTAATGACACTAAAATGACTTTCAAATGGAATAAAAACATTCTTTAACATTCCAACTGTGTTAATGTGGCTAAAAACGAAAACCACCAAAAAAATAAAATAATTCTATTTTGGTCTATTGTGAGATTTAATTAGTGCCGACTTGTGGTTGAAAATACTGGCACTGGTCACATATAGGGAGCAGGTAATGGGCAAAGTGTTCACAGGTGGGCTGACGAGGGAGTTGGAGAGGAGACTCCTGTGAGGAGTCCACAGCCCCAAGTCCACTCCAACCCACCTCACTAGTCCTTCCCACCACACCCACCACTCCCCAGCACACCACAGCATCATTCCATGATTTAAACTCCATTTCCCTTTCCCCCACAGGAGGCGCCGGTGTGAAGCGCGGGATCGGTACCCTAAGATCCCGGGTAATGATGAGTAGGCCTCTATACGGAAACAACCGTGACCAAACAGGCCCCTCTGAACCCTCTCAGAACCACCCGATCCCGCAGCCTCTCACTACTGGCGCCTCACAGCCACACACGTCACCACCCCCTCCATCCCCAGCACTTCCCTTTATACCCACCTATCACCAGGCCAGGCCTAAGAGAAAGGTGTTGGACTGGAATCCAAAAAAACTGAAAAGTAACCTTTTTATTGAATTGAATTGAATTTGAAGTTTGATTGAAGTTATAGTGCGGGCTTGATCAGTTGTCTCGGTGATCGTGACTGCCGTCCTTTTAGGAAGCAGTATGGTCTTACAGGGCTCCGGCCCTACCTGGTTGGATGTGGCTGTCGGTTGTTTGGGCTTCGGCCCTCGCCCGCCTGTGCTGCATTCTCTCTTTGCCCTGCCCGCGTGGGCTCAAGGCCCCTTAAGCAGTTCCCCAACCCGTGCTCTTTTGGGTGCGGAGCGGGGCTTTCTGCTTCCTCTTGGTGGTATTTCCGAACTTTGCCCGTAAGGGTTGTCGATGGATGCGAGGGGCGCTCTCGTTGCTTGATCCGGCATGCCGTCCATGGATCCGCCTGCCCGCCATGGCGGGTGGGGGACCCATGGGCTTGCGTGGGGGTCGGTGCGGGGGCGTCCGCCTTGTTCGATCGGCAGTTCGCCTCGTTTCGGTCGGGGGGAAGAGCACGGTGTCAACCCGCATGAAGTCCGCATGTTTGCTAGGATCTTCGGATCGCAGGCAACGTTTGTGGCGCACCCTCTTAGAGGGCAGTGCGGGGACCTAACGTTCACTGCAACCCTTTGGGCTCTGCAGGGGCGCCTTACGCTCGCAACCCGATTCGAGAAAGGCTCCTCCGTTGGGAGGGGAATATACCACCAATCTAGGGCTCCGGCCCGCCCGGGCTGTGCTTGGCTGGCGGGCGTCTGGGCTCCGGCCCTCGCCCGTCGTCAGTACCGCACGGGGGTGAACTGTAACTTCGGCCGTATGGACCCTCACAACCCCATGCCTGCTCCACCAGAGAGTCCCCGTCAGGGGAAAAGAAGTGGAGCGGGGGTGACTGAGCACGCTGTCGTCCCCCGTGTGGCGGACGCCCCCGGCTACGTCGGGGGCGTCTCTCTCAGGGGACCGACCGAGCCCGTGGCGTGCTCGATCAGGGGAAGCCGGACCCTCCTGTCACGAGGGCTCCCGGCCATCCCCCGAGCGTGCTAGATTGGCGTGGCATGGAGGCCCTCTGTGAGGACAAGGCCTACGGCCGAGACGCCTAACCTGAGCCCCGGGGCCCCCCGGGGCCCCCCGGGAAGATAGGAAACGAGGTCCACCGGACGAGGAGGAAAGAAAGGCCTTCAAACGGTTCAACAACAGGTGAGCCAAGCACACGCACGCACGCACTTGCTCCCTTAAAAAAGCACCTCTCACAGACCAAAACACACACGCACGGACTCAGGCTCATTTGCACACACATTTTGTCTGTGTGTGTGTGTGTGTGTGTGTGTGTGTGTGTGTGTGGGCGTGCCCGCTTGGGCAACGTGTGACCACTTCAAAGGAGGAAGAGAGAGAAAGGCGCTGACACTTGTTTACTTTTCAGTTAGACATATGCCAGTATGTTAAAGTTTAAAGAACCAGTTTAAACCAACCCAGTCTTCGTTAAAGAAAAAGGGATCGGTTTTGCCCGCCAAATCATTTAAGGGCTACCTCCTTTAATATAATTGGAATACCAAAAGTTAGTTCGCTCTCTTAAAAACTTCTGACCTCGGCGGACGGTCGCAACTCAAGATACGGACTAGCCCAACGCCGGGTGTTACACACGGACAGAGGAATCTCGGATTTAGAGGATCCATTCCATATAGAATCTCTGAGCCTCCGTGGTCTAACATTTGTTATTTTATAACTAAAACAGTCATGTATTTTCTAGTTACACACGAACTAAGCAAAGCAACGGATCCTGAATCATTGTCTCGGTTCCTCATATGGAAGCTGCATAGTTGGGTTTGTGTATGTCTTTCTTTCTTAGGACGGAGATCAAGGTAGACGCCGTTGAAAGGCTCAACACAAGCCAATGCCCCTAGAGATCCATCACAAAGCTTCCCTCAGGGCGCCCAGCTAGCCAGCAAGCCAGCAAGCCCGCCCAGTCAGCCAACGCAGCCAGCCAGCTCCGCCAGTCAGGCAGTGTAGAAAGTCAGGCTGCCAAGCCAGAGCATATCAGCCCTTGCAGTCAGCCATTGCAGCCATACCAGCCTTGCTCAGTCAGCTCAGCCAGGCCTCACTCGAGGCCTGGCTCTCTGTCTGCCTGGCCCGGTCTGCCCCACCCTGCCTTGCAGCAATAGAACCAGCCGGGCTGACAAGCCAGCCAGCTCAGAATGCTAGCTCAGCAACAAGCCCAGACTGGCCAGCTGCGCTAGCTTGCTGAGCTCTTATTCTGAGCTGGCTGGCTTGCCACTCCGGCTTGTTCTGTTGCTGCAAGGCAGGGCGGGTCAGACCGGGCCAGGCAGGCAGAGAGCCAGGCCTCGAGAGAGGCCTGGCTGAGCTGACTGAGCAAGGCTGGTATGGCTGCAATGGTTGACTGCAAGGGCTGATGTGCGCTGGCTTGGCAGCCTGACTTTCTACACTGGCTGACTGGCGGAGCTGGCTGGCTGCGTTGGCTGACTGGGCGGGCTTGCTGGCTAGCTGGCTTGCTGGGCGCCCTGAGGGAAGCTTTGTGATGGATCTCTAGGGGCATTGGCTTGTGTTGAGCCTTTCAACGGCGTCTACCTTGATCTCCGTCCTAAGAAAGAAAGACATACACTAACCCAACTATGCAGCTTCCATATGAGGAACCGAGACAATGATTCAGGATCCGTTGCTTTGCTTAGTTCGTGTGTAACTAGAAAATACATGACTGGTATTGGTTATTATACAATTATCAATTTGTTCATTTGCAGTTATTTCGATATACGTTTATTTGTGTCATGTTGATTGTGTCTGATGGAATTCTAATTCACATTTATTAGCAATAATCAATTACTTACGTCCGACAAGAGACGTTGATTTTTAATGCAAGGCAAAGGGAAGAGCATGGAAAATGGTCATGGTCATGGTCATGGTCTGTGGAGTGACAGATCATGACAGTACCCCCCTCTCAAGGGACGGATACCAGACGTCCCACAACCTGAATGAGGAACGAGCAGGGTGGGTGGAGGGGGTCCGGAGGAGGGAAACCAAGGCTGGGCACAGGAATTCAGGAGGGCGGCCTGAATGATGGACCAGGATGGAATAGGTGTAGTCTGGGGGACGGCCCGGACGCTGAGATGAGGCTGAGGTGTCATCGGGTGGTCTGCCCGGCGGCCGAGACGAAGCAGCGATGTCGTCTGACGGACGGCCAGGAGGCCGAGATGAGGCAGCGGTGGTGTCGTCAGGAGGGCGGCCTGGAGGCCGAGACAGGCCAGCGGAGACGCCATCAGCAGGACGGCCCGGAGGCCGGGACGAGGAAGCAGAGGCGCCGTCAGGAGGACAGCCTGGAGGTCGAGATGGGGCAGAGGACTGTGGAAGCGGCGCCGGGGATGCTGCAGACGAAGACGACCCTGTGGATGCTGCAGACGAAGACCACCCTGTGGATGCTGCAGACGAAGACCACCCTGTGGATGCTGCAGACGAAGACCACCCTGTGGATGCTGCAGACGAAGACCACCCTGTGGATGCTGCAGACGAAGACCACCCTGTGGATGCTGCAGACGAAGACGACCCTGTGGATGCTGCAGACGAAGACGACCCTGTGGATGCTGCAGACGAAGACGACCCTGTGGATGCTGCAGACGAAGACGACCCTGTGGATGCTGCAGACGAAGACCACCCTGTGGATGCTGCAGACAAAGACCACCCTGTGGATGCTGCAGATGAAGACCACCCTGTGGATGCTGCAGACGAAGACCACCCTGTGGATGCTGCAGACGAAGACCACCCTGTGGATGCTGCAGACGAAGACCACCCTGTGGATGCTGCAGACGAAGACGATGCCGTGGATGCTGCAGACGAAGACCACCCTGTGGATGCTGCAGACGAAGACCACCCTGTGGATGCTGCAGACAAAGACCACCCTGTGGATGCTGCAGATGAAGACCACCCTGTGGATGCTGCAGACGAAGACCACCCTGTGGATGCTGCAGACAAAGACCACCCTGTGGATGCTGCAGATGAAGACCACCCTGTGGATGCTGCAGACGAAGACCACCCTGTGGATGCTGCAGACGAAGACCACCCTGTGGATGCTGCAGACGAAGACGATGCCGTGGATGCTGCAGACGAAGACCACCCTGTGGATGCTGCAGACGAAGACCACCCTGTGGATGCTGCAGACGAAGACCACCCTGTGGATGCTGCAGACGAAGACCACCCTGTGGATGCTGCAGACGAAGACCACCCAGTGGATGCTGCAGACGAAGACGACCCTGTGGATGCTGCAGACGAAGACGACGCCGTGGATATTGCAGGTGGAGCCACAGGAGATGCTGCAGGCCCTGGAGCTGAAGCTGCAGACTCAGGAGTCCAGTTATATGTGACCAGGGACAGTGGTTTGATATACAAGGGGGACATGGTCATTTTTCAGTTCTTTACATATTATGAAACTGCACACTGTAACCTTTCATATGATCTATTGCTCATTGAAATTGGGGGAAAAAGAAGAAGATATGACCATTTGAAACTTGTTTAACTGGAAACACCAAAGTACAGAATTTGCCATTTTAAGATTTCATAGTATTTAGCATCTCTGAGCCCAGGAATGGGTGTGACAATAGATACTTGTCTCCACCCCTAGATACTTGCATAAACACTCCCCCCATCCTCTAACCACTCGTCAACTGCACAGAATGACTTGAGTGGACACTTAGTAAAAGAAGAATAAGGACATCTAGAACTCTTAGAATAAAAATAAATAGAGATGAGAAAGTATCAATATTGCAATATAGAAATATAGGACGGACGTTGTTTAGTGTATGTTTTGGTAATGATACAATCTAAAAAGTAACTAGTATGCTAATTGAGTTTTCAAATAAATACGTGGAATAATGTGGAGTAAAACTACTTCCAGCTAACACTGCAAGTAGGCTATCATTTATTCCATGAAGTTACTTGTAGTTTTAGACCCATGCTTTTAATTGCTAAATAAAAAAATGCTGTATGTTTACATTACATTATTAATATGTACAAAGGTACCTTTTTACCCCTAAATGCATGGCTTGAATCAGCCATGCACTGATGTGAAAGAGTCAAAACCTTATCAACAGAAAGTCAGGGGAAAAAATACCTTAGTTGAGTGTTATGATCCTTCCACTTTTAAGAAGATCACACCAGGATTTGTACTACACTATGTCTTCACATTCAATATTTGAGCTGTTCTTCTAACAACAATGTCATGGATTGATCAAATTATATAAACGACGGATTTCACCGCGACGCGTGATCACGCATGGATGTCATGGATTGATCAAATTATATAAAAGACGGATTTCCCCGCGACGCGCGATCACACGCGATGTTATTCATGTATTGATCATCAGGCAGCAGCATCCAATGGTAATAAAGTTACAAAGATTAAAACACAGTGATAAACATGCACATGTGTGCACTGAAATAAAGGGCAGAAGAATGGATTTACAACTAAGACAATCTCGTCAGAACGCGTGTGGTGTGGAGACCTCAAACAAACTGGCAGCAACTTTTTTTTTCTTCAGTGGACGACGGGTAAATCAGTTAATTTATACTTTTATTACAATATCCAACAGCATCATATCAAGTTAACAATAATGCTGATGTTGTAGGCTATTTACTATTGTCACAGAAACACACTGCACGGCTACTGTAACTGGAGAACAAAGATAGCTACGGCCAATCGAAACGACTCTATGTAAATACGTGCAGGAATGTTCACACCCCCAAAATACGGCAAATAATCTGTAATTATAGAGACATTTTTGCAATGTAAATACAACGACTTAATGACACTAAAATGACTTTCAAATGGAATAAAAACATTCTTTAACATTCCAACTGTGTTAATGTGGCTAAAAACGAAAACCACCAAAAAAATAAAATAATTCTATTTTGGTCTATTGTGAGATTTAATTAGTGCCGACTTGTGGTTGAAAATACTGGCACTGGTCACATATAGGGAGCAGGTAATGGGCAAAGTGTTCACAGGTGGGCTGACGAGGGAGTTGGAGAGGAGACTCCTGTGAGGAGTCCACAGCCCCAAGTCCACTCCAACCCACCTCACTAGTCCTTCCCACCACACCCACCACTCCCCAGCACACCACAGCATCATTCCATGATTTAAACTCCATTTCCCTTTCCCCCACAGGAGGCGCCGGTGTGAAGCGCGGGATCGGTACCCTAAGATCCCGGGTAATGATGAGTAGGCCTCTATACGGAAACAACCGTGACCAAACAGGCCCCTCTGAACCCTCTCAGAACCACCCGATCCCGCAGCCTCTCACTACTGGCGCCTCACAGCCACACACGTCACCACCCCCTCCATCCCCAGCACTTCCCTTTATACCCACCTATCACCAGGCCAGGCCTAAGAGAAAGGTGTTGGACTGGAATCCAAAAAAACTGAAAAGTAACCTTTTTATTGAATTGAATTGAATTTGAAGTTTGATTGAAGTTATAGTGCGGGCTTGATCAGTTGTCTCGGTGATCGTGACTGCCGTCCTTTTAGGAAGCAGTATGGTCTTACAGGGCTCCGGCCCTACCTGGTTGGATGTGGCTGTCGGTTGTTTGGGCTTCGGCCCTCGCCCGCCTGTGCTGCATTCTCTCTTTGCCCTGCCCGCGTGGGCTCAAGGCCCCTTAAGCAGTTCCCCAACCCGTGCTCTTTTGGGTGCGGAGCGGGGCTTTCTGCTTCCTCTTGGTGGTATTTCCGAACTTTGCCCGTAAGGGTTGTCGATGGATGCGAGGGGCGCTCTCGTTGCTTGATCCGGCATGCCGTCCATGGATCCGCCTGCCCGCCATGGCGGGTGGGGGACCCATGGGCTTGCGTGGGGGTCGGTGCGGGGGCGTCCGCCTTGTTCGATCGGCAGTTCGCCTCGTTTCGGTCGGGGGGAAGAGCACGGTGTCAACCCGCATGAAGTCCGCATGTTTGCTAGGATCTTCGGATCGCAGGCAACGTTTGTGGCGCACCCTCTTAGAGGGCAGTGCGGGGACCTAACGTTCACTGCAACCCTTTGGGCTCTGCAGGGGCGCCTTACGCTCGCAACCCGATTCGAGAAAGGCTCCTCCGTTGGGAGGGGAATATACCACCAATCTAGGGCTCCGGCCCGCCCGGGCTGTGCTTGGCTGGCGGGCGTCTGGGCTCCGGCCCTCGCCCGTCGTCAGTACCGCACGGGGGTGAACTGTAACTTCGGCCGTATGGACCCTCACAACCCCATGCCTGCTCCACCAGAGAGTCCCCGTCAGGGGAAAAGAAGTGGAGCGGGGGTGACTGAGCACGCTGTCGTCCCCCGTGTGGCGGACGCCCCCGGCTACGTCGGGGGCGTCTCTCTCAGGGGACCGACCGAGCCCGTGGCGTGCTCGATCAGGGGAAGCCGGACCCTCCTGTCACGAGGGCTCCCGGCCATCCCCCGAGCGTGCTAGATTGGCGTGGCATGGAGGCCCTCTGTGAGGACAAGGCCTACGGCCGAGACGCCTAACCTGAGCCCCGGGGCCCCCCGGGGCCCCCCGGGAAGATAGGAAACGAGGTCCACCGGACGAGGAGGAAAGAAAGGCCTTCAAACGGTTCAACAACAGGTGAGCCAAGCACACGCACGCACGCACTTGCTCCCTTAAAAAAGCACCTCTCACAGACCAAAACACACACGCACGGACTCAGGCTCATTTGCACACACATTTTGTCTGTGTGTGTGTGTGTGTGTGTGTGTGTGTGTGTGTGTGGGCGTGCCCGCTTGGGCAACGTGTGACCACTTCAAAGGAGGAAGAGAGAGAAAGGCGCTGACACTTGTTTACTTTTCAGTTAGACATATGCCAGTATGTTAAAGTTTAAAGAACCAGTTTAAACCAACCCAGTCTTCGTTAAAGAAAAAGGGATCGGTTTTGCCCGCCAAATCATTTAAGGGCTACCTCCTTTAATATAATTGGAATACCAAAAGTTAGTTCGCTCTCTTAAAAACTTCTGACCTCGGCGGACGGTCGCAACTCAAGATACGGACTAGCCCAACGCCGGGTGTTACACACGGACAGAGGAATCTCGGATTTAGAGGATCCATTCCATATAGAATCTCTGAGCCTCCGTGGTCTAACATTTGTTATTTTATAACTAAAACAGTCATGTATTTTCTAGTTACACACGAACTAAGCAAAGCAACGGATCCTGAATCATTGTCTCGGTTCCTCATATGGAAGCTGCATAGTTGGGTTTGTGTATGTCTTTCTTTCTTAGGACGGAGATCAAGGTAGACGCCGTTGAAAGGCTCAACACAAGCCAATGCCCCTAGAGATCCATCACAAAGCTTCCCTCAGGGCGCCCAGCTAGCCAGCAAGCCAGCAAGCCCGCCCAGTCAGCCAACGCAGCCAGCCAGCTCCGCCAGTCAGGCAGTGTAGAAAGTCAGGCTGCCAAGCCAGAGCATATCAGCCCTTGCAGTCAGCCATTGCAGCCATACCAGCCTTGCTCAGTCAGCTCAGCCAGGCCTCACTCGAGGCCTGGCTCTCTGTCTGCCTGGCCCGGTCTGCCCCACCCTGCCTTGCAGCAATAGAACCAGCCGGGCTGACAAGCCAGCCAGCTCAGAATGCTAGCTCAGCAACAAGCCCAGACTGGCCAGCTGCGCTAGCTTGCTGAGCTCTTATTCTGAGCTGGCTGGCTTGCCACTCCGGCTTGTTCTGTTGCTGCAAGGCAGGGCGGGTCAGACCGGGCCAGGCAGGCAGAGAGCCAGGCCTCGAGAGAGGCCTGGCTGAGCTGACTGAGCAAGGCTGGTATGGCTGCAATGGTTGACTGCAAGGGCTGATGTGCGCTGGCTTGGCAGCCTGACTTTCTACACTGGCTGACTGGCGGAGCTGGCTGGCTGCGTTGGCTGACTGGGCGGGCTTGCTGGCTAGCTGGCTTGCTGGGCGCCCTGAGGGAAGCTTTGTGATGGATCTCTAGGGGCATTGGCTTGTGTTGAGCCTTTCAACGGCGTCTACCTTGATCTCCGTCCTAAGAAAGAAAGACATACACAAACCCAACTATGCAGCTTCCATATGAGGAACCGAGACAATGATTCAGGATCCGTTGCTTTGCTTAGTTCGTGTGTAACTAGAAAATACATGACTGGTATTGGTTATTATACAATTATCAATTTGTTCATTTGCAGTTATTTCGATATACGTTTATTTGTGTCATGTTGATTGTGTCTGATGGAATTCTAATTCACATTTATTAGCAATAATCAATTACTTACGTCCGACAAGAGACGTTGATTTTTAATGCAAGGCAAAGGGAAGAGCATGGAAAATGGTCATGGTCATGGTCATGGTCTGTGGAGTGACAGATCATGACAGTACCCCCCTCTCAAGGGACGGATACCAGACGTCCCACAACCTGAATGAGGAACGAGCAGGGTGGGTGGAGGGGGTCCGGAGGAGGGAAACCAAGGCTGGGCACAGGAATTCAGGAGGGCGGCCTGAATGATGGACCAGGATGGAATAGGTGTAGTCTGGGGGACGGCCCGGACGCTGAGATGAGGCTGAGGTGTCATCGGGTGGTCTGCCCGGCGGCCGAGACGAAGCAGCGATGTCGTCTGACGGACGGCCAGGAGGCCGAGATGAGGCAGCGGTGGTGTCGTCAGGAGGGCGGCCTGGAGGCCGAGACAGGCCAGCGGAGACGCCATCAGCAGGACGGCCCGGAGGCCGGGACGAGGAAGCAGAGGCGCCGTCAGGAGGACAGCCTGGAGGTCGAGATGGGGCAGAGGACTGTGGAAGCGGCGCCGGGGATGCTGCAGACGAAGACGACCCTGTGGATGCTGCAGACGAAGACCACCCTGTGGATGCTGCAGACGAAGACCACCCTGTGGATGCTGCAGACGAAGACCACCCTGTGGATGCTGCAGACGAAGACCACCCTGTGGATGCTGCAGACGAAGACCACCCTGTGGATGCTGCAGACGAAGACGACCCTGTGGATGCTGCAGACGAAGACGACCCTGTGGATGCTGCAGACGAAGACCACCCTGTGGATGCTGCAGACGAAGACGACCCTGTGGATGCTGCAGACGAAGACCACCCTGTGGATGCTGCAGACAAAGACCACCCTGTGGATGCTGCAGATGAAGACCACCCTGTGGATGCTGCAGACGAAGACCACCCTGTGGATGCTGCAGACGAAGACCACCCTGTGGATGCTGCAGACGAAGACCACCCTGTGGATGCTGCAGACGAAGACGATGCCGTGGATGCTGCAGACGAAGACCACCCTGTGGATGCTGCAGACGAAGACCACCCTGTGGATGCTGCAGACGAAGACCACCCTGTGGATGCTGCAGACGAAGACCACCCTGTGGATGCTGCAGACGAAGACGACCCTGTGGATGCTGCAGACGAAGACGACCCTGTGGATGCTGCAGACGAAGACCACCCTGTGGATGCTGCAGACGAAGACCACCCTGTGGATGCTGCAGACGAAGACGATGCCGTGGATGCTGCAGACAAAGACCACCCTGTGGATGCTGCAGACGAAGACCACCCTGTGGATGCTGCAGATGAAGACCACCCTGTGGATGCTGCAGACGAAGACCACCCTGTGGATGCTGCAGACAAAGACCACCCTGTGGATGCTGCAGACGAAGACCACCCTGTGGATGCTGCAGACGAAGACCACCCAGTGGATGCTGCAGACGAAGACGACCCTGTGGATGCTGCAGACGAAGACGACGCCGTGGATATTGCAGGTGGAGCCACAGGAGATGCTGCAGGCCCTGGAGCTGAAGCTGCAGACTCAGGAGTCCAGTTATATGTGACCAGGGACAGTGGTTTGATATACAAGGGGGACATGGTCATTTTTCAGTTCTTTACATATTATGAAACTGCACACTGTAACCTTTCATATGATCTATTGCTCATTGAAATTGGGGGAAAAAGAAGAAGATATGACCATTTGAAACTTGTTTAACTGGAAACACCAAAGTACAGAATTTGCCATTTTAAGATTTCATAGTATTTAGCATCTCTGAGCCCAGGAATGGGTGTGACAATAGATACTTGTCTCCACCCCTAGATACTTGCATAAACACTCCCCCCATCCTCTAACCACTCGTCAACTGCACAGAATGACTTGAGTGGACACTTAGTAAAAGAAGAATAAGGACATCTAGAACTCTTAGAATAAAAATAAATAGAGATGAGAAAGTATCAATATTGCAATATAGAAATATAGGACGGACGTTGTTTAGTGTATGTTTTGGTAATGATACAATCTAAAAAGTAACTAGTATGCTAATTGAGTTTTCAAATAAATACATGTGGAGTAAAACTACTTCCAGCTAACACTGCAAGTAGGCTATCATTTATTCCATGAAGTTACTTGTAGTTTTAGACCCATGCTTTTAATTGCTAAATAAAAAAATGCTGTATGTTTACATTACATTATTACAAAGGTACCTTTTTACCCCTAAATGCATGGCTTGAATCAGCCATGCACTGATGTGAAAGAGTCAAAACCTTATCAACAGAAAGTCAGGGGAAAAAATACCTTAGTTGAGTGTTATGATCCTTCCACTTTTAAGAAGATCACACCAGGATTTGTACTACACTATGTCTTCACATTCAATATTTGAGCTGTTCTTCTAACAACAATGTCATGGATTGATCAAATTATATAAACGACGGATTTCACCGCGACGCGTGATCACGCATGGATGTCATGGATTGATCAAATTATATAAAAGACGGATTTCCCCGCGACGCGCGATCACACGCGATGTTATTCATGTATTGATCATCAGGCAGCAGCATCCAATGGTAATAAAGTTACAAAGATTAAAACACAGTGATAAACATGCACATGTGTGCACTGAAATAAAGGGCAGAAGAATGGATTTACAACTAAGACAATCTCGTCAGAACGCGTGTGGTGTGGAGACCTCAAACAAACTGGCAGCAACTTTTTTTTTCTTCAGTGGACGACGGGTAAATCAGTTAATTTATACTTTTATTACAATATCCAACAGCATCATATCAAGTTAACAATAATGCTGATGTTGTAGGCTATTTACTATTGTCACAGAAACACACTGCACGGCTACTGTAACTGGAGAACAAAGATAGCTACGGCCAATCGAAACGACTCTATGTAAATACGTGCAGGAATGTTCACACCCCCAAAATACGGCAAATAATCTGTAATTATAGAGACATTTTTGCAATGTAAATACAACGACTTAATGACACTAAAATGACTTTCTGATGGAATAAAAACATTCTTTAACATTCCAACTGTGTTAATGTGGCTAAAAACGAAAACCACCAAAAAAATAAAATAATTCTATTTTGGTCTATTGTGAGATTTAATTAGTGCCGACTTGTGGTTGAAAATACTGGCACTGGTCACATATAGGGAGCAGGTAATGGGCAAAGTGTTCACAGGTGGGCTGACGAGGGAGTTGGAGAGGAGACTCCTGTGAGGAGTCCACAGCCCCAAGTCCACTCCAACCCACCTCACTAGTCCTTCCCACCACACCCACCACTCCCCAGCACACCACAGCATCATTCCATGATTTAAACTCCATTTCCCTTTCCCCCACAGGAGGCGCCGGTGTGAAGCGCGGGATCGGTACCCTAAGATCCCGGGTAATGATGAGTAGGCCTCTATACGGAAACAACCGTGACCAAACAGGCCCCTCTGAACCCTCTCAGAACCACCCGATCCCGCAGCCTCTCACTACTGGCGCCTCACAGCCACACACGTCACCACCCCCTCCATCCCCAGCACTTCCCTTTATACCCACCTATCACCAGGCCAGGCCTAAGAGAAAGGTGTTGGACTGGAATCCAAAAAAACGGAAAAGTAACCTTTTTATTGAATTGAATTGAATTTGAAGTTTGATTGAAGTTATAGTGCGGGCTTGATCAGTTGTCTCGGTGATCGTGACTGCCGTCCTTTTAGGAAGCAGTATGGTCTTACAGGGCTCCGGCCCTACCTGGTTGGATGTGGCTGTCGGTTGTTTGGGCTTCGGCCCTCGCCCGCCTGTGCTGCATTCTCTCTTTGCCCTGCCCGCGTGGGCTCAAGGCCCCTTAAGCAGTTCCCCAACCCGTGCTCTTTTGGGTGCGGAGCGGGGCTTTCTGCTTCCTCTTGGTGGTATTTCCGAACTTTGCCCGTAAGGGTTGTCGATGAATGCGAGGGGCGCTCTCGTTGCTTGATCCGGCATGCCGTCCATGGATCCGCCTGCCCGCCATGGCGGGTGGGGGACCCATGGGCTTGCGTGGGGGTCGGTGCGGGGGCGTCCGCCTTGTTCGATCGGCAGTTCGCCTCGTTTCGGTCGGGGGGGAAGAGCACGGTGTCAACCCGCATGAAGTCCGCATGTTTGCTAGGATCTTCGGATCGCAGGCAACGTTTGTGGCGCACCCTCTTAGAGGGCAGTGCGGGGACCTAACGTTCACTGCAACCCTTTGGGCTCTGCAGGGGCGCCTTACGCTCGCAACCCGATTCGAGAAAGGCTCCTCCGTTGGGAGGGGAATATACCACCAATCTAGGGCTCCGGCCCGCCCGGGCTGTGCTTGGCCGGCGGGCGTCTGGGCTCCGGCCCTCGCCCGTCGTCAGTACCGCACGGGGGTGAACTGTAACTTCGGCCGTATGGACCCTCACAACCCCATGCCTGCTCCAACAGAGAGTCCCCGTCAGGGGAAAAGAAGTGGAGCGGGGGTGACTGAGCACGCTGTCGTCCCCTGTGGGCGGACGCCCCCGGCTACGTCGGGGGCGTCTCTCTCAGGGGACCGATCGAGCCCATGGCGTGCTCGATCAGGGGAAGCCGGACCCTCCTGTCACGAGGGCTCCCGGCCATCCCCCGAGCGTGCTAGATTGGCGTGCTAGGCATGGAGGCCCTCTGTGAGGACAAGGCCTACGGCCGAGACGCCTAACCTGAGCCCCGGGGCCCCCCGGGGCCCCCCGGGAAGATAGGAAACGAGGTCCATCGGACGAGGAGGAAAGAAAGGCCTTCAAACGGTTCAACAACAGGTGAGCCAAGCACACGCACGCACGCACTTGCTCCCTTAAAAAAGCACCTCTCACAGACCAAAACACACACGCACGGACTCAGGCTCATTTGCACACACATTTTGTCTGTGTGTGTGTGTGTGTGTGTGTGTGTGGGCGTGGCCGCTTGGGCAACGTGTGACCACTTCAAAGGAGGAAGAGAGAGAAAGGCGCTGACACTTGTTTACTTTTCAGTTAGACATATGCCAGTATGTTAAAGTTTAAAGAACCAGTTTAAACCAACCCAGTCTTCGTTAAAGACAAAGGGATCGGTTTTGCCCGCCAAATCATTTAAGGGCTACCTCCTTTAATATAATTGGAATACCAAAAGTTAGTTCGCTCTCTTAAAAACTTCTGACCTCGGCGGACGGTCGCAACTCAAGATACGGACTAGCCCAACGCCGGGTGTTACACACGGACAGAGGAATCTCGGATTTAGAGGATCCATTCCATATAGAATCTCTGAGCCTCCGTGGTCTAACATTTGTTATTTTATAACTAAAACAGTCATGTATTTTCTAGTTACACACGAACTAAGCAAAGCAACGGATCCTGAATCATTGTCTCGGTTCCTCATATGGAAGCTGCATAGTTGGGTTTGTGTATGTCTTTCTTTCTTAGGACGGAGATCAAGGTAGACGCCGTTGAAAGGCTCAACACAAGCCAATGCCCCTAGAGATCCATCACAAAGCTTCCCTCAGGGCGCCCAGCTAGCCAGCTAGCCAGCAAGCCCGCCCAGTCAGCCAACGCAGCCAGCCAGCTCCGCCAGTCAGGCAGTGTAGAAAGTCAGGCTGCCAAGCCAGAGCATATCAGCCCTTGCAGTCAGCCATTGCAGCCATACCAGCCTTGCTCAGTCAGCTCAGCCAGGCCTCGCTCGAGGCCTGGCTCTCTGTCTGCCTGGCCCGGTCTGCCCCACCCTGCCTTGCAGCAATAGAACCAGCCGGGCTGACAAGCCAGCCAGCTCAGAATGCTAGCTCAGCAACAAGCCCAGACTGGCCAGCTGCGCTAGCTTGCTGAGCTCTTATTCTGAGCTGGCTGGCTTGCCACTCCGGCTTGTTCTGTTGCTGCAAGGCAGGGCGGGTCAGACCGGGCCAGGCAGGCAGAGAGCCAGGCCTCGAGAGAGGCCTGGCTGAGCTGACTGAGCAAGGCTGGTATGGCTGCAATGGTTGACTGCAAGGGCTGATGTGCGCTGGCTTGGCAGCCTGACTTTCTACACTGCCTGACTGGCGGAGCTGGCTGGCTGCATTGGCTGACTGGGCGGGCTTGCTGGCTTGCTGGCTAGCTGGGCGCCCTGAGGGAAGCTTTGTGATGGATCTCTAGGGGCATTGGCTTGTGTTGAGCCTTTCAACGGCGTCTACCTTGATCTCCGTCCTAAGAAAGAAAGACATACACAAACCCAACTATGCAGCTTCCATATGAGGAACCGAGACAATGATTCAGGATCCGTTGCTTTGCTTAGTTCGTGTGTAACTAGAAAATACATGACTGGTATTGGTTATTATACAATTATCAATTTGTTCATTTGCAGTTATTTCGATATACGTTTATTTGTGTCATGTTGATTGTGTCTGATGGAATTCTAATTCACATTTATTAGCAATAATCAATTACTTACGTCCGACAAGAGACGTTGATTTTTAATGCAAGGCAAAGGGAAGAGCATGGAAAATGGTCATGGTCATGGTCATGGTCTGTGGAGTGACAGATCATGACAGTACCCCCCTCTCAAGGGACGGATACCAGACGTCCCACAACCTGAATGAGGAACGAGCAGGGTGGGTGGAGGGGGTCCGGAGGAGGGAAACCAAGGCTGGGCACAGGAATTCAGGAGGGCGGCCTGAATGATGGACCAGGATGGAATAGGTGTAGTCTGGGGGACGGCCCGGACGCTGAGATGAGGCTGAGGTGTCATCGGGTGGTCTGCCCGGCGGCCGAGACGAAGCAGCGATGTCGTCTGACGGACGGCCTGGAGGCCGAGATGAGGCAGCGGTGGTGTCGTCAGGAGGGCGGCCTGGAGGCCGAGACAGGCCAGCGGAGACGCCATCAGCAGGACGGCCCGGAGGCCGGGACGAGGAAGCAGAGGCGCCGTCAGGAGGACAGCCTGGAGGTCGAGATGGGGCAGAGGACTGTGGAAGCGGCGCCGGGGATGCTGCAGACGAAGACGACCCTGTGGATGCTGCAGACGAAGACCACCCTGTGGATGCTGCAGACGAAGACCACCCTGTGGATGCTGCAGACGAAGACGATGCCGTGGATGCTGCAGACGAAGACCACCCTGTGGATGCTGCAGACGAAGACGACCCTGTGGATGCTGCAGACGAAGACGACCCTGTGGATGCTGCAGACGAAGACCACCCTGTGGATGCTGCAGACGAAGACGACCCTGTGGATGCTGCAGACGAAGACCACCCTGTGGATGCTGCAGACAAAGACCACCCTGTGGATGCTGCAGATGAAGACCACCCTGTGGATGCTGCAGACGAAGACCACCCTGTGGATGCTGCAGACGAAGACCACCCTGTGGATGCTGCAGACGAAGACCACCCTGTGGATGCTGCAGACGAAGACGATGCCGTGGATGCTGCAGACGAAGACCACCCTGTGGATGCTGCAGACGAAGACCACCCTGTGGATGCTGCAGACGAAGACCACCCTGTGGATGCTGCAGACGAAGACCACCCTGTGGATGCTGCAGACGAAGACCACCCAGTGGATGCTGCAGACGAAGACCACCCTGTGGATGCTGCAGACGACGCCGTGGATGCTGCAGGTGGAGCCACAGGAGATGCTGCAGGCCCTGGAGCTGAAGCTGCAGACTCAGGAGTCCAGTTATATGTGACCAGGGACAGTGGTTTGATATACAAGGGGGACATGGTCATTTTTCAGTTCTTTACATATTATGAAACTGCACACTGTAACCTTTCATATGATCTATTGCTCATTGAAATTGGGGGAAAAATGAAGAAGATATGACCATTTGAAACTTGTTTAACTGGAAACACCAAAGTACAGAATTTGCCATTTTAAGATTTCATAGTATTTAGCATCTCTGAGCCCAGGAATGGGTGTGACAATAGATACTTGTCTCCACCCCTAGATACTTGCATAAACACTCCCCCCATCCTCTAACCACTCGTCAACTGCACAGAATGACTTGAGTGGACACTTAGTAAAAGAAGAATAAGGACATCTAGAACTCTTAGAATAAAAATAAATAGAGATGAGAAAGTATCAATATTGCAATATAGAAATATAGGACGGACGTTGTTTAGTGTATGTTTTGGTAATGATACAATCTAAAAAGTAACTAGTATGCTAATTGAGTTTTCAAATAAATACATGTGGAGTAAAACTACTTCCAGCTAACACTGCAAGTAGGCTATCATTTATTCCATGAAGTTACTTGTAGTTTTAGACCCATGCTTTTAATTGCTAAATAAAAAAATGCTGTATGTTTACATTACATTATTAATATGTACAAAGGTACCTTTTTACCCCTAAATGCATGGCTTGAATCAGCCATGCACTGATGTGAAAGAGTCAAAACCTTATCAACAGAAAGTCAGGGGAAAAAATACCTTAGTTGAGTGTTATGATCCTTCCACTTTTAAGAAGATCACACCAGGATTTGTACTACACTATGTCTTCACATTCAATATTTGAGCTGTTCTTCTAACAACAATGTCATGGATTGATCAAATTATATAAACGACGGATTTCACCGCGACGCGTGATCACGCATGGATGTCATGGATTGATCAAATTATATAAAAGACGGATTTCCCCGCGACGCGCGATCACACGCGATGTTATTCATGTATTGATCATCAGGCAGCAGCATCCAATGGTAATAAAGTTACAAAGATTAAAACACAGTGATAAACATGCACATGTGTGCACTGAAATAAAGGGCAGAAGAATGGATTTACAACTAAGACAATCTCGTCAGAACGCGTGTGGTGTGGAGACCTCAAACAAACTGGCAGCAACTTTTTTTTTCTTCAGTGGACGACGGGTAAATCAGTTAATTTATACTTTTATTACAATATCCAACAGCATCATATCAAGTTAACAATAATGCTGATGTTGTAGGCTATTTACTATTGTCACAGAAACACACTGCACGGCTACTGTAACTGGAGAACAAAGATAGCTACGGCCAATCGAAACGACTCTATGTAAATACGTGCAGGAATGTTCACACCCCCAAAATACGGCAAATAATCTGTAATTATAGAGACATTTTTGCAATGTAAATACAACGACTTAATGACACTAAAATGACTTTCAAATGGAATAAAAACATTCTTTAACATTCCAACTGTGTTAATGTGGCTAAAAACGAAAACCACCAAAAAAATAAAATAATTCTATTTTGGTCTATTGTGAGATTTAATTAGTGCCGACTTGTGGTTGAAAATACTGGCACTGGTCACATATAGGGAGCAGGTAATGGGCAAAGTGTTCACAGGTGGGCTGACGAGGGAGTTGGAGAGGAGACTCCTGTGAGGAGTCCACAGCCCCAAGTCCACTCCAACCCACCTCACTAGTCCTTCCCACCACACCCACCACTCCCCAGCACACCACAGCATCATTCCATGATTTAAACTCCATTTCCCTTTCCCCCACAGGAGGCGCCGGTGTGAAGCGCGGGATCGGTACCCTAAGATCCCGGGTAATGATGAGTAGGCCTCTATACGGAAACAACCGTGACCAAACAGGCCCCTCTGAACCCTCTCAGAACCACCCGATCCCGCAGCCTCTCACTACTGGCGCCTCACAGCCACACACGTCACCACCCCCTCCATCCCCAGCACTTCCCTTTATACCCACCTATCACCAGGCCAGGCCTAAGAGAAAGGTGTTGGACTGGAATCCAAAAAAACTGAAAAGTAACCTTTTTATTGAATTGAATTGAATTTGAAGTTTGATTGAAGTTATAGTGCGGGCTTGATCAGTTGTCTCGGTGATCGTGACTGCCGTCCTTTTAGGAAGCAGTATGGTCTTACAGGGCTCCGGCCCTACCTGGTTGGATGTGGCTGTCGGTTGTTTGGGCTTCGGCCCTCGCCCGCCTGTGCTGCATTCTCTCTTTGCCCTGCCCGCGTGGGCTCAAGGCCCCTTAAGCAGTTCCCCAACCCGTGCTCTTTTGGGTGCGGAGCGGGGCTTTCTGCTTCCTCTTGGTGGTATTTCCGAACTTTGCCCGTAAGGGTTGTCGATGGATGCGAGGGGCGCTCTCGTTGCTTGATCCGGCATGCCGTCCATGGATCCGCCTGCCCGCCATGGCGGGTGGGGGACCCATGGGCTTGCGTGGGGGTCGGTGCGGGGGCGTCCGCCTTGTTCGATCGGCAGTTCGCCTCGTTTCGGTCGGGGGGAAGAGCACGGTGTCAACCCGCATGAAGTCCGCATGTTTGCTAGGATCTTCGGATCGCAGGCAACGTTTGTGGCGCACCCTCTTAGAGGGCAGTGCGGGGACCTAACGTTCACTGCAACCCTTTGGGCTCTGCAGGGGCGCCTTACGCTCGCAACCCGATTCGAGAAAGGCTCCTCCGTTGGGAGGGGAATATACCACCAATCTAGGGCTCCGGCCCGCCCGGGCTGTGCTTGGCTGGCGGGCGTCTGGGCTCCGGCCCTCGCCCGTCGTCAGTACCGCACGGGGGTGAACTGTAACTTCGGCCGTATGGACCCTCACAACCCCATGCCTGCTCCACCAGAGAGTCCCCGTCAGGGGAAAAGAAGTGGAGCGGGGGTGACTGAGCACGCTGTCGTCCCCCGTGTGGCGGACGCCCCCGGCTACGTCGGGGGCGTCTCTCTCAGGGGACCGACCGAGCCCGTGGCGTGCTCGATCAGGGGAAGCCGGACCCTCCTGTCACGAGGGCTCCCGGCCATCCCCCGAGCGTGCTAGATTGGCGTGGCATGGAGGCCCTCTGTGAGGACAAGGCCTACGGCCGAGACGCCTAACCTGAGCACCGGGGCCCCCCGGGAAGATAGGAAACGAGGTCCACCGGACGAGGAGGAAAGAAAGGCCTTCAAACGGTTCAACAACAGGTGAGCCAAGCACACGCACGCACGCACTTGCTCCCTTAAAAAAGCACCTCTCACAGACCAAAACACACACGCACGGACTCAGGCTCATTTGCACACACATTTTGTCTGTGTGTGTGTGTGTGTGTGTGTGTGTGTGTGTGTGTGTGTGTGTGTGTGTGTGTGCGTGCCCGCTTGGGCAACGTGTGACCACTTCAAAGGAGGAAGAGAGAGAAAGGCGCTGACACTTGTTTACTTTTCAGTTAGACATATGCCAGTATGTTAAAGTTTAAAGAACCAGTTTAAACCAACCCAGTCTTCGTTAAAGACAAAGGGATCGGTTTTGCCCGCCAAATCATTTAAGGGCTACCTCCTTTAATATAATTGGAATACCAAAAGTTAGTTCGCTCTCTTAAAAACTTCTGACCTCGGCGGACGGTCGCAACTCAAGATACGGACTAGCCCAACGCCGGGTGTTACACACGGACAGAGGAATCTCGGATTTAGAGGATCCATTCCATATAGAATCTCTGAGCCTCCGTGGTCTAACATTTGTTATTTTATAACTAAAACAGTCATGTATTTTCTAGTTACACACAAACTAAGCAAAGCAACGGATCCTGAATCATTGTCTCGGTTCCTCATATGGAAGCTGCATAGTTGGGTTTGTGTATGTCTTTCTTTCTTAGGACGGAGATCAAGGTAGACGCCGTTGAAAGGCTCAACACAAGCCAATGCCCCTAGAGATCCATCACAAAGCTTCCCTCAGGGCGCCCAGCTAGCCAGCAAGCCAGCAAGCCCGCCCAGTCAGCCAACGCAGCCAGCCAGCTCCGCCAGTCAGGCAGTGTAGAAAGTCAGGCTGCCAAGCCAGAGCATATCAGCCCTTGCAGTCAGCCATTGCAGCCATACCAGCCTTGCTCAGTCAGCTCAGCCAGGCCTCACTCGAGGCCTGGCTCTCTGTCTGCCTGGCCCGGTCTGCCCCACCCTGCCTTGCAGCAATAGAACCAGCCGGGCTGACAAGCCAGCCAGCTCAGAATGCTAGCTCAGCAACAAGCCCAGACTGGCCAGCTGCGCTAGCTTGCTGAGCTCTTATTCTGAGCTGGCTGGCTTGCCACTCCGGCTTGTTCTGTTGCTGCAAGGCAGGGCGGGTCAGACCGGGCCAGGCAGGCAGAGAGCCAGGCCTCGAGAGAGGCCTGGCTGAGCTGACTGAGCAAGGCTGGTATGGCTGCAATGGTTGACTGCAAGGGCTGATGTGCGCTGGCTTGGCAGCCTGACTTTCTACACTGGCTGACTGGCGGAGCTGGCTGGCTGCGTTGGCTGACTGGGCGGGCTTGCTGGCTAGCTGGCTTGCTGGGCGCCCTGAGGGAAGCTTTGTGATGGATCTCTAGGGGCATTGGCTTGTGTTGAGCCTTTCAACGGCGTCTACCTTGATCTCCGTCCTAAGAAAGAAAGACATACACAAACCCAACTATGCAGCTTCCATATGAGGAACCGAGACAATGATTCAGGATCCGTTGCTTTGCTTAGTTCGTGTGTAACTAGAAAATACATGACTGGTATTGGTTATTATACAATTATCAATTTGTTCATTTGCAGTTATTTCGATATACGTTTATTTGTGTCATGTTGATTGTGTCTGATGGAATTCTAATTCACATTTATTAGCAATAATCAATTACTTACGTCCGACAAGAGACGTTGATTTTTAATGCAAGGCAAAGGGAAGAGCATGGAAAATGGTCATGGTCATGGTCATGGTCTGTGGAGTGACAGATCATGACAGTACCCCCCTCTCAAGGGACGGATACCAGACGTCCCACAACCTGAATGAGGAACGAGCAGGGTGGGTGGAGGGGGTCCGGAGGAGGGAAACCAAGGCTGGGCACAGGAATTCAGGAGGGCGGCCTGAATGATGGACCAGGATGGAATAGGTGTAGTCTGGGGGACGGCCCGGACGCTGAGATGAGGCTGAGGTGTCATCGGGTGGTCTGCCCGGCGGCCGAGACGAAGCAGCGATGTCGTCTGACGGACGGCCAGGAGGCCGAGATGAGGCAGCGGTGGTGTCGTCAGGAGGGCGGCCTGGAGGCCGAGACAGGCCAGCGGAGACGCCATCAGCAGGACGGCCCGGAGGCCGGGACGAGGAAGCAGAGGCGCCGTCAGGAGGACAGCCTGGAGGTCGAGATGGGGCAGAGGACTGTGGAAGCGGCGCCGGGGATGCTGCAGACGAAGACGACCCTGTGGATGCTGCAGACGAAGACCACCCTGTGGATGCTGCAGACGAAGACCACCCTGTGGATGCTGCAGACGAAGACCACCCTGTGGATGCTGCAGACGAAGACCACCCTGTGGATGCTGCAGACGAAGACCACCCTGTGGATGCTGCAGACGAAGACGATGCCGTGGATGCTGCAGACGAAGACGACCCTGTGGATGCTGCAGACGAAGACCACCCTGTGGATGCTGCAGACGAAGACCACCCTGTGGATGCTGCAGACGAAGACCACCCTGTGGATGCTGCAGACGAAGACCACCCTGTGGATGCTGCAGACGAAGACCACCCTGTGGATGCTGCAGACGAAGACGACCCTGTGGATGCTGCAGACGAAGACGACCCTGTGGATGCTGCAGACGAAGACCACCCTGTGGATGCTGCAGACGAAGACGACCCTGTGGATGCTGCAGACGAAGACCACCCTGTGGATGCTGCAGACGAAGACCACCTTGTGGATGCTGCAGAAGAAGACCACCCTGTGGATGCTGCAGACGAAGACGACCCTGTGGATGCTGCAGACGAAGACCACCCTGTGGATGCTGCAGACGAAGACCACCCTGTGGATGCTGCAGAAAGACCACCCTGTGGATGCTGCAGACGAAGACCACCCTGTGGATGCTGCAGACGAAGACCACCCTGTGGATGCTGCAGACGAAGGACCACCCTGTGGATGCTGCAGACGAAGACGATGCCGTGGATGCTGCAGACGAAGACCACCCTGTGGATGCTGCAGACGAAGACCACCCTGTGGATGCTGCAGACGAAGACCACCCAGTGGATGCTGCAGACGAAGACGACCCTGTGGATGCTGCAGACGAAGACGACGCCGTGGATGCTGCAGGTGGAGCCACAGGAGATGCTGCAGGCCCTGGAGCTGAAGCTGCAGACTCAGGAGTCCAGTTATATGTGACCAGGGACAGTGGTTTGATATACAAGGGGGACATGGTCATTTTTCAGTTCTTTACATATTATGAAACTGCACACTGTAACCTTTCATATGATCTATTGCTCATTGAAATTGGGGGAAAAATTAAGAAGATATGACCATTTGAAACTTGTTTAACTGGAAACACCAAAGTACAGAATTTGCCATTTTAAGATTTCATAGTATTTAGCATCTCTGAGCCCAGGAATGGGTGTGACAATAGATACTTGTCTCCACCCCTAGATACTTGCATAAACACTCCCCCCATCCTCTAACCACTCGTCAACTGCACAGAATGACTTGAGTGGACACTTAGTAAAAGAAGAATAAGGACATCTAGAACTCTTAGAATAAAAATAAATAGAGATGAGAAAGTATCAATATTGCAATATAGAAATATAGGACGGACGTTGTTTAGTGTATGTTTTGGTAATGATACAATCTAAAAAGTAACTAGTATGCTAATTGAGTTTTCAAATAAATACATGTGGAGTAAAACTACTTCCAGCTAACACTGCAAGTAGGCTATCATTTATTCCATGAAGTTACTTGAAGTTTTAGACCCATGCTTTTAATTGCTAAATAAAAAAAATGCTGTATGTTTACATTACATTATTAATATGTACAAAGGTACCTTTTTACCCCTAAATGCATGGCTTGAATCAGCCATGCACTGATGTGAAAGAGTCAAAACCTTATCAACAGAAAGTCAGGGGAAAAAATACCTTAGTTGAGTGTTATGATCCTTCCACTTTTAAGAAGATCACACCAGGATTTGTACTACACTATGTCTTCACATTCAATATTTGAGCTGTTCTTCTAACAACAATGTCATGGATTGATCAAATTATATAAACGACGGATTTCACCGCGACGCGTGATCACGCATGGATGTCATGGATTGATCAAATTATATAAAAGACGGATTTCCCCGCGACGCGCGATCACACGCGATGTTATTCATGTATTGATCATCAGGCAGCAGCATCCAATGGTAATAAAGTTACAAAGATTAAAACACAGTGATAAACATGCACATGTGTGCACTGAAATAAAGGGCAGAAGAATGGATTTACAACTAAGACAATCTCGTCAGAACGCGTGTGGTGTGGAGACCTCAAACAAACTGGCAGCAACTTTTTTTTTTCTTCAGTGGACGACGGGTAAATCAGTTAATTTATACTTTTATTACAATATCCAACAGCATCATATCAAGTTAACAATAATGCTGATGTTGTAGGCTATTTACTATTGTCACAGAAACACACTGCACGGCTACTGTAACTGGAGAACAAAGATAGCTACGGCCAATCGAAACGACTCTATGTAAATACGTGCAGGAATGTTCACACCCCCAAAATACGGCAAATAATCTGTAATTATAGAGACATTTTTGCAATGTAAATACAACGACTTAATGACACTAAAATGACTTTCAAATGGAATAAAAACATTCTTTAACATTCCAACTGTGTTAATGTGGCTAAAAACGAAAACCACCAAAAAAATAAAATAATTCTATTTTGGTCTATTGTGAGATTTAATTAGTGCCGACTTGTGGTTGAAAATACTGGCACTGGTCACATATAGGGAGCAGGTAATGGGCAAAGTGTTCACAGGTGGGCTGACGAGGGAGTTGGAGAGGAGACTCCTGTGAGGAGTCCACAGCCCCAAGTCCACTCCAACCCACCTCACTAGTCCTTCCCACCACACCCACCACTCCCCAGCACACCACAGCATCATTCCATGATTTAAACTCCATTTCCCTTTCCCCCACAGGAGGCGCCGGTGTGAAGCGCGGGATCGGTACCCTAAGATCCCGGGTAATGATGAGTAGGCCTCTATACGGAAACAACCGTGACCAAACAGGCCCCTCTGAACCCTCTCAGAACCACCCGATCCCGCAGCCTCTCACTACTGGCGCCTCACAGCCACACACGTCACCACCCCCTCCATCCCCAGCACTTCCCTTTATACCCACCTATCACCAGGCCAGGCCTAAGAGAAAGGTGTTGGACTGGAATCCAAAAAAACTGAAAAGTAACCTTTTTATTGAATTGAATTGAATTTGAAGTTTGATTGAAGTTATAGTGCGGGCTTGATCAGTTGTCTCGGTGATCGTGACTGCCGTCCTTTTAGGAAGCAGTATGGTCTTACAGGGCTCCGGCCCTACCTGCTTGGATGTGGCTGTCGGTTGTTTGGGCTTCGGCCCTCGCCCGCCTGTGCTGCATTCTCTCTTTGCCCTGCCCGCGTGGGCTCAAGGCCCCTTAAGCAGTTCCCCAACCCGTGCTCTTTTGGGTGCGGAGCGGGGCTTTCTGCTTCCTCTTGGTGGTATTTCCGAACTTTGCCCGTAAGGGTTGTCGATGAATGCGAGGGGCGCTCTCGTTGCTTGATCCGGCATGCCGTCCATGGATCCGCCTGCCCGCCATGGCGGGTGGGGGACCCATGGGCTTGCGTGGGGGTCGGTGCGGGGGCGTCCGCCTTGTTCGATCGGCAGTTCGCCTCGTTTCGGTCGGGGGGAAGAGCACGGTGTCAACCCGCATGAAGTCCGCATGTTTGCTAGGATCTTCGGATCGCAGGCAACGTTTGTGGCGCACCCTCTTAGAGGGCAGTGCGGGGACCTAACGTTCACTGCAACCCTTTGGGCTCTGCAGGGGCGCCTTACGCTCGCAACCCGATTCGAGAAAGGCTCCTCCGTTGGGAGGGGAATATACCACCAATCTAGGGCTCCGGCCCGCCCGGGCTGTGCTTGGCCGGCGGGCGTCTGGGCTCCGGCCCTCGCCCGTCGTCAGTACCGCACGGGGTGAACTGTAACTTCGGCCGTATGGACCCTCACAACCCCATGCCTGCTCCAACAGAGAGTCCCCGTCAGGGGAAAAGAAGTGGAGCGGGGGTGACTGAGCACGCTGTCGTCCCCTGTGGGCGGACGCCCCCGGCTACGTCGGGGGCGTCTCTCTCAGGGGACCGATCGAGCCCATGGCGTGCTCGATCAGGGGAAGCCGGACCCTCCTGTCACGAGGGCTCCCGGCCTTCCCCCGAGCGTGCTAGATTGGCGTGCTAGGCATGGAGGCCCTCTGTGAGGACAAGGCCTACGGCCGAGACGCCTAACCTGAGCCCCGGGGCCCCCCGGGGCCCCCCGGGAAGATAGGAAACGAGGTCCACCGGACGAGGAGGAAAGAAAGGCCTTCAAACGGTTCAACAACAGGTGAGCCAAGCGCACACGTACTGGTGGTGGTTAACTAGTAGGGCTGTATTTTACTGACGTCACGTGCACGCGCATCCATGTGCACATAGCCACTCAACTCGTGCTATTATGATGGAAAACCAGCAATTCTAATTATATTTCTCATAATTTAGTTGCCTTGTATTTTTTTTTCTTTTTTTCCAATTAATCCTTTTAGTTTTATATAAAAGCCCTTACATAATATACTCACCTTTACATCATGCTTTCAAAACAGTGGTTTTAAAACAATAACAAGAACTTCCAGCAACGGTCAGAGATAACCATATGTGAGTTTCAGGTTTTGAACTGATCAGCATAGCCTAGGCCTAGTAAATGAACAGACGTAGGCCTGTAGGCTAAATGGAAAGAAAAAATAAACTTGTCCATTCACTCCTTTTGTTCCTTTTGTAAATAAACCAACACGTATGAGGCATAAAAGCTTTGAGCATTCATAGTCTGGATTTTCGGTGTTGAGGTGACCACCGGAACGGTGAGTAAAAACAGAGAGAAGGGCTGGGGCGGTAAAGCGGTAGTTCGGTGCACCTAACCGAAAATCCAGACTCTGTATAGCCTTAAGCCTTTTCGATCCAGAAAGAAATGTTGGATGTATACAGTATAATGTTTAATACTGTTGATGATCGAAAAAAAAACGAAACTAAACGTTATTTCACTATTGAAAATAATAACTGGGTCAGCCATCGAACTAGGTTGTCTCGTCAAAACCACGTAACTCCCATTGAAAATGAATTGCGAGCTGTCCGACACACAGAGGAGACAGAAGACAGAGAAGACACGTGTCTCTTATGTGTGAGCGGAGCCTTAGGGGGCGTACTACAGCAATGGAACGATTCTGATCTCCCAGTATATTGTAATGTCTTTGATCCTCATTGGTGGAGGCTTTGTAGACAAAAGAAAATAAATGTAGGCCTACTTGATTTTATTACAGCTGGATTTGTTGGTTCCTTGAACTTTGTATTACACGACTATACTTCTCAATATTACGGTACTTTAGTATTCTTAAAGATTGAATATAATAATAAAAGCACATTATAGGTCACTTGTGTATACCGAATCATCATTATTATTATTATAATTATCATTATAAGTCGGGCCTTACGCTTCACTCGCACCTTTCGATCTAGCATACAACATTGATGCATGCTAGATGTAAGCAAAGGGTTTGTTTACATCTTGCCCCAATGCATTTCCAATGGAAGTCACATGGTTTGACACAACATTTGTGTTGTACGGCTTTCGTCTGTGTTTCGACTGCCCCCCCACCCCCTCATACAACACAAATGTTGTGTCAAACTGCATGTGACTCCCATTGGAAATGCATTGTGAGCTTGCATCAGTCAATAAGTCTCATAATACAACAGCTATACAACAATCTGTTGTGCAGGTGTGAGTGAAGCCATGGAGATGTGGACAGGAGGAGGAGCCGGGATTGGAACCGCCAACCCACGGGTCATTGGACGACCTGCTCTACCTCCTGAGCCACATACTGTAGCCACCTGCCACTAAGCATGTTTACCAAGCATGCAGTTCACATACATTATAGGTGTTTTCCACAGTGAAGTCAAACGTAAAGAATAGTTAAGTCAAAGAACAATACAATTTAATTCATTGTGATTTACAAGGCTTATTTACAGACATTATATACAACATCATACCAACAAGAAATATATTTACAATCCTGCACAACCAGCTACAGTGTGTGTGTATACGCACATACAAAGAAAGTGAATCAACACTTTAGGAGGTTCTACATTAAACTGTAGTACAAAAGGCCAGTCAATATTCAAAATGTACTGAATTAAAACAAAGAATATTCAAAAGTGACTCATAATTCGTATGGTGTATTACTGCTGGGGCATTACTTTGTAATGCTGGGGCTTTGCATGTATACAGTATTTGTGCATTTTTACATATCTCAGCCCAATGCCAATTACAACAAAGAAAAAAATTGATAGAAGGCACTCTGAGCAGATTTACACTGGATCATCAAAAATGTCCAGAGCTATGTACAGTACTTTATTTTTTAACTTAATTCAAAACACCTGCACATCATGTCAAATGATGCGTGGGTCAACCCCACTTAAAGTGCTTAAATAAATCCATCCATTGTGAGAAGCACAGCTCCTCCTCCTCCTCAATATACCCGAGGTGGGGGGTTGGCGAAAGGGCCTTTCTGTGTGGAGTTTGAACGTTCTCCCCCTGTGTCCCCTATAACAAAGGGCCTTTCTGTGTGGAGTTTGAACGTTCTCCCCCTGTGTCCCCTATAACAAAGGGCCTTTCTGTGTGGAGTTTGAACGTTCTCCCCCTGTGTCCCCTATAACAAAGGGCCTTTCTGTGTGGAGTTTGAACGTTCTCCCCCTGTGTCCCCTATAACAAAGGGCCTTTCTGTGTGGAGTTTGAACGTTCTCCCCCTGTGTCCCCTATAACAAAGGGCCTTTCTGTGTGGAGTTTGAACGTTCTCCCCCTGTGTCCCCTATAACAAAGGGCCTTTCTGTGTGGAGTTTGAACGTTCTCCCCCTGTGTCCCCTATAACAAAGGGCCTTTCTGTGTGGAGTTTGAACGTTCTCCCCCTGTGTCCCCTATAACAAAGGGCCTTTCTGTGTGGAGTTTGAACGTTCTCCCCCTGTGTCCCCTATAACAAAGGGCCTTTCTGTGTGGAGTTTGAACGTTCTCCCCCTAGTGTGTCCCCTAACAAAAAACATGCAGTAATCCTCGACTCTAAACTACCTCCCCCCTGGCGGCTGGCCAGCCGGGGGCGCCTGATGACATCATAATTATGTCAAAGGAACTGGTCGGAATATACCGTCAGGTGAAAATAAGCAGCTTGGGACTCCTCATGCATAGAAGAAAGCATGAGTTCAGCCCCCCCCCCCTTGGGTTGCAGAATTGTGGGAAGGACTCCCCAAATTGACACTAATGAGCCCCCTCCCCATAAGAGAGGATTTCTACGGCTCTAGCAGTGATTCTCAACCCGTTTAATTTCAAGGACCCCCAGTTTGACATGCATTAGTCAATGGACCCCCCCATTTAATGACATTTCTATCTCTGGGACCCCCAATTTATATTGTCAATGTTAATTTAACTCTGAGAGTGTACACATCTGTACACTCTCCGAGTTAAGGGTCCATTTGGTTCCAAAGTATCATTTAGCTGCGGGGACCCCCTGGAACTCCCTCAAGGACCCCTGGGGGTCCCCGGACCCCACTTTGGGAACCACTGCTATAGGCCTTTGGATTTGCCTGACATTTAACAATAAATAGTCCTTAATGGCATTAATGTAGCACAGACCTGATATTTCAACTTTGTCAGCCTTTTAAATATAATTCCAATCTGTGTTTGTTGAATCATGGTATAGTGAACACTTCACATTAAACAAAATAAAAATCATGTGAATCGTGTTCTTCTCAGTGCGTATACAGTACAATACATTATGGCGTTAGATCACAGACAGGCACATTTCCGCAGCTCTGAAGAGAGCCTCATATAAGCATTGAGTCTGTCTCGTAGAGCTTACAGTCTGTCAACCCACTGACAGTTACATATTTCAATATTTCCCCTGAGATAAGCTCTCAAGTAACTGAAATGGCACGTATAAGCCTCACCTGAAATGTACATCGTAATTACATTTAGGTGCGGTGTACAGTATGCATTGTTATGTTATGTTATGCAATGCCATGTCTGCACGTGTTTCGTTTGTGCATTGTGTGTGTGTGTGTGTGTGTGTGTGTGTGTGTGTGTGTGCTGTCGAGGTTCGGTCTGCATCGATGTTGATGCAGCCATTTTGGAAGTTCCTCTTCTGTCACTTCCACATTCTGCAGGAATCAGGAATATTTCTGTATAGGGTTGAAATTGACATTGTCCACAGGTTAAAGCCACATCACATTACATATTTTAGTTGCTTTATTTACCATGATTTATTTATACATCTCTCTCGCTCTCTCTCTCTCTCTCTCTCTCTCTCTCTCTCTCTCTCTCTCTCTCTCTCTCTCTCTCTCTCTCTCCTATCCACACTTTTCCTGGGCTGTGTGTGCTCCAGTTCCTGTTGATTTCATTGGATATCATTGGTCATCTGACCAGTTTCATTGGCTTTCATTGGATCAAATCGACAGGAACTGGAGCACACACAGCCCAGGAAAAGTGTGGATAGAAACGAGTGCCTTTTTCAATCTGACTGGTTTTCCAATTATACTCTCACACACACACACACACGCACACGCACACGCACGCACACACGCACGCACACACACACACACACACACACACACACACACACACAGACGCACACATTTCACTTACCCCAATAACTGTATGTATCCAGTTCAGCAGCTCATCGATGTTGGCGTAGACCCCGGGCCTTCCCTCCCGGGCACAGCCCACCCCCCAGCTCACAACGCCCACCAGGTTCCACCGGGAGGAGGTGAAGTAGACCAAGGGACCCCCGCTGTCTCCCTGCAGGGTGAGTACAAGAGACGTCTGTTAGACGACCTGAGATCAGATTCTAAAAAATGTCTTCTACATCCTGACAGTTTTCCATTCTGACCCGAGATCAGATTCTAAAAATGTCTTCTATGTCAGTCGCTCTTCGATTTTTCAAAAATAGCAGACCTACAAGCTCGTAGATCTGCTATTTCTGCTATTTCTGCTAACACCAAAATGGGTTCACGACCCAAAATGGGTTATTTATAATGGAAACACTGGACAATATGCCCCAGTCTCTATAGTCTACAACACAAGTGAATGTCCAGTTTCTTAACCTTTCCTATACAGAAAGAAATAATAATATTGAAATATATTTGTACATAAAACCAATGAACAATTGTAATGGCTGGTGGTCCGTTTGTACACTCTCTCTGAGGTACAGACCCATAAGGGTCCATTTGGTTCCATTTGTACACTCTCTGAGGTACAGACCCATATCATAAGGGTCCATTTGGTTCCTAACTATCATTTAGCTGGGGACCCCCTGGAGCTCCCTCAATGGACCCCTAGGGGTCCCTGGACCCCACTTTGGGAACCCCTACTAGGCTTCCTTAGTGGGATTGTCTGTCTCTGTCTGTGTCTCTTATACTCACCATTATAGGCCTATACTTAGGCTAAACCTTTTATTTATTGCTTCGTTATAGAAAATTACCTGTGACCTGTTTGATAATGAAAATAATTAACAACCCTCTTTCAAAATGTCAAATAATGCACCACAGGAGGCTGGTGAGGGTGCAGGTCACAGAATCGGATGGGTTACCAAATACAGTGTAACACCAGCAGCCAGCCACATGCATGGTGACTTGCAGTCCTTCATGTCTGACTCTGAACATTTACTGAATCTAAACCACTAGCTAATGTGAACTGAGTTTCCAGTGCCATTAGTCCAGTGGTCTGATATGGGCTGGGAGAGGAAGAAGGGGAGGCTGGCAAGAAATGTAATGACCGACATTTTTCAGTCAGCTGCTAGCTATAGCTCCCCAGCTAATGTTACTAGCCAAGAGGTAACTATAATATGGCTAACTGGTGTTCCTTTGCATCTAGGATATTTACACTTTATATACAGTATTTATAGCAGTGGATCCTTATTGATGGAGGAGGAGGCTCAATGACCTACAGTAGCAATGTATGCCTATATGGTGTGACTTGTTTGGATCCAGACAGACTAGGAAGATAGCTGTATAAGACCTGTGTGTGTGTGTGTGTGTGTGTGTGTGTGTGTGTGTGTGTGACACGGAGGTTAGGGTTAGTGACCTATACGTGGCTGGTTAAGATAAAGGTTAGGCGTCGGAGTAATTCTAATAAGATATTCCGGGTTATGACATCATGGCTCAAAATGGACTCTTACCTGACATGCATCTACTTTGCCCTCCAGGAAGCCAGCGCAGATCATCCTCTGGGTTATGGCGGCGCCGTAGACTGTGGGCTTCGAACACTGCTCTCTGGCGATCAGAGGGATGGCGGCCTTCTGAAGGGATGGAGACACCTTCCCTGTGGGGACATAGAGGTATGGCATGAGTGACAGGGACTCTAGAAGACATTGAACCCATTTAGGCCTGACCTCATCATTTAAAAAAAGAAAATCTTCAAAATCCTCAATATAAATTTATATTTCACAATTTTTCAAAAATAGCAGACCTACGGTGGCGCGCTACGAGCTCCCCTACAATGTCTGGCTTTTGAAATGGCATCATATGGACAGCCTATTATGCACTTTTCTATAAAAATTATCCCACGATTTTGTAACCCAGTTTTTCGTAACACCCAGTGCCAATTATCTAATGTAATCCTGGGCGCTACACTTCCTCTGCCAACCTGGGGGGGCAGCGGACTGACCTCATGCCTCCTTCTATGCATGAGGAGTCCAAGCTGCTTCTTTTCTATTATGCACTTTTAATGTTTGTTGGGGCACTGATAAAACAAACACTGACGACATCAAACTGGCTTTGTTTTATTTCATACAATAACACACTGCATTCATATCAATCTCGCGTATAACGTAGTGGCTGCAAATAACTCATTTCACACACGAGTGTGGAGTGAGTTAAACAATCATTTAATACCACCAGGCGCCCCCTCAACTTCACGAGTGTGATTTTTATTTGAAGTTTGTACATTAGATTTTGCACATTTTGGAAGCTGTCCCCGAGCTGCATCTGAGCACCTCGTGTGTCATTCTGGATTCATAGCAATGTGTCAATCATCTCTGTGTGAGCATCTCTGATTATATTTCCGTGTTCGGTATATATCTGCAGGGGACGGTGCACTTTTATGTGTCATGGCTATAGATTGTGAACAACGGTTGGCTGTGTGTTCTGCACTGAGGTTCACTGTGTGGCCAGTGTGTTTTTCTGTTCTTATTTTGTATTTGTCCTCCTCCTGACTCCTGACTGCAGGTCAATGTTATAGGGCTATAATTCACCTGAATATGTGCATGCACTTTATTTTTTAACTGCATCTCTGGTGAAATGACTGGTTATATCGATTCATCAGAGATGTGTTTTTTTCTTAACCATTCTTAAATGGTTGCACTGACTGACCTAAGAGAGATGGCGGTGTTGTTTCCATTCATCATTCATTTGCACGTTGCTGCGACACATTTTGAGCTGTAGATCGGCTATTTTTTTGCTATTATTCGAATTTAAATCTTGAATTATCTTTTGCTATTTTTGAACTGCAGGAATCCTGAAAATTAACATTTTCATGTCATTTCAAATGCCTTTAGTTATATACTTGTGTTGAGCATTGAGCTACTATTTTAGACTGAAGTAATTAACCCATTCTGACCTGAGATCAGATTCATACGAGGTTTCCACTGGACACTACACTGGTCTGATTAACCCATTCTGACCTGAGATCAGATTCTAAAAATGTCAGTCGTTCTTCGATTTAAAAAAAATATCAGACCTACAAGCTCGTAGCGCGCCACTCGGTGGCGCGCTATGAGCTTGTAGATCTGCTATTTTTCAATAGCTAAGGCATAACATGATGCCAACACCAAAATGGGTTCCCGGTCAGAATGGGTTAAAACATGTTTGCATGTTGTGGAATTGTAAACAGCTGAAACCAATAATATATCAGTATTCTGACATTCACCTGAGGGCCACATTAAGTGAAGGCGGGGGCCGCATGTGGCCCCCGGGCCGCCGGTCCCCCTGAATGTGATCACGACTCACGAGATGTGGTCTTGTCTGTTCCAATAAGTGCAGCAATTAAGGACCGACATGGGAAAGAAAGCTTGTATGTGCTCTGCTCCCCTCACTGTTGATATAGCCCTTTTACATTTCTTATAAGTTCAATAGTGAATGAATCTGTTGATTGATACTTGACGCTGCCTGTGGGTATATCTTATTTATTCCGAAGCTTTGAATGTACATTAGGCTATATTATATATTCTTTGTGTATACGTGTATTTGTGTTCTACTTGGCCAAGTCTATCCGGTAAACGAGGTAATTTGAGCCAAGCGTGTATACTATATACAAATAAAACTAAATGAATACAAACGACGTAACGCACCTTTCTCGTCTAGATATCCCCAGCCAGTCACTTGCATGGAGGCCCCAGGAGCAAGCGCCAAGGCTTTGGGGGGCAGGCACACTGGCATGCGGTTGTCTATAGAGGAAGGAGACAGAGTTATTTAGGCTTGAGCAGCATGAGAAAAATAACAAAATGACATTTGATATAATGACCACAAGGGGGCAGCAAAGTACAGTCTGAGGCTACCTAACCTCAGGATTGACTATTCATGTTTCTAACCATTGAACGCTAATCATCCTTTTTTTTGTCACACCATCACTGAACTCGGGTATATTGTACCCAATGTAAAATATTCCATAAAACATTTTTTCCCATCAAAATAACATTGAAGTACATGGTAATAGCCTACGGCCTGCCTGTAGAAAAAAATCACACCGTGTGAACCGAGTGGTGCAACTCCCCTCTCTCTCTCTCTCTCTCCCCAAACTGGCATGTTTTCAAATGGGGGGTCCGTGGCCTAATAAATGTTGAAAAGTTTGGGAACCACTGCTCTAGGGTTAATTATTTCATACTCGTATCACAGTTGACGGAACCTACGGTGCTTCTGTACACGTTTCCTCACCTCCCACTGTGATGGGACTGTAGAGCCTCATCATGGCTATGTCGTAGTCGTTGCGAGCTGCGTTGTAGTCCGCGTTGACTATGATCCTGTCCACGTAGGAGCCTCCCAGTGTCCCCATGTAGGTCCGACCGGACACCACTCTCCAACGGCTCACCTCCTTCTTAGCGCTGTATAGCAGAGAGCAGAGAGAGAGAGAGAGAGAGAGAAGCACTGCTGTCAATTTAAGTAACGAAGTACATTCGCATTCCATTTCACTCCATTTACTTCATTGATATGTGAAAATGTCTGGTCTATATAAGCTCATATGATACAACACATTGTGAGCTTGTAGATCTGTTGCTTTCAAAAGATTTGCGTATACATTTTAAAACTTGTGAAATGGGACATTCGTCTGCACGAGTATACGTTCTACTTTTGGTACTTTAAATGGGACTAGCATAGAAAAGAGATCCAGTATAAGTCATTTTAAACTTGGTTGCATGCTGGAAATAGCAGATCTACAAGCTCACAACGCGCCGCAGTGCGGCACGTCGTGAGCTTGTAGATCAGCTATTTTCAGCAAGCGTAAAATCAAGTCATTACGACGGCATCGAGGCCCGCCTATAAATACATTTTAGTCGACTAAATCAGCCGTAGATTTACTCTACTCAAATCTCATGATATTTATTAGCCAACTAAAACTAGACATACCCGGTGACTAAAATGTGACTAAAACTAAAGGAAAACTACCCAATAAACAACACCGCCAGGTAATATATATATACTGACCCCATGAAGCAGTGGGCGGCGGTGACCACCCAGCGCGGTGACACCAGGGACCCTCCGCACGTGTGCTGTCCGCTCTGCTGGAGGCTGACCTGCCACGGCCAGTCCTCTATGACGGCGTCCGTACCGCCCACGATGCGGTCCTGAGCCCCCAGCTTTCCACACTCTGTCCAAAGGGGTTACAGTCACACGGTCATCATCCGCCATTGACCCATTCTGACCTGAGATCAGATTCTAAAAATGTCTTCTACATCCTGACAGTTTTCATTCTGACCTGAGATCAGATTCTAAAAATGTCTTCTATGTCAGTCGCGCTTCGATTTGTATTTGTATTCGTATTTGTATTCGTGGAAAATGTGGTGCAAATCTTTGAATATATATTCTTTCAGAGTGAACATTTTTCACTCAAATATTATAGCTTCTGGGGGGGTTCCTGGAACGACATATTTTGAGATGGGGGTCCAATAGAGATAATTCTGGGGGTCCTTGACATGAAAAAGGTTGAGCACAACTGACATAGAAACATGGGTTTTTCAGAAAACCTGCCATCAGTCCAAAATGGGTTAAGAACACTAGGGTCGGGACCCATTTGTATGGGTCCCTTCATGTCTTTTTGTTTTAAATTTGTATTGTTTACTTTAACCCATTTAGCCCTGAGTTCTGAATTCTGAGTTTTCTGAGAAAGAAAAAACTATGTTTCTATGTCAGTAAGACCATCTCATTATTCCTTTATCAGTTCTCTCATTATATATTTCTATACAGAGTTTTTACCTGTCAGACTTTTCCAAGGCTAATAGGAACAGTAGGCCACGTCAGATTGGATTACAAAACATGGGGAAGTCGATGTACTGTATAGTATACTGTATACCATTCAGAGACGTATTGGTTTTTGCTCATAAAGGAAGGCTTCGTATGACGGGGTCACACTGAACATTACATAACGAGTTTTGCTTTTCTATAGGCTACATATTATATTTGGAAATGTTTGCCTAAAATGACACCAGGTTGAAAGTGGTTGCATGGGGAATGGCCTCACCTGAGCAGCTCAAGGAAATGACGGTCCGTGACTGGCACACTTTACTGTTGGGACACACACAGACGTATATGTTAACACACACACAAATTGCCAACACGCAGTGGCGTGCACAGATAGACACTAGGGGGTGCTACAAGCACCACCTGCCCTTGCCCTCTGGACAGCAATGTGCCCTTAAAAAAAAATATATATATTATTTATGCGCCCAAAATCTATAAATCTCACACTATTAAGACAACCGGCCGGTTCCACGCGCTGCACAAGGTGCCCTTTTTCTTTTTCACTTGAGCACCTGCCCCTCTAAATGTCTGTGCACGCCGCCCACTGTGCCAACACGGTTAAGACACAAATATTGACCTAGAGCCTCCCCAGGTAATCGGTGTGTGAGTTTCGTCTTTGCCTATAAATACAACTACTTCCTCTTGTTCCCTCGCGTAGTAGTGGAAGGGATAATATAAAGGAAACAGAAACTGGAATTTTTCCATGAAACTCCATGACGGTAAAACAGTATATAACACACATGAATTCTGCGTGTTACACAACGGCTATAGCATAAAGAAAGAGCACGACACAATGGTCAATAAAATAAAGCCACAAAACATAGACAACAATAGATAACGGCGTTAAACTGTATACTCGCTTGGAGTTACGCCCACACACGCCCAGTCATCGACCCTACTGTACGTGGTTTTTACTGTATACGCCTATCTATATGGGGCTACTGTATCACTGTACTGCTTTCACTTTGAACCACCCCTGTACAGTATGCTGGAAAGGCAAGCTTCTGGCCCTGCAGGGAACAGCGTTCAGCTTCATGCTCTCTGTTTCCCCCAAGTTGCATACAGTGTAAATTCCGAGGGCTGTAATGGGTGGCACGCAAACCAGACAGTGGTCTAAAAGTAACTAAGTACATCAGGTACTGTACTTGAGTACATTTCTGAGGTATTTTTTTACTTTACTGGAGTACTGCCGATTTTCAGTAGGCCTATCCACACTTTTCCTGGGCTGTGTGTGCTCCAGTTCCTGTCGATTTGATCCAATGAAAGCCAATGAAACTGGTCAGATGACCAATGATATCCAATGAAATCAACAGGAACTGGAGCACACACAGCCCAGGAAAAGTGTGGATAGCTTTCCTTCTACTCCGCTACATCTCAGAGGCAAATTATTTGAAAACTTTAGTTATTTTGTAGATTTTTATTATGATTACAAAAAAAAAACGTAAATTACCCACTTCTATAAACTCATCTTCAAAAGATGTTTAATACATTTGAAAACGTGTGAAATGGGACATTCTTTTTTTAACCTTGAGTACATTTTTAACTGGAGACTTCTACATGTAACAGAGTATATCTACATTTAGCTCTGGTCCATAGCTCTAATGCGTTGCATTTAGAGCTATGTTAGTCTCAACTTCCGCCGCTCGCATGAATGCAGACCAACCTCTCGTCTTTAGCGTAAATAAAAAATAACGTTTTCGCTACTGACCAAAACAAAGGCGCCGCCGCCCACCACCCGTATGAACGGTACTTTTTGGCCAAAAGGGGATTTTATTTCCGGTAGATATTGCCCAGAGAGAATATTTTTCCTCCAGTGAAAAAAAAATCCCTTTCTGGCCAAAAAGTACCGTTTTTATACGTGTGGTGGGGGCCTCCGAGTGCGTCCACTAAGGAAAGTAGGCTTTCTAATGACACAACCCGCCTTTGTTTTCGTGAGTAGCAAAAACGTTCTTTTTATTTACGCTAAAGACGAGAGACTGGTCTGCATTCATGCGAGTTCCGGAAGTTGAGAGTAACATAGCTCTAAAATGAAACACATTAGAGGTATGGACCAGAGCTAATCTACATTGCAGTATTGTTGCGAACGCAATGAGCACTTACTATGAGACCTAGCAGATCATGTCTGTGTGTCTGTGTGTGTGTCCCTTTTGTGCCCACAGTGATTTGTTTGTGATTGATGCAACACACTCCATATTTGGACGTATAGCTGCTTTGCAAGCTGGAACATGCCAACGAACAAGTATAACTACGTTGCGTTCGCTTCCGCGTTTGCGCGTCTTACTTGTACTGTATTGTAGTATTTGTAGTCTCTTACCGGTCAATGGTTTTCAGATGCAGGGGGAGGAGCCCTGGCACTGTGCGCGTGGCTGTGAAGGGCCCCGCCCTCAGAGAGGAAGTCAGCTCTGCCACTGGGACCACGGTGCTGTGAGGTTCACTACACGACACAGAGGAGGAGAATAATATAGTCAGCTCTGCCACTGGGACCACGGTGCTGTGAGGTTTACTACACGACACAGAGCAGGAGAATAATATAGTCAGCTCTGCCACTAGGACCACGGTGCTGTGAGGTTTACTACACGACACAGAGCAGGAGAATAATATAGTCAGCTCTGCCACTAGGACCACGGTGCTGTGAGGTTTACTACACGACACAGAGGAGGCGAACCCGTTGAGAAACTGATTTTACAGACGTCTAAGTCTCAGCTCGGCTGGAATCCTTATGACGGCCTGAGGCGTCCTACGTACAGAATGTGTTAAAATGTGTTCACTCACTTGGTGTATCCCAGTTGCTGACACGCGGCCTTCGTGTGCTCTTCGGTCCAGCCCTCGCTGCACACGCTCCTCCATCCTAAGCCCGTGCTGTATACCTGCACGATGCGCTTATCGGACACCAGACGCACTGGAGGACGGAAGAATAAAGGCCAATTTATATAATCCATCGCAAAAAGAGCTGATCTACTATAGCTAACAACACGTATAGCGTGAAGATCCGTTCTTTCCGGGAAACCGACACACATCGTACGATGGAGTATACGGGGTGCGCACGCTTTTCCGACACACCGAAGATCCGAAGCGGGGGGACATGCGATGCGATGCGAAAAAGCGATGGTCCGACATGCGCTGCTCCCGTGCTTGCGGTTAGGGTTAGGTTAGGATTGAGGTTTCGGATCAATAGTATGTCGGAACTAAAGCCTGCACCCGGAGTATACAGTATGTGAACATGGCTTATGAGGGAGAGAGGACAGGACAGACAAGTTATCAGTCTTCTCAAAGTGAGTGTAGGTATGCCATAGAATAGATCACTGGTTTCCAAACTGTTCCCATTTTGTGGGTAGTGGACACAGATCATGGGACCCTTTATAGAATTTTTTTTAATTATTTCAAAACATCATCTTGTTTTTCCAGTAGCCTAATGTCATGAAGATAATGAAATAAAATCTAAGAAATTCCCCAAAAAATTGAAAACAAAGAATCTGTGAAAATAGCTGATCTAGAAGCTCAGAATACGACGCAAATTAAGTGACATGTTCTGAGCTTTGTAGATCGGCTATTTTCACTACTTTGGTTCCCGGGGCAATCGTGTAATGTAATCTGTCTTTTGGGTCTTGTGAGTTCAAAAGGTTTGGGAACAACCACTGCTGTAGGCGGAGACAAAAAGTCTGTCTGTGTGTTGGTGTTCTACCTGGGAAGGTGCTGTTGACCTTGTGTCTGTCTGTGTGTTGGTGTTCTACCTGGGAAGGTGCTGTTGACCTTGTGTCTGTCTGTGTGTTGGTGTTCTACCTGGGAAGGTGCTGTTGACCTTGTGTCTGTCTGTGTGTTGGTGTTCTACCTGGGAAGGTGCTGTTGACCTTGAAGCTGTGTGTGTGTTGGTGTTCTATACCTGGGAAGGTGCTGTTGACCTTGAAGCTGGACACACAGGTGACCTCGTCCTCCCCCGACGCGCAGTCGTCTTTCCCATCACAGGCTTGGTCTATCGGGATGAACTTCATCGACTGCGAGCAGTAGAAGTACTTGGCCTCAATCAACTGTTTGGCTGTGGGGTTAAGGGGAAAGGAGGGAAAACAGGAAAACGTTAAAGTGACTGACGTGAACGTTTTTCCACTAGAATTTAGCGTCCCTATATTGAGGGGGTGAACATGAAATGAAAACTTAGAACTGCACTCTGTCGAGTGCCTTTGCTTGTGCGTTGCACACAAGTAGGGCCTACTAGTGTGCAAGCAGAGCGTATGTGGGGGCGCTGATATGCAGATTATTTAATATTTGAGTCATTATATAATACTGATTAAATCCAGGCTTGTTTCCATTCCATGCCAGCTTGGAAAATCAACAATGGTGGACATTGTGAACAAAGAGAGTATGCTTGGAGGTATATATGCTAGATGAATCCAAGAGGAGGGACAGGTCGGTGCAATACGATGATAGCTCATCAATATTGGTCAGTTATACATTTTACACGGGTTTCCAAACTTTTCCATGCCAAGGACCCCTACAATGTGGGGGGTCTAATTAATAGTCAGCACTCGGCACTAGTGGCCCACACTTTGACAACATGTGTGTTAGAACCATGGAAACACGTGCTGTTCTGTTCACAGGCCGTATAGCAGACAGTATACATGTACTACATGTGTGTTCTTTGTGACCTGGGAGTTGTGGAGGATGAGTTTCATCCTCTAAAGGATGAGTTTCATCCACAGAGAAGGCATGGCAGTTGCGTCGGGGAACGATGTATCCATAACTGTTTGTCTTTTGTTCGTAGTGTATCTTGGCGTGTGCGTTCTGTGAGTGTTGAAATTAAATACTAAAGTGGGGTTATTATAACTGGCTGTCGATGGTTTACGTAATTGCGAAATGTTTCAATGTCGGTTGGGTAACATAGTAACGTATACATGTATCTTTATACATGTATCTTTTACCCAATATCGGTTGGGTAACAGGTAAAGTATACATGTATGTATGTAAAGCCCAACACACATGCACCATCTGTGAAGCGGGTGCGCAGCAGGTGTTGCAACGCGTGTGGCAACGCCTGGAAAATAGAACAATGGCGTATCGGAGCGTCAGGCGAGGCGTGCCGTGAACGCGCGCCAGCAGCACGTGTCGGACACCGCGGGTGTGCGATAGGTTCATTGAAAATAACGGAGGCGGGCGGCTGTTTTGACGCGCGGCGTTCGCAGACAGTGTGTGTTGGACTTAAGTTGAAAGTACTATACTGTGGTCTGCTGGCGTTGTTTATTTATTTATTTTTATATATATTTATTTTTTATTGGGGACAAGAAAATCTTTGCACAGTCACCCATTTTTTTCCCTTTTTTTTAATTCATCACAAACGTCAACAAACAACGTACACCCCAATGAAACAAGGACAAACAGGACATAAATAATAATAATAATAATAATAACAGTTAAAGTAAAAAATAAAAATAATAAAAATAAAAGTGACTCACTGAAGAACACGGCCGTGGCCAGTATGCCGAGCACCACGATGACGGTGACCACGGTGAGCACCACTCGCTTCCACGCAGACGGCGGTGGCGTTGAGGCCTTTTGAGGTTTCTGAGCCGTCATGGGCCTTCGGTGACGGCCGGGCCGCGGTATCACTGGAAGGAGAGGAAGGAAAGCAAGAGGATGATTGGTTGGACAGAAGACCGAGATACTCAGAAAGATAAATGAGATAAAGAGGTTGCGCAGCAATGGTTTTCAGTAGTGCTAAACCCAAATCCAGTATACAGTACATCAAAAAATAGGATTTCTTTTAAATAAATGGTGGACAAAAGTTCTCACATTTCCATTTATTTATTGGCACACACCAAAAAGGAACGCTTACGCGTTTCGGCTTTATCAGAGCATATGCTGCATAGCCGAAACACGTACTGTAAGCATTCCTTTAAAAAATTAAATATTTTGACATATTATTGCTTAAAGCAGCTTTAACTGGAATTCATACATTACTGTTACATGTTACCCTTAGCATCACTGACGTGAACTATAATCTTTGTCTTACCTTGCTGCGCAGGATTCAGCGGCTTTGTACTTTCCTCAGCCTGCTGGGTGTCTGTCTGATGGGAGAAAATGGGAAAACACGCATGAGACCAGATATTATGCCATATACGGTATAGCCGTCGACATGAACAATAGCACGTGGTTTGACAGAAAAGAAACAAGCCCCTCGTATGTCTGTAATGTACACACGTACTGTACATGTCTATACGGTGAGAGACTGTAGTATAATGTTTTAATCTCTGCGAGTTTGTCGCCAATAAGGCGTGGAAGGATATCGGAGACACATGGAACACGGAACACGGCGTGCCCTTAACCCATTCTGACCTGAGATCAGATTCATACGAGGTTTCCACTAGTGGACACACACTGGTCTGATTAACCCATTCTGACCTGAGATCAGATTCTAAAAATGTCAGTCGTTCTTCGATTTTTCAAAAATAGCAGATCTACAAGCTCATAGCGCGCCACTCGGTGGCGCGCTATGAGCTTGTAGATCTGCTATTTTTCAATAGCTAAAGCATATCATAATGCTAACACCAAAATGGGTTCCCGTATAGAATGGGTTAATGGCTTTTACTGTAGTTATCGTGTGGCTGCGGGCATGTTCCCATAATCTATTAATGTTGGTGGTCTTTAAAACGGCTTTTCCACAGTATACAGATGGACTACAGCCTGGACAATAGGCTATTGTGTCAACAAGCTGGGAACAATTGAAGCTATAATCAGGGAAGATTACCTTTCAGACAGTCGGATGCAAATCCACTGAATATATGAACACGAGAGGAGGGACAGGTCGGTGCAATACTATATGATAGCAGATAGCTCATCAATATTGGTCAGTTATACATTTTACTGGGGTTTCCAAACTTTTCCATGCCAAGGACCCCTAAAATGTGGGGGGGTCTAATTAATAGTCAGCACTCGGCAGTGCAGGCCCACACTTTGACAACATGTGTGTTAGAACCATGGAAACATACAGCTGTTCTATTCCACATGCCGTATAGCAGACAGTAACATGTATACTACATGTGTGTTCTTTTTTGTGACCTGGGAGTTGTGGAGGCTGGGTTTCATCCTTTAAAGGATGAGTTTCATCCTTTAGGGAAATCCACAGAGAATTAAGGCATGGCAGTTGCGTTTGGAGAAGCATGTATCGATGTTGGAGAACGATGTAACAACGATGTATCCATAACTGTTTGTCTTTTGTTTGTTAGTGTATGTTGGTGTATGCATTCTGTGAGTGTCTTCTTGTAAGCCTCTTATATAAGCATCTTATATGACTATAATAAAAACACTTTGAAACATAGTGTGCCAGTTTAAAAATGACAATGAAACAAAAGAAAAATGAATCCGTTTACAACTAAATCAGTTAAAGCGCAAATAACGTGCATTTTAAAACTGCTTTTAATATTTAATATGATGTCCCTCAAAGTTATTTATAATGGTTTGCGCCTCAATCACCACTCCGATATAACCATGTCCTTGTCATTTCTTTCTGGACTTTGAAAGCAGTTTTAGCTGCAATACCACAATGTCCTGAGGTGGTGGGGGGGGTGCTGATATGCAGATTATTTAATATTTGAGTCATTATAATACAGATGCTAGATAAAAAACCAGGCTTGTTTCCATTCCATGCCAGCTTGGAAAATCAACAATGGTTGGACATTGTAAACAAAGTGGAAATGCAAATTTGGAACTGAAGACTGAAGAAGAGGAGGAATTATACAAAGTAGGGTGACATTGAATTCCCATTAAAGCACCCATACTGTATGATATGAAAGCCTGATTGTTCAAAATTGGTTATTTGCGGGGATAGAAAACAATGTTACGTTGGGTCCTTTAAAAACAAAACTCTTCAACCTGAAACCGTCTGGGTTTTTGTGACGGTTCCCTATATTGTGTGTTTATATTCTTGGGTTATCTGGTTTAGGTGTACAGTATAATGTGTCTTGCATGCTCTCCTAATAATGTGTTCTCTGTCCAATAGGATTGGGGAGCAGAGCTACTCATGATGATCAGCCTAAATTAATGGCTCACACCTGTGTATCTTGGGCTGGCACCCCCTAGGCCATGAGGTACATAACGGTTTCAACTTTCCAGTCGGTGAGTGAATCAAACACACCTCGTTCACACTGTGGTAGGCTACTTCACTTTGTCAAAACAACTCTGTTGTCTCATGTATGGAACAGTAGAACAGGTCTGACACTCGAGTGTGTGTGTGTTTTTAAACTGACAGCTGGGTTTGCTGCCATTTGGTTAGCGGTGAATGTGACTCATCATTTTGGTGTTGTTGTTTGGTGTCTGTCTGTCACAACGACCTGACTAAGTGTTAAGCAGGTGGTTAAGTAACTCAGACGGCTACCTGCTGTTAATGGCCCTTTTGTTCTGCTCATTATTCAGGTTTGGGTAAAGTTCCCTCTTTTGCATTGAGTGTCCCTGTCATGGCCAGCCTGCATGGTGTTGTTTTCTCATTACAAAAAAGGGGAAGCACACGCGCACGCACGCACACCAACCAAAGTTGGTAGAATGAGTTCTAGGAAACAAGTGGAACATGAACCTATCCTGGAGTGTATAATAGGCCTTACATTAGCTAAAGAATGCGGTGGGACTGGCTGACTTAATTGCCTGGGCAGTTGTTTAGGTTTGGCGGGGTGGGGGTGGGGGTTGGGGCAGGTATGGTGGGGGCAGGTAGGGCGGAGGCCGGTCACTCTATACTCTTAGGTTAACTGCTCTGCCTAGCAGACACACGCTTACATAACCCCAGTCTCAGAGATGGATCCAACAATGTGTTTTTTAACTGGTCCATAATCTTTATGAAACACAAAGGCTGTGTGTGTGTGTCCTCCTTCCGGAGAGGTCCATTATTCTCACACAGCAGACTTCACTTGTCTGCGTTGTTACACCTCAGGATGCCTTTTATGCAACACCTAGTGTTATATTCTACAAAAAACCTATTGTGTTTCGATATCATATCGTTATATTGAATTGAAGATATCGTTTGGTTAGACAGCCATGCTTTTTCTTTTGTGTAAAAATGGTGTCAGAGAGAGAGAGAGGGAGAGAGAGAGTGACCTCTAAAGACTACTCCTTTCTCTATCATATTCATTGTTTGATTATTATATGAAACGGATTGTGAATTGTAAATTGTAAACCTCATTGCAAGCCACCACGAGGAGGAACTAGGTCATCAGATTATGGATTATTACTTAAATATAGGAGCGATAATGAAGGCTGTTGTTGAAGAAAGGAAGGATGGATGACTTGGTATAGAAAAGTGGGACGGAATAGTTCATCCCAAAAACAAATCATTTTTGTATCGATTTATCATATTTATCAAATTCCTAAAACAATAATTTGATGACCAGCAGTGGTTCCTTATGGAGACACAGAAAGTCTCCTTTGTGTCTCCATAGAGGGAGTATAATTAGGGAGCAGAGCTGGTCATAAAATGATTGGCTTAGGAATGTGACAAAAACTAAAAAAAGAATACCCATGAATTCCTGCAGTCTCCATGGGGGGGAGTAATGGACAGACAAAGTCATGTTGGGACGTGAACTATCCCTTTAAATTAACACTCGAGGAGTTTTACCGGGCAGTGTTGTTTTTGGCAGCAAATTTCTATTTTAGACTGTTTTTATTTACATTTGCTGAAAATAGCTAAATAATCTACAAGCTCGTTGTGAGCTTGTAGATCGGCATGCAACCAAGTGTAAAATGACTTATACTGGATCTCTTGCCCACTATAGTCCCTTCCTAACATTTTAGTCTAGTTTTGTTTTGTTGATTAAATTGTCAATGAATGTAGTCTTAGTTTTAGTCATCACAATTGAGTTTTTTATTTAGCTTCCATTTCGTTTTCATCAGTGGAAAAAGGGCAGTCGACGAACACTTTTCGTCTGAGTTTTAGTCGACGAAATCAACAATGTTGTTACCGTGTATATATTAAGGTGTGGTAAAGAAAACGAAACTGCCAACGGTGTGACATAAGGTCTGACTCAGGGAGGCTTCTTGTCGGTCCTGTTTGGCCTGTTGCTAAATGCAGGCCTCAGATGGACTAGCGCAGCTCTGTGAGCACAACTGGGTCAACGTTCCAACACCAGAGCCTGGGGTAGCAGTGTTGTTTTTGGCAGCAAATTTTGATTTTAGTTTTAGTCATAGTCTCTTGAAAATTAAGGTTTCACTTAGTCACATTTTAGTCACCCGGAATGTTTTACTGTTAGTCTAGTTTTAGTCGACTACATAAATATCATAAGATTTTTGATTTTAGACTAAATCTACAGTTAATTTGCTCGACTAAAATGTATTTTGTCGGGCCTTGATGCCGTCGTAATGACTGTTTTTACAAAGAGCAGATATTAGTATAATCAGAGGCTTTAAATGTGAGTTTGCCGAGTTCCTTCCCTTTGTTTAAGTCTTTCCTGTTGCCTACTACTCAGGCAAAAGAGAGCCATTATCTACAAGCTCACAACGTGTCGCGCTGCAACGCGTCGTGAGCTTGTAGATCGGCTATTTTCAGCATGCAACCAATTAAGTGTAAAATGACTTATACTGGATCTCTTGTCCACTAGTCCCTTCCTAACATTTCAGTCTAGTTTTTATTTGTTGATGAAATTGTCAATATATTTACTAGTCTTAGTTTGAGTCAACCATAGCTTAGTCTTCCTTTAGTTTCCATTTAGTTTTTGCCAGTGAAAAAAGGTAGTCGAAAAACAGTTTTCCTCTTAGTATTTAGTCGACGAAATAAACAACACTGCTTCTCAGCTCTGTAGCGTGTTGAACTGCACAGAGGGAAGTAAGTCACAATAAAAGGCCTGTTTGTGTAGTCATGGGACGTGTACTCTAATCAAAGGTGCAGATCTGGGACCAGCGTTCACACGCTGCACAGATGTTCAAAGATATATCAATCACATGCAAACCGTATATACAGTACGTGCAGTATCATGTGTGTAACATGTGCAATGTACGTGTGTACGTACGGTAATGTACAGTGGGTAGGTGTGTACTATACTGCAATGTTATATCTATGTTGTTGTTTTAACTACGTTGTTGTTAGTGCTGCTCCAGGGTAGCCAACAACAGCCTCTACCGGTTACCACATCCGCCTGTGAAACGACGTCACGTTTAAGCAAAGTTTAAACAAATCTAGTAATCTACAGAAGAGAATATAGGCCAGGTATCATTATGAATAGCCATTAGAGAGACAAATACAGCATGCTACACACCTAATAATACTTCTACTGTACATCATCATCATCCTTGTCTTGTTCTTTGTGTTACTGTATGTCAAATGTGTGTATATATGTGCATACTTGGCTGCTGTGTCGCAAGACACATTTCAGTGTGAACTGACACTAAAGTACTGTATCATAATATCATATCATCCTCATCACACAGTTAGATTATGCACACACAAAACAGAGAAAGCCCACACGTTTGCTCACAAGCAGAACTAAAATATTCCATGGCATTAAGTAATAGGAAGCATTTCTGTGTCACCACACCGTGCAATTTAATATACTTAATATAAGTATATAGTGTCATCCAAGAATATTGACATAGTGTCATGTAGCAGCAGCATTGTAACCACCAGATTTGAATTACTGTAATACAAATAAAGGTCTCCATAAACTGAATACACGACGACCACATTCAGCTACATAGTTACCCCCCTCAATACTGTATACGTACAGTACTGTATACGAATGTTTCTATATAGTCTCAGCTCCACTCACCCACATGATGCAGATGTCCACTCTTTACTGGGCCAGATTCACCTCGCTACACACGGTTGAGGGGGTGGTGGGGGTGGGGGGGAACAGAGGGGACACTGTCCTACCTCTCACTCTACCTATAGTCCCCGATATCACTTTTCCTTCAACTTCCTCTCTGCTCCTGTGCTGCTATATGACTTCTCAAACTCCTCTCTCTGTCTCTGTCTCTGTCTCTGTCTCTGTCTCTCTCTGTCTCTCTGTGTGTCTCTCTCTCTCTCTCTCTCTCTCTCTCTCTCTCTCTCTCTCTCTCTCTCTCTCTCTCTCTCTCTCTCTCCCCCACTATCTCTCTCCCTCAATGTGTCTCTCTGTAGGCCTATCTCTCTCTCCTACACTCACTCTCTCTCTCTCTCTCTCTCTGTCTGTCTCTCTCCAACTCTATCTCTCTCCCACTCTCTCTCTCTCTCTCTCTCCCTCTCTCTCTCTCTCTCCCACTCTATCTTTCTGTAATATCTCCCTTCCTCTTTGTACAGTAGCCTGTACTGTAACTGTATCCAGGCTGCGTGGTGCCTGCAAACTGCTGTACTTCCTATGAAATCCCGAGGCTGCAATAAGGGTTACCGTGTGCTGCTTCTTTTGTTGTGTTGACACTCTGCCTGCCTGAATTGTGTGTGTGTGTGTGTGTGTGTGTGTGTGTTTTCTTATGTGATGACCCAACGGTCCAACCCCTGCTGGCAAAACAAACGCAAAACTATTCCACGTAACCTGACACTTTGAGCCCTCCTCACTCTACCTGTGTTAACTCCCTTCTCTCTCTCTCTCTCTCTCTCTCTCTCTCTCTCCTCCTTCCCGCTCCAAACATTTTCAAATCAAACCTGCATACCTGTCTGTCTGTCTGTCTGTCTGTCTCTCTCTCTCTCGCTGTCCTCTCTCTCTCTCTCTCTCTCTCGCTGTCCTCTCTCTCTCTCTCTCTCTCTTCGTTGACTAAAACCTACCTTTTTTTTCACTGACTAACACCACATAAAAACTAAATAAAAACCAAGCTACGATGACTAAAACTGAGACTAAATATATTGACAATCCCGTCAACAATGTCAGGGAGAATCATACGATCAGTAGAATTAAAAGAAAAGCCATATTTTACGCTTGGTTGCGTGCCGACAATGGCAGCTCTATGCGTGGGCTTGTAGCTCACAGCGGTGGAACCATTATGATGATATGAGTTTATTGCTTATAATAAATACAAACTCTGGACTTTGACCTTTAGTTTTCCTTCTTTTGCCTTTCATGCCTTATTTAAGGCAAGTTTAATTGCCATCGTGGCGGAAATGAGCTACACAAATAAAGTTATACACACACACACGCACACACACACACACACACACACACACACACACACACACACACACGCACACACGCACACACTACAGTCTCTTTTAGTGTGTTTGAGTTCTTGTTTCGTGACACACTGACTGATGATCAGAAGTCCGTTGGCTACCCGCCAGGAAACATTTTGAACCGTGACTCATATTGTATCGTGTCAGGAATCAAAACCGGAGGACATTTCTTATCTGTCAACATTATTAATAAAGGTGTGGGCAGATACTGTACCTCCTACCAAACCGGACTAAGTGTGCGCGTGTGCGTGTGCGTGTGTGTGTGCGTGTGCGCGCGTGTGTGTGTGTGTGTGTGTGTGTGTGTGTGTGTGTGTGTGTGTGTGTGTGTGTGTGTGCGCGCATGTTTTAAAAAAAGTATGAAGTGCTGTGCAATTAACTGACCAATAGATAGATATGCATTGCTATGGTCACTATATCTCAATGCGTCAACACTAGTGCTCCAGGACAATAAGGGGACCGGTTATGAGAGACTACTAGGCAAAAAGACATAAAGAGGAAAGGAGACCGCTTGGGAGGGCAAGAAACAGACTGCCATCTTTGTCCCACAAAGTGAATAAGCTATTGTTTTAAACAGCACCTGATTGTATACGGCATGACCTGGGCTGCTGAAAGCGACCTTGCTGGCTGCAGCACAATGCCTCGACCGCTCTGCAGTCAGACCAGAGACAGACTATAGTGGAACCCCGTTGGTTATCCCAGAATCTCTATAGTGCTCCGCTGGGATCACTTTGTTCTTTGTGTAAAAACATTATGAACAAATTATGGTCAAATAGACCATGATGGGACTGCAGATTGTGTGACCTGATGTTTCACGAGTTTATATAGGCCAGTGTGGAGGCCGGGCAGCCATCCAGGAATCCCGAGTTGGTGTACGTTGGCTAGACCTCACTCTCGCAGTAACTATAACTAATAGGTACCACAGCACCTCAAAGGCCCTTAGGGTTAAATAAATGTATTGCGGTCCGCTTGCATATCGGTGGCAAACACACCGATTCTATAATGGAAGAAAAGGGGCAAGAGTGTCCCGTTGCGGGCCTTGCGGCACGTTGGAACAGCCTGCTAATGAGAGAGAGAGAGAGAGAGAGAGAGAGAAGGGGGGGGGGGGGGGTGTCTTGCGCAAGAATGTGTTCTTTCACTGTAAATATGACAGTTGCATGGACAGCAGCTGAATCCTGCACCGAAGCCCATTGAAACCAATGCAATCAAGGATCCGATAGCAATCGGGGCTCGCATTTCCGACACCATTCTCTGTCGGAACATAATGTGAATGCATGGTGTGGTCATGTGACAGACTAGAAAACACACCTGTTGTGCATCAACTTAATCGATGCACACAGGGTGGATGCACCAAGGTATCGGTTTAAGTATAGCTACACAAATGCATGTAAATAACGAGTGCTTTTGGCCTGGAACTATATGGCTGCCGTCAGCCAACAATTGAGCCTGTTTCACACCTTTCTTTGGTGTGAGCCGTTTCCAATTAGCTTGACACTCGGCCTGAATTTTCATTTTGTTTCACTGTTTGAGTGGTGCAACCACTCCAAGGAACAGCAATGTCCGTGTTGATGTCTGTGTTAACCTATAGGTATGTGACTGTGTGTGACTATGAGTATACCAGTAGGGGCAAAAGTGGAGCTGTTGTGCCAGAAACAGAGACAGAGAGAGAGTGCACTGTTGCCTGCTAATATGAGAGAGAGAGAGAGAGAGAGAGAGAGAGAGAGAGAGAGAGAAGGGGGGGGGGGGGGGTCTTGCGCAAGAATGTGTTCTTTCATAGAAATGGGTATTGTACTGTAAATATGACAGTTGCATGGATGCAAAGTAGTGTGTGGCGTCTGGACAGGCTTGCTGTTGGTGTTGTGCATGGTGAGATGTGTGCAAACAGTGTGGTTTGGTATAGGAGAAGGCGGACAAAGGATGGGGTGTTGCGCTGGCTATTAGTGTGGCTGGCTATTAATTAGTGTGGCAGGATGCAAGTCTCAGGCCGTTGTTGTACTAGTCAAACCAACCCCCCCCCCCCCCCCCCCCCCTGCATATCCCCACTGGCCACCGGAGCCTAAAACACACACACAGTCATTCAATATCGGAGAGATCAATATCAGACAATGTGCATAGACTACTGTAGGTAGATTATTAATTAGAAAGAATGTAAATACATGCTAACTGATATGCATGGAGCTCATATACAAGTCCTTTGGAACACCACTCTTACTATACAGTCGGGGGAAATATGATGGCTAATATGTAATGAATTAATGTATTAAAGAACCACTTCACCCATTTCATGGTCCTCACAAATGCTCATTATATAAGAGGACTCAATTTCCGTCTTCACTCTATATGGGTCTCATAAGAAATATAGTCAAATATAGTCAAAGAAATATAGTCTACCTAGACCGTACACTTCTACAGGTTTCTGCAGGCCCGGCATTATGTGAGCTCTATATATTACCTGGCTTCCCATATAAGCCTAATGCTATAACCCTATTGATGCATTTTATGTCTTTTGACCCAACGATTAAGGGCGCCATTTCAATATTACATTACATCATTTCAAATTCGAGGCCAGCACCCTTAGATAAGATAAAGGCCGACTGGGAACATGATCTAGGGCTTACACTGTCTGATGAAGTATGGGATTATATTTTTTCTTCTATACACAATAAGTCCTCTCTTTGTGCACGACATTGCTTTAGTGCAGTTTAAAATAGTCCATAGAGCTCATATGTCTAAGGCTAAACTGGCTAGTATTTATCCTTACGTAACTCCTACTACCTGTTGACAAGTGCAAGAGCGGTGATGCAACTTTGATCCATCAGTATTGGATGTGTTCTGAAATTACAACCATTTTGGGGGAATGTGTTCAATACTCTATCCAACATTCTACACGAAAATCTAGACCCAGATCCCTCAGTGGCTCTCCTTGGCACTGCTGGAAGGGATGACCTTCCTCTAACACGCATAGAGTCGTATGGTCGACTTTGCCTTATTGCTCGCTATAGCGTGCCATTCTGCTCAAATGGAAGGATGCTGCCCCGCCCGTGCTCCGTCAGTGGCTTCGTGATATAATTTCAATTGCTGGCTCTGAGAAAAATTAGTTTTACAAGATCTATCTATCTATCTATCTATCTATCTATCTATCTATCTATCTATCTAGGTCCCCGTAGGGGTCCACCACGTGACGTTGCTGATGTGATCCATGTCATGTGACACCAATTAAGTGCCGCACAGCAAAGCATGCATTCTTGTGTCGGATGCATTTCTTTGCTGTCCTGTTGAGTATCCATGTTTCGGCCCCTAAAGGGCAGTACTGTATACCGACTCCACTGTATGGCTACTGTACGAACAGCCGTCTGTTCAGGTATTCTCCCGGGTGCAGTACTTAGTTTAGACAGTTTTTGGTTTAGACTAGTCATTGGGTTAGACCAGTCATTAGTCCTATACAACTACAACCTATCTCAAACCCTCACCCTAAAGCTAACCTCCCACGGGGCAGCACACCTAAACCTAACCTTAACCCATGTCTAACCAATGACTAGTCTAAACTAAGTATGCACCCCCTTCTCCCATGTCGGGTTTTCCCCAACTCTCCTCATCCCGGCGTGCAGCAGGGCATTCTGGGCCCTGGGATCCGTTGCGCAGCAGTCCAGGCCCCCGATATATTCTGAAAACTCGATGTTCCGTCCCGCCCCGTCGGCAGTGGTTTTGTCCTATACTACTACATGTTAAATGCCAATACTTTTGCTTTCTTCTTGGCCATTGAGCTTGCAGGCCGTTTCCTGCACTTCGGTTTCTACTGTCGGTAGTTTAGTTCTCTTCCTTTCTCTGTATATATATCCAATAAAGCAGGTTCACTAAAGTTTACCAGACACATTGATAAAGTGGGGTTTACTAAAGTTTAGCAGACGTAGGTGCCGATAACGCAGGTTCACTGAAGTTTAGCACACTGTACACACACATAAGCTACTGATAAGGCGGGGGTTACTAAAGTTTAGCAGGAATCCTAATGGGAGCTATATCAAAGTTCTTCACAAATGTAACCCGATTTGTGAAAGAATTATAATGAGATCTTTGACTTAAGGAAAAGTATAGCAATAACACAGTTTCTATTCCTGTGTTCCAATCTGTTTTTTTCTTTCTTTTATAATTTTTATCCCACGATTTTGTAACCCATTTAAAAAGAAATTCAACCTAGTCCCCAGGGGGACATGGGGTTTCCCTGGTTGGACGTAGTGCGTGGAAGGAACACGTTATTCCGACCAGTTCCTTAATTCCCCTCCATCAGGCGCCCCGGCTGGCCAGGGGGAGGCCGTTTAGAGACCATGATTACTGCATGTTTTTTGTGAGGGTACCTACCCTATAGGGGACACGGGGAGAACATGCAAACTCCACACAGAAAGGTCCTTTCGCCAACCCCGCCTTCGGGTATGGGCACTGATGACGCGGAGGGGAAACATGCCGCCAGCACCCACAGCGCCCCGAGTGGTGTTTTAACTAAGCATTATGTCATACTTTAGCTATTGAAAAATAGCAGATCTACAAGCTGATATAGCGTGCCACCGAGTGGTGCGCTATGAGCTTTTAGGTCTGCTATTTTTGAAAAATCGTAGAAATGCGGCACAAATCATTGAATATATATTTCAGAGCGAACATTTTTAACTAAATATTTGCTTCTGGGGGGTCCCTGGAACTACATATTTTGAGATGGGGGTCCGTGGCCCAATAGAGATACTTCTGGGGGTCCTTGACATGAAAAAGGTTGAGCACCACTGACATAGAAACATGGGTTTTTCAGAAAAAAATTATAGAAGCCTTTTTTTTTTATCGACCTCAGTCCAAAATGGGGAACCATACGAGCTTGTAGGTCTGCAATCTTTGAAAAACCGTTAAAATGCGGCACAAATCTTTGAATATATATTCTTTCAGCGCCAACTTCGACGTCAGGCCTGAATGGGTTAATTGCAGTGGAGGAGTTACGTGAAACGGCATGCACACAAGTACAGTACTGCGTACTGTATTGACTGTATAGTGATTTCCCTTGATAATCAGATCCTTGTGTCTTCTACACTGTAACGCTCATGTCTCAATCTATACCTTATACCTGAACTTCTATGAAAAATTAAAATGGATTCAGGACAATTCAAATGTGAAGTTAAACTCTTCTATTGGTCATTATCAACATCATGGTACTTACGTGATTGGTGTGTGTGTGTGTGTGTGTGTGTGTGTCGTCAGGCCGTCAGTCCTTGTCAGCTGATGGTCTCATCACTTGAGGCATAGAGAATAAATCCTTTGCTGGTTTTGTAGATGGAAATACTCCTCGGTGTGTCTTGTTAAGTCCAGTGTTATGACCGCACATCTGTAATAATAATACAATAATGATTCCCAAAATGCCAAATGATCCAACTATGGTATAAGTAAAAAATGTCATGAACATTATTGTACAGCTGCTTCATCCACTCCACACCTGTTCCTCCTCCTCTCTCTCGCTCTCTCTGAGTCTGCTTGAACTTTGCTCTCTCCCTCTTGTTTAAACAGGGTAGTTAGTACACACCCATGGGACAAATACCATGTCTCTGCCTACACACGGCCCCCATTTTCCAATCATCCTCCACCCCCTTCCTCAAATCTGTATACCATACCAAGTTACTTCATCTTGTTACCTCATGGCGACCCCATTAGGTAACCACGGGTTAACACCGTAGGTACGGACACGCCTACTACACCTACACACAATTTGGCTTCTTAAGAAGTGGCACTATGCCAAGCTTTATCCCTTTTGTCCGAAAGATGGTATGTTTGAGAAGGAACGAGGAAAAACCTCGACTTAAAGTAAAAAAGCCCGGGGAAATAACCACGCGGCACTTTGCCAAGCTTTATCCCCTTTGTCCGAAAGATGGTATGTTTGGAAGGAAAGAGGAAAAGACTCAACTTCTTGTAATAAAGCTCAGGGGCAATAATAACCACGCGTCTCGCGTTCCTTCGGGGAAACACAATCCTTCTTTATACTACGTGTCACTGTGATATACTGTACCGCCGCCCTCACCCACTGAACTGATGGATGCTATTAAATGTAAAGAAGTGGAGCAACTTAAAGTTATGCAACGAATCTAGGTCGCGGCTTCATTGTTTTCGATTCAATACCGTCGGTAACTATTATATATTCCATGACCGTCAAGACATCATGAAAACTTTTGTAGGCCTACGGGGTTTCGTTTTAGTTTTTATGTAGTGTGTTGTGGTGTGGTGTGTTGTGGTGTGTTGTGTTGTGTTGTGGTGTGGTGTGGTGTGGTGTGTTGTGTTGTGGTGTGTTGTGGTGTGTTGTAATAATAATAATAATAATAATAAAACTTTATTTGTATAGCACCTTTCATGACATGAAATGCAGCTCAAAGTGCTTTACAGAAAAATGGAGGATAAAAGAAAAGCAAGGCAACAACATTAAAAACAAGCAGTAATGCAATACAGTGAGGACATGAATAACAAAAATAAAAAATAAAAGCAATGTTGTAGAAGTGGGTCTTGAGCTGAGCTTTAAAAATGTCTACAGAGGCTGCCTGACGAAGGTACAGTGGGAGCTTGTTCCATGCCGACGGCCCGTAGAAGCAAAAAGCTGCTTCCCCGTATTTTTTAGTTGCCATTTTTTTTGGCAAAGCGAGCAGGCCAGCAGTGGAAGACCTTAGGGGGCGGTTTGGGACATATTTAGGCAGGCAGTCATGTAGGTAGGAAGGTGCGAGACCATTGAGAGCTTTATAGACAAGTAAAATAATTTTAAAATCAATCCTAAAAACAACCGGAAGCCAGTGCAGTGATGCCAAAACTGGAGTAATATGTTCTCTCATCTTAGTTCTAGTTAAAACTCTGGCTGCTGCATTTTGGACAAGTTGTAATCTGTCAGTTGTTTTCTTAGGCAGTCCTGAAAAAAGTGCATTGCAGTAGTCAAGCCGAGAAAAAACAAAGGCGTGGATTAGCGTTTTTGCATCGTCCAAGGACAAATAGGCTCTGATTCGTGCAATATTTCTAAGGTGAAAAAAGGCAATCTTGGTAACATGATTATTGTGTGAATTGAAATTCAATTCAGAATCAATAATAACCCCCAGGTTCTTTACTTTACTGTTACTTTCTACAGTCAGGTTACCAAGTCTGCTTATTATTGATTCTTTCTGCTCACTAGAACCGATTATGAGAACTTCTGTCTTATCCTCATTTAGCTTGAGAAAGTTCTCACTCATCCAACATTTGATTCTAAAGACGGGTCAACAGCGGGTCTAAAGCACAGGGATCATCTGGAGCCACAGAAAGATATAGTTGGGTATCATATGTGTTGTGGTGTGTTGTGGTGTGTTGTGCTGTGGAACTGCGAATGCAAATTAGCATATTTGCTAAATACGGTGTTTTTTTCTTGTTTTTTTTTATTTTTATAAAGTATATTTATTGTTTTTTTAAAGACAAACAGACATTACACAACATAAATACGGTGGGTTTTTTTTACGTTACATTGATATGTATTGTTCATTAATATGCGGTGTCCATTCTAAATAAACAAATACAGTAAAGTAATAAGTACACAGCGGTGATTCAATAATGACTCAACATACCCGTAATCATGACAAGCAAAGTGGACTGACTTCCTTGTGTTACGTAATAACAACTCAAGGAAGCATCCGCCCCGTGAACCTATACCGTATTTCATATCATATCATACGATAGCATTCGTACGTACACTTCCATTGTGCACATGAACCGATACGACAGCGATCGGTCTCGCATTTCGGACCCCTTCTCTATGTCGGACATATATATCGGACATGTGAGCGCACATGTGACACATGTGTGACATGTGTGACATGTGTGACATGTGTGAGCCCACTGCACGGGAATGCTTGGCGTGACTATATATATACATGTAATTGATGCACACAGGATCTTTATGTAAATAGTTATATAATTCCATGTTTATATATTACGTCCATAATGAATTTAAAACGATCGCAGACAGCGAACGAACTATGCACATACGCTATAGGTGGAATCTATACCAACAATTATATGTAACTTGTGCATTATATTTTAACATATTTTTATTTATTTAACACAGTATAGGCACATTTTGGTAGGCCCACAGGACACTGGCCATGCAGTATCGTGTTGCTACTTTTGGATGTCACGCTTGACGCTAGTATGACAAAGTATACAGGGCATGAATTATGACTTTGATTTGTTCTAATTGTTGGTGCTAAATTACACTTAACCCATTTTGGGGGCAGGAACCCCTTTTGGTGTTTTAAACATTATGTTATAATTTAGCTATTGAAAAATAGCAGATCTACAAGCTCATAGCACGCCACCGAGTGGCGCGCTACGAGCTTGTATAGGTCTGCTATTTTTGAAAAAACGTGAAAATATTTATTTCAGAAAACTGGAGGATTTAGAAGATTTTTCTTTAATGTTGAGGTCAGGGTTAAAACTCACTGCTACTGTATATGCCGGGCGGGCACTGCAGGTCCACATAGAGCACCGAAGTCCTGACGTAACACGCTCATCCCGACGATTCCCCTCCTGGTTCGCGGAAGTAATTTCTCTATGGAGAATAACATGGGGTGATCTTAATATCGTCTACTATAAGCGTTGTGGTCCAAAAATAAACAAGCTGTCTCGGCGTTATTGTCAGGGAAGTGTCTCTGTATCGTTTGCGACAGTCAGTCACTCACATATGATACAGTCTGCTTCTAGCGAAAATGTAACTAATTCAGTAGCAGTAACATTAGCGTTTTCTCTCAGTCAGTTGATTCTTCATATCCATATGAGTGAAGCGGCCGGGGTGACATGTTTATTTTTCAAACACAGTTGTTATATGAGGCGATCTAAAATCGCCTCAATGGGGATTTCAATGCAACTAAACCAATACATGAACCTGTGGACTGACGCCCTCTACTGAAAGTGACGTCAGACTTCGGTGCTCTATGGGCATGCAACTCAAGGACGCACGCACAGCGTCAGATTATTATTATGAGGATCGGCTTGTCGCATTTCGTTGCGTACTGTGCCTACTGTGCGTATCGTATGCCTGGTGGCGGGCCTGTGAGCGGCTTCTGCCCAACAGCGATCAGGCTGAAGATCAATGATGCACCAATCGATCCGCACCATTGATCTGCAGGCCTGATTGTGCGACTGTGGACGAGTGTGGACAGGTCCATCCATCCCATGTAATTAGAATATCTTGTTAAAAGTTAACTTTCTTCCGTAATATAATTCAAAAAGTGAAACTTTCATATATTCTCAATTCATTGTGCATAAAGTGAAGTATTTAAAACATTTTTTTGTGTTAATCTATAGACGATTGTGGCGTACAGCTCATGAAAATATATAAATGAATCCCAATGAATTAGAATATTTTACGAGACCACTTAAAAAATGTTTTTTTTTTAAACGAGAAATGTCGACCATCTGAAAAGTATATTAATGTATGCCGTTAATACTTGGTCAGGGCTACTTTTGAACAAATCATTTCCTCAATGGGGCGTGGCATGGAGGTGGCAGTGGCACTGTTCAGGTGTTATGGAAGCCCAGGTTTGCTTTGATAACAGCCGTACATTATTTTTTATTGTTCAGTCTTATGTCTCACACCTTCCCTCCTTCCTCTTGACAATACAACCTAGATTCTGTGTGGGGTTCAGGTCAGGCCAGTTGGCTGGTCAGTTAAGCACAGTAATACCATGGTCAGTACACCAGTTACTAGTAGTTTTGGCTCTGTGGTCAGGTGCCAAATCGAGAGAAAATGGTGGGTCCGGACAGCATTCAAAAGGATCTCTCTCCATGTGTCCAACATGGACACGGTTAATATAGCATAATGTAATCGTTACACAGACCAACGTGTCAAACAACAAGGCTGTTTACAGAGGGGCAGATAATGCATGACGTCACTGAATGCTATAGATACAGGAGATATCTCACGGGGCAGATACAGCCATGATATGAACATCAGTGCATGAGACATCCATGATATGAACATCAGTGGGACACAGGGCATGAAGTGAGATGAAAACTTAGTGGAACAGGGTGACATGAAATATAAGTCATAGGGCATATGTAACAGGACACATGCATATGTGGGCTGTATTTTGCGTGTCTTAAGTATACCAGGTCTTGTTATTACCTAACTTGAGTAAACTAAAGACCTGGAGGCGTGATCAATGCTCTTTGGCCACTCAGCATTGATCACGCCTCCAGGTCTTTAGTTTACTCAAGTTAGGTAATAAGACCTGGTAAGACACGCAAAATACAGCATCATGGCATACGAAGAATAAGTCACTGGGAAGGGAACATGTAAACTTGTAACAGATCTACAAATGAGTCCCGGAATACCTATCAGCGTCAGTTACATGATCTGTCACCGCTCCGTCGGTTGAGATCTGATCCTATATAGTCCTGTCAGTAAATAATAGCATATTGATTTCTGTATTAGAACACACATGTCACAGACAAACTCACATGTTCATCCTACTGTATATCCTCATGAGCATTTGGGCTGTATAGGCATTGCTTGTCCTTTTGTCCCCCGCTAACATTGTTGAGAGAGACAGCTGTGTAAACATTCCTATTTACATGGCCAGCCCAAGCCCTAGCTGAGCTTTACTGACATTTAATGAGAAAAGGGTTTCATGTGTAAAGATGGTTATCACGTTAGTTGTTGATTGGGGATTTGGGGCCACAGACAGGCCAGAGGATTCTGATTATCTCACAGCTGGAGGCCGCAGCTGCTTGTCGTTGGGTGTGGTATACAGTACCTGGGTACAGTAGGTACAGTATATGACACAGGGATGGATGCATGATGCTCTAAACTGCTTTCTTTTTGAGGGCTCCTGCTATATACAGGTTTAATTTTTGTTTTTAGTTCAATGTTTGTTTTAAAAACGCCATTGACAATGAAGGGAAAATGTACGTCATCTCGTCCCTAAACACAAACATTAAATCGCATTAGCAATAAAGAGAATGCAATGTTTGTTTTACATCATCATCATTACATCACCTAATCCCCTCCTTGATGTTAAGAGCGGCCTCTCACGTCACACGGGTGTGATTTTTTTTTAATGATACTGTGTAGGAGCCATCTTACTTGATCTCACATATGTGACTAAATGGCGCCCCCACTGGTTGCCTTGGAAAATGGCACCATGGTTCCCTTTAATTAAGACACAGGCCCACAGCTGTGGGTGGAAAGACGCCAGTAGTAGAGATACAGATTTCAACAGCTCGCACGCATCGCACAGTACAGCGCAGTTTACAGAAAGGAAAGAAATAAATACTTTATTTTATTGAACCCTGCGCTCGTCTGTTTTGAGACATTTTATTTAGTTTATGTCTGGAGCCTGTTCTTGTTTGTTTTTCGAAACCATTACACTCCACAGTCTCCACTGACACAACACAAACGCCTGCCATAATATCAACCTGTTGCAGTCATCATCAATCACCATCGACAAACAATTAAGTGAGTAAACAAGACGTCCAAGTCCCAAAGTGTGAGCACGTTGTTGAACCGTATCCGTATATCTTGCTCTCTGGTGTTCTATTTCAGAAAGAAATGCATAATTGGCCCTACGAAATACATCTTAGGTTTTCAGCTTGTTTAGAGAAACTGTCAAGACGTCAAGTGTTGCCTCACCAGCCGGCCACTGGCCATTCACAAGCACCTGATTCATTGTACTGCAGCTCCTCCTTAGTCCAGTAAAAAAAAAAAATCCTCTCAGCCTCATTCATTTCAAGAAATGCAACGTGATTTCAAGGGGGAGGGGTTAACCAGGCTAATACTACTTAGGTTGGAAAACTACAACGTGATCTTCTGCATGCCTTGCTGTTGTATTAAGGCTATGGAACTGATTGGCTTCCTTCCTGCCTTGCATGAAATGCAGACTAGCCTCTCCTCTGGAGCGAAAATATCAAAGAAAATCTATACTCACCAATACAAAGACGGGTTGTGTAATTGGAAAGCCTACTTTCCTTAGTGGATGCACTTTGAGCCCCCACCACATGTATAAATGCACGTTTTGGTGACAATTTGACGATTTTGTTTTCTCCAGAAAAAATAAATACATTTAGTTACCAAAGAGAAAGCCCATAGAGAAGATTTAAAATAAATACATTTAGTTATCGATATTGCCAAGAAAAAGCCGTCATAGAGAAGATTTAAAATAAATACATTTAGTTATATTTAGTTATTATAGTCATTTAGCAGCGGACTTCATGCTTTCTTCTATGCATGAGGAGTCCAAACTGCTTCTTTTCACCTGACAGGGGAGAGTTTCCCTGGTTGGACGTATAGTGCGTGGAAGGAACACGTTATTCCAACCAGTTCCTTTCCCCTCCATCAGGCGCCCCGGCTGGCCAGGGGGAGGCAGTTTAGAGACCATGCAGGATTACTGCATGTTTTTGTGAGGGTACCTATACCTTTACCTAAACAAAATCCCTTTCTGGCCAAAAAGTGCATTTATACGTGTGGTGGGGGATCAAAGTGCGTCCACTAAGGAAGGCTTTCTAATTACACAGCCCGTCGTCATATTGGTGAGTAGGAAAAACATTATTTTTATTTTCGCTACAGAGGAGAGGCTGGTCTGCATTTGCAGCATTTATGCGAGCCCTGGCTGGAAGTCGACAGTAACATAAATGCAATGGCATTAGAGCTATGGACCAGAGCGACTCACAGCTCTCCCCATCACATCTCTCTGTTTTTGAGGGGCGCTATAGCCCCTCCTATATACAGCTTTTGTCCCCACACGTCTCATTATCTTCCATCGACAATGAAAGGAGAAATTAGGTCAAATGTCCGCCTAATATGACCTAAATTTAACCAACCAATCGACTTAAATTCAGTTGCTCGTGAGCTGATGTATGATGATGTGTAATGTTAAGAGCGTTCCCTCGCTTCACACGGGTGTGATTTTTACTAAATGTTACGGTGATAATAACCGTAACATTAGGTTAATCACCTAAAGGTGGAGTATATGCGTGGGCCTTCACGCTCCCTGTCTGCTGTGCCATTGTTATTGTTATGTAACAACAAGACAGACTTCTCATTATGTAACAATCAGAGAGAGAGAGAGAGAGAGAGAGAGAGAGAGAGAGAGAGAGAGAGAGAGAAGGCAGTGGTGGCCGAACGGTCTGCTGAAGTGCCCTTTAGCAAGGCATTGAACCCCTACCATGAAATGTTCTATGAGCAGGGCCTGGCTGTAAACAAGTTCTTGAGCTCTTAGTCCAGTTACCCTGGATAAACATAGTAACTTTGCTTTGCTTTGCTTCTCACCCAAGTAACACATGGTACAAAATGCAGGGCAAAAAGTAGTGCTGAGGGAACATAGTAGGCAAAAAGATGGTTGGTTTGCTTAGTGCTTAGAGGTGTGCTCAATCCACCGAGAACGCCAATCAAATACACTACACAGTGCATTGCATTGGCCATAATGCCTCTACCTCGTCATCAGTAAAAGCTGCACGAGCAAGTATTATTTGTAAGTGTAATTATCCATGCATCCACTTGAGGTCGCTATATACTCAACTGTATACTGTAACTGAGTCAGGTGCAGTTACCTCAATGTTTGTGATTTGTAACGAGAAGGAGAAGCCATATTGAAGTGCTGCACCTCAAATGTTATAATATGGTACAATATCAGTTATTGGTTTTATTCAAAAGGCACAGAGCTTCAAACAAGCCTATAGCCTATACTTTATTATTATAATATATTTACAGTAGAGAGGGCCCTGCATGGTTATTCTACAGGAAAATGTCAGTAGCCCAAAGGGAAGGTAGAATTGATTGGTTGAAATATTTATTAACAGTTTGCAGAATTGCAGTACATTTCAAGCACAAACTCAATACAAAGACTGTTAACTGTGAGTGGACGACCCGATAAAGCATTACACTTGTTTACAAGAGGGTCCACCTTGTTCAATTCATCAAAACATTTAGAGACGTATACAAATAGACACTTCTATATAGCCAAAGAACAGAACAGGAATTCATCATAAAAGGAGGTTTTACGGGGGGCCAGTTTCAAATTTCAGCAGTCCGTATAGGTGCCCTTTGAGCGTGCAGGTTTTGAAGGAGTCAAGGGATTTGCATGTCTTAATGACTGTTGGCAGGGCGATCCACATTTTGGTGGCATATATAGGAGCGAAAGTAATTGAGTCCCTTGTTTGTTGCACTCCCTCTGATGTTGTGGGCGTGGAGTTCGTTAACATTAAGGAAGTATTTAGACAGGTATAAAGGAACATGGGTGGAACATGGGTGGGAGACATTAGGAGTCGACTGACCTGTTTTTAAAGGAATGCTGGGTATGAGGCATGATGACATGAGTCAGCAAGAAATACACTAAAAGACTTATGAGGACAACGGCTATAAGAGCAGAGCATACGTGTGTTGGTGCTTCTGTAAACACTATTCTACACGTGTGTTTTATATAAAGACCGCTGTAACAGATATTACGCATTATTCGTTTGATCGAGCAACTTCACAACATCTACAGCAACAACACCTGGAAGGCAAGGAGAGGGTTCGTTGAAAAATAAATTAGGGACCATCCCTGGCTGTTACTCTGCAATGGCAGACACTGGTAGGTTTGTGACTGATAACTTTGATTCAGATATTATGGCATACTAACATTTTTAATAGCGTTTTACTGAAGTGTATAATAACGTTTTTTGTTCTGATCTGGATCCTGCACTGCATGCAATGTTTAGGACAGTTCAACAAAAGAAAATGTTGTCTTAGTTGTATCATGCTATATTATAATAATAATAATTAGGATTATTAGTAGGATTAGTATTATAATGATGATAATTAACGTTAAATGTATGTTTTATGTGTTACTTTACTTCACTTTATGAAATAATCCCTTTAGTGATTTGTTTTCTATACAGTGTTGTCACAACACAAACAGCTGTCTTGACTTGTTGACTGTATGTGTAATCAGTGTTGTTTTTGTCGACTAAAACAAAAACTAAACTAAAACTAAATGAAAACTAAATGATGACTGTCTAAAACTAAGACTAAATATACTGACGATTTTGTCAACATAAAAACAAGACTAAAATGTTAGGAAGGGACTAGTGGACAAGGGATCCAGTACAAGTCATTTAACACTTGGTTGCATGCTGAAAATAGCAGATCTACGTCCCCCGTCCTTGAGCAAGACACTGACCCTTAATTGCTCCCGATGTGCAGCTGTGAGCCTTGCATGGTTTCCTCCGGCATCGTTGTATGAATGGGGTGAATGTAACGCACAATATCTGTAAAGCGCCTTGGATAAAGGTGCTATATATACAGTATATATACTGTAAATGCACCATTTACCATTTAGATAACAGTTTAAAGAGCACTTTGAAGAAACCATTTTGGACGCGAAGTCTACCAGGCTGTTATTTCAATTGTGTAACAACCAATGTCTTGTCTAGTGTCAAGGATAAGTGATTTTGCTGTCATTCAAATGTGACGTGTGTATATTGCATAACACTCTGTGTGAGTCGATCTTTATTCATATTCTAAGTATGGTTTCTCTTCCTGTCTGCTATGTTTACAGGAATTGCGGTTGGAATTGCTGTAGGGTTTGGTATCCTGGGAATCCTCTTCATTATTGCATTCATACAATTTTGTACAAAGTACAGATGCCAGAGCTGCAAAAAACTCTGCAAAAAGATGAAGAAAAAGCGTAAGTGGAGTCGTTTAAAGCTCTTCATTTAACTGCATCCATGGGGTTTCTATTTTGGGCATGATATATACTGTATATATAGGCAGAATTCTGCACGATTAATCGGTAGCATAACCGGAATCGGCCATAAAAATGCCATACCGGTATCGGAACGTTCTCAAAATAATACAGATTTGTTTTCACCAACAAAAAAAAATGAAAAATGTAAAACATAATTCCACTCATCTCATTCAGTAGTCATTCAGTTGTGAAAACAGATACTATAGGAAAAGAGTATACTGTATGCTATGTATATTGATTGATTGAATACTTTTTAACCCATTCTGAACGGGAACCCGTTTTGGTGTTAGCATCATGTTATGCTTTAGCTATTGAAAAACAGCAGATCTACAAGCTCATAGCGCGCCACCGAGTGGCGCGCTACGAGCTTGTAGGTCTGCTATTTTTGAAAAATCGAAGAACGACTGACATTTTTTAGAATCTGATCTCAGGTCAGAATGGGTTAATCAGACCAGTGTGTGTCCAGTGGAAACCTCGTATGAATCTGATCTCAGGTCAGAATGGGTTAACAGGCTTTGGGCCCTCACAAAAGGCTATAGGGACCCTCACAAAAACACGCAGTAATCCTGGTCTCTATATATACTGCCTCCCCCTGGTCAGCCTGTAGGGCGCCTGATGGAGGGTTGGAATAACGTGTTGCTTCCACGTGTTACTGTACGTCCTACCGGGGAAATATTTTGTGTGATTGTGTGTTGGACTTTATATGAATAATAACAAGTTGAATTTCACTCTCTCTCTTTCATTTCCTCTCCCCAGAGCCCAAAATGAAAGACAAAGTGCTCACGTGAGTCAATTCTCTTCATTTCCTTCAAGTCCTGCAAACATTGTTCTTATGTGCATTGTCTTATACGGTTCTCATGGTGTGTTTGCAGTAACTAAGTACATTTACTTAAGTGCTGTACTTAAGTATAATTTTGAGGTATTTGTACTGAAGTATTGTATACTTTTATTCCACTACGTTTATTTTAAAACTTTAGTTACTAGTTACTTTGTAGATTTTGATTAATGGGACATTCTGGCATAATGAGCACTTTCTACTTTTGGTACTTTAAGTAGCCTACATTTTGATACCAATACTCAAGTACATTTTGAATTCCGGACTTTTTCTATATTGCAGTATTGATAGTATACTTTTACTCAAGTACAAAATGTGACATCTGCATTCACAGCAAAGTGGGCCTGAAGAAAGAAAAACCAGCTCCCTTCTCCATCAGCAGCAAAGTGGGCGCGAAGAAAACTCCACCTCCCTTCTCCATCAGCAGCAGCGTGAAATAGCATTTAAACCCATTTAGGCCCGACGTCGAAATTAAATTCTGACAGTATTCTGAAATACCTACAGTATGTTTCTATGTCAGTGGTGCTCAATATTTCATGTCAAGGACCCCAAAAGTATATGTAATTGGCATCCAACCCCCATCTGAAAATATGTTGTTCCAGGGACCCTCCCAGAAGCAAGGATTTGAGTTCACTCTGAATGAAGGTGCATTCAAAGATTTGCGCCACATTATATAAAAAAATAGCAGATCTACAAGTTCATATAGCGCGTTCATATAGCGCTATGAGCTTGCAGATCTGCTATTTTTCAATAGCTAAAGCATAACATAATGCTTTAAAGCGCTCAAAATGGGTTAAATTGTAAAAGGAAGTGGCCACCGACCACAGCAGCAAACCAGTTCCTGCCACTTATACCCACACTGCATCATCAATGAACCGCTGTTTGCTTTTGCAAACTGTGTGAACGTTATGGAAATACTGGCTGGGGGGACGACAGAATGAACCCCTTATTACCACAAAAAGCATGTGTTTTCTTTTTTTTTCACATACTGTAGCTTATTGTGGTTGTTTTGATGTCATCATGAGTATAACCTGACCAGCACTTTTTGGCCAAAGAGGCATTAATTACTGTGTGTATGTCTCACCACATGCACATAAACATGTAGCTCTGGTCCGTGTCCTAATGCACTTTATTTGCATGCCGTTGCATTCAGGCTATGGGACTGTTCTCTTCCTGCCGTCGCATGAAATGCAGACGAGCCTCTCCTCCTCTGTAGTGAAAATATCAAGAACGTTTTACCTCCTCACCAATACAAAGGCGGCTTGTGTAATTAGAAAGCCTACTTTCCTTTAGTGGACGCACTCTGAGACCCCCTGCACCACACGTATTTCAACGGCACTGAAAAATCTTGTCTATGAGGTTTTCTTTTGTCAATATTGGTAGAGAGCGCAGTGGAGTAACTAAAAGTATTTTTTTTTCCCGGTGGAAAAACAATACCTTTCTGGACAAAAAGTACATTTTATATGTGTGGTGGGGGCGCTCAGTGTGTCCACTAAGGAAAGTAGGCTTTCTAATTACTGGAAGAGAACAGTCCCATAGCCTAAATGCAACGGCAGCAAAGTTCATTACGCTATGGGCCAGAGCTAATAAACATGCAACCCAGTTAAAAACATAATTGTACAGTTTTATAAATAATGTTCAGAATAATTCTGTAATATATTGTGTAATTTCATTAAGTGAGAGAGAGAGAGAGAGAGAGAGAGAGAGGGGGGGGGGCAGAGGCGGTGATATATTGATTGGTGGAACAGATATTTTCTATCTTTAGCAATTTGTAAATGCATGTGTGTTATTTACTTATCGTGACTGTCTGTAATTTGTATAAACTAATTTGTGTTGCTTAATACCAATCTTGATCAGATCATGTCTAAATAAATACACTGCATGAGTTTTCTTCGACGGTCACACACGTCACACGACGAGAGAGACTCGGAGTAGAACCGCTGCTCCTTCGCCTGGAAAGGAGCCAGCTGAGGTGGTTCGGGCATCTGGTTAGGATTAGGATGCCTCTCGGGCATCTCCCTAGGGAGGTCCTCGAGGCACGTCCCACTGGGAGGAGACCCCCGGGGGGCAGACCAAGGCACAGTTGGAGGAAACACATCGACTCACTGGCCTTGGAACGTCTCGGGATCCCCCAGGAGGAAGTCACTAAAATGTTGCCCTGGAGAGGGAAGTCTGGAGCGGATACGTGGTTGAAGATGGATGGATGGATGGATGGAGTCTATTAGGACCAAATTACATCCCCATATACTTGATTAAAACGAATCAAATTGTTTCATTTGTTTGGCAGTTGAACAGTAGATTGTATCGCATTCGTTGAAGACGCTGAAGACAGACCATACTGTCTGTTTTAAACTGTTTTTAGGGAATGAGAGGCTCAGAGTCAGACATGACAAACACCCTGTTGAAAACGACACAATACTTGTCACGGTCCGTGACATGTGTTATGTTTTGTTATGTTCCTTGTGCTTGGTTTTGGTTTTACTTTACACTTGTGTGCTTTCTGTTAGTGTTTTCTGTGTTGCTCTTGTTACCTGTGTTGTCTCACCAGTACCCTGATTACCCCAGTGTTTCCACCTTGTCTTGTTAGTCTTTTTAGCCAATCATTGTGATAATTATCTGTTGAGTTCACCTGTGTCTTTGTGTATTTATACTCCCCTGGTTTTGTCTTTTCCTTTGTCAGATCATTGTTGTGAGTCACCAGTGTTCAGTTCATAGTGTATTTTCAAGTTTTGAAGCTCTTAGTCTTGTTCCTAGTAGTCTTTGTTCCTATAGTATTCTCCTAGTGTGTTTTCTTCGTGTTTGGTCCTGGACTTTTGTGAGTTTTGGTCATTAAACTCTCTTGCATTTGAGCTCCTTTGCCTCCGCCTATCTGTCTTGCACTTGGGTCCTACCTTCCTGCCCCGCACACGTGACAATACTAAAGAACACGTTCATTTCTATAAGCTCATTGTTTAGCTTTCATCCGTTTCAGCCGTTTTGTGTTTACATCTGATCACACCTGTGGTCAGTCACGTGAGAAGAGGACTGGTGTAAAGTACATTTACCTAAGTACTGTACTTGAGTACAATTCAATTGTGATGTATTTGAGCTTTACCTGAGTATTTCCAACATGATATCATTTTACTTCTACTGCAATACATCTCGGATCCAAATGTACCTGTAGATAGATAGATAATAGTATATTGTGTTGCGGTCATATCATAGGAACGTCACATGCTCTTTAAAGTGAAACCTTCCGAGAGTTCTCACTGAATGAAGAAATCTGTGGTATATGAAGCTGTTATACTTTACGATAAAAATAGCTTATTATGTTATTGGCAGATCATGGGAAATTAATCTGCCCAGAATGATGTGTGTGATTTTGTGCGGGTCAGAACGATACGTGTGATTGTGTGAGGGTCAGAATGATGTGTGTGATTGTGTGCGGGTCAGAACGATATGTGTGATTGTGTGAGGGTCAGAATGATGTGTGTGATTGTGTGAGGGTCAGAATGATATGTGTGATTGAGTGCGGGTCAGAATGATATGTGTGATTGTGTGCGGGTCAGAATGATATGTGTGATTGTGTGCGGGTCAGAATGATATGTGTGATTGTGTGCAGGTCAGAATGATATGTGTGATTGTGTGAGGGTCAGAATGATATGTGTGATTGTGTGCAGGTCAGAATGATATGTGTGATTGTGTGAGGGTCAGAATGATATGTGTGATTGTGTGCGGGTCAGAATGATATGTGTGATTGTGTGCGGGTCAGAATGATATGTGTGATTGTGTGCGGGTCAGAATGATATGTGTGATTGTGTGCAGGTCAGAATGATATGTGTGATTGTGTGCGGGTCATCTCTATGTGGAAACATGCAATGGAGACACACAATGTGGATCTTTTGACAGTGGTGTTTCTAGCAATCCATCTTACTCTTTCCATGAAGCGTGCTCGAAATGTAAATGTAAGAAGGAAACACAAACTTGTACATTTCCTTGTGCCTTTTAGATAACGCGTCACGTTTTACAGTCACAAACCATGACACATACGTACAAGTTGTAACTGTAACTGAAACATCCAAACGTTGTCGCTTTTTACCTGCACCCTGTTTAGGGGTGCGTTCGGAAATGCGCACCGGGGAATGTGGTCAGTTTGTTGAGTGTGGTGGGCGGCGGTGACGTCACAGAGTGCGTTCAGTGTGCCTTATTTACGAACGACCACAGCTGTGACTCATTCACACCGGACGACCCCAGCTTCAGGGTATAGGGTCGCTCAGTGCGGGCACTCGGCACACCCGGTGCGCCACAGCGCACTGGATTTTCGAACGCACCGAGGGCACTGAATAAACGAAAGACAAGAGAGCACACCAGTGCATTCAGGGCGCATTTCCGAACGCACCCAAAGTAAGAGCCTAAATTGTCTGAGCTGCTCCAGTGCTCCTTCAGTCCTTTCTCTCATATAACTTAGCTCATTTCTTATCTATTAACCCATTCTGACCTGAGATCAGATTCATACGAGGTTTCCACTAGGACACACACTGGTCTGATTAACCCATTCTGACCTGAGATCAGATTTAAAAAAAATGTCAGTCGTCAGTCGATTTTTCTAAAATAGCAGACCTACAAGCTCGTAGCGCGCCACTTGGTGGCGCGCTATGAGCTTGTAGATCTGCTATTTTTCAATAGCTAAAGCATAACGTGATGATAACACCAAAATGGGTGCCCGGTCAGAATGGGTTAAACCCACACCGTCACCATGCACCACCACTCAGCGGAAACCTCCACCACCAACACTTCTGCTTCCGTCACAACTCCTCTTTTTTCCCCTTTCTAACCCTGAAGCAACAACAGCTAAACAGCACGTAGACGTAGTGTGCTGTTTATCTGAGCATTTATCTTCTAGTCTATTCATGTCTATGAAGCAACATATAACGTATAAATAAAAACACCAACAATGGCTGCACAGTTGCATGCACGGTTTATTGTGCTCATAATATTCTGTAATATAATATATAATATTATAGATTTGTTTCCTAATTCTAACGCTGAAGCAACAACAGCTAACAGCACGTAGACGTAGTGTGCTGTTTATCTGAGCATTTATCTTCTAGTCTATTCATGTCTATGAAGCATGAAATGCAGACGAGCCTGTCCTCTGTAGCGAAAATATCAAGAACATTTTACCTACAGTAGGCTATACTCACCAATACAAAGGCGGCTTGTGTAATTACAAAGCCTACTTTCCTTTAATGGACGCACTCTGAGCCCCCCACCACACGTATTTCAACGGTACTGAAAAATCTTGTCTATGATAACGTATAAATAAAAACACCAACAATGGCTGCACAGTTGCATGCACGGTTTATTGTGCTCATAATATGCTGTAATATAATATATAATATTATAGATTTGTTTCCTAATTCTAACGCTGAAGCAACAATTAACATCAGCAAGTAGTTGCTGTTTATCTAAACATCAGTTTAAAAAAAGGTTGAAATTATTATTAAAATATTTTGCTCTCCACAAAATGCAATTACATTTTTCATTATAAGAGTACGAGTGTTATTGCAAATAACAAAACAAATGCAATCAAATATGCATAAAATGTGTGACAGTGTTCTGCAGTCTCATGTAAAGCCCATGGCTACAGTATAGGTTCTAAACAAGAAAGCATGTTTACAGTTATGTTGCACAGTCAGTACTTTAACTGTTACATGGAAAGCATGCTATACTTTTGCAATGTAGTTAAATCTAAAAGTTGTGAAAATGTGGTACAAGCTATTGAAATATATAAATTTTTTGTCTGGAAAATACATTTGTCAAAAGTTGTATCGTGAACCTATTGTGATTGGAATGGTACAGTATTGTGAATTGAGTGAATCGATAATGATCATACTCAGCATGAACGACAACGTGCATATCTGTAACACCCAGATTAATTTCTACTTGCAAAAAAGAGATTTCAACTACTAGGGCATTAAGCAACTAGTAGGTCGACTAGTAAATCCACTAGTCGACCTTGCTGGTACTACTGTATAGTTGACTAGTTTTTTCCCCCGATTTTGTAGGCCTCAAGATCAGGTAGATCATAGTCATAGTCACCAATGTACACAGTTTTTAAATGTACAAATATTTATTCCCCCCCCCCCCCCCAAAAAGTTTTATCTTTTATTTTTTTAACATAATAGGTGATTAAACAACTACCGGTAGTCGACTAGTCGACTAGTAAACTAGGCAACTAGTCCTACTACTTTTTACTACTACGCTGGGTGTTACAGGGATGTGTATGTGAGGGTTTTGCTTTCTGGGTGTTTGAAAATATGGTCATCTTACTGTATAATATATGAATTAACCACTTGAACGTAATCCTATTATGGGGTTATGTTTGCCAAAAATCGACAAGGCCAAGCTCACAATGTTGGTGCGTTACTTGCAGCATGTTGAAAAGAAGAACAGCAGAGTGTAAGAGCATGCAATATCCGTTTTACCAAGTCGCCTATAGAAGCTTTAAGGGCCTTTTCAAAACGGGAAGCGAGGAACGCACACGTTGTTGCCTTGGATGATCAACCAGAGGTCTGCTACAGCTCTGCTCAAGGTGCTGCCACACTATCTAAAGAGTGTTCACGTTCTCGGCTGTGCGCAGCTTCTTTTTCCGGGTTTTTTTAGACGGCTGATGGATGGAAAAGAAGAAGCTCCACTTTCCGCGGACGACTTGCGCGACGGCCAGAATTCCCGGAAGCGTTCTCCTCCTCCGCGTCAGTCGTCCGCGGAGGTGGAGCTTAATTTCCATCCACTGCAGCTGTCTAAAAACCCGGGAAAAAGAAGCTGCGCACAGCTTCTTCTGTCCGCGGCTATCGGCCGTTTTGCGCTTAGGTGTGGAAACAGTGTCTCACGTAAATATACGCTTGCGTTGTCGCAACCGCGACTTCTCCGCTCAAAGGTCGATTCTACAAAATGTCTTCTAATCTAAAATGTTTATGTCAGTTGGTGCTCAACCTTTTTCATGTCAAGGACCCCCAGAATTATCTGTATTTGGCCGCCGACCCGCATCTGAACATATGTAGTTCCATGGACCTTCCAGAAGCAAAGATTTGAGTTAAAAACTTTCAAAGATTCAAAGATTTGTGCCACATTTTCGCGATTTTTCAAAAAAATAGCAGACCTATACAAGCTCATAGCGCGGCACCGAGTGACTATGAGCTTGTAGATCTGCTATTTGTCAATAGCTAAAAGAATAACATAATACTTAATGCTTAAAAGGGGCCCCCTGCCAGCAGGGGGGCAAAGGAAATATATGAACACATCGAACATACACTGTACTGTATATGTTTTCATACAACATATATAAACATAATAATATGTGACATATTCGAAATATGCATATGTCTGTCTCTCTCTCTCTCTCTCTCTCTCTCTCTCTCTCTCTGACATGTTGTAGTTTTCGGGAGTCACCACCTCTTCACCGAGAACTGGACTACGAACAGGCCTTAAGCTATACGCTTTCAAAGCTTTCCCAACACTGACAGAAAACATAATTAATCCGTCAGTTCTACATCGCACAGAGAGAGGGACAGCGTGTTGGTAGCACTACAGCTGATGCCTCCGTCCACTAGCGATGGCAGGGTTGAAAGAGTCGTTAACAATGGGAACGCCCCTACATCCAGGAGGCTTATAGGTGACGTTTCCACCCCACCCATGCTGACCACTATGGTCTCTGTTTTTGGACGGTAACTCGGGAACGACAAGTCCCGTTCAGAAGAGGTACCCACAATATGCCGGCAGCAGCCGCTCGAAAATCCATCGCCGGCATGTGGATTTCTGTACTGCGTTGTCGTCGTGTCGGTTCTGTAGTGTTCTGTTGTCCGGCACCAAACACACTGGTACGTTCCTGAACAGACGCACGACTGCAGAGGCCCTGCAGCCCCGTAGCTTGAGACGGCGTCGGCGAGCACCGTGTTTGTCGTCGTCGTCGTGTCCGTACAGATCCGTTTTAAACGCCCCTCTCCGTCGCAGTCGTGGAGCTGCATAGCCGGAGGTCTCTGGGTACGATAACCGTGGCACGATAACGATAACGCACCGCCGCTCTGCCTACGTGGCTTCAGCGCGCGGTCCGGCTTAGGGACGGCGTTCGTATCGAGCGCGTCGGAACGGCAGTGCAGCGTCGTAAGAATATCGGGCAGGGGACCAGCGTCCACACGGACGTCCACGCTCTCAGAACAGTCCGTGGGACATCCTCCAAGCCCCACGCCGCTGTCCTCCCTCTTTCTGGTGGAGTCGGTATTCTTCACCGTGTCGTCGTAGCTGGAGGAAGACGTCTCTGAGCCACGCATGCTTCCACAGCCACTGTCCGCCGGGCTGACTCCACTGTCCGCTGGGCTGACTTCCTGGTTTTTTTCCGTAGACTGCTGCGCGACGATGCTCACCCAGCTGTAGATGCTCGTCCGACTTTGCCCTTTCTCGCCCCCCTCGTTGGCGTAGGCGTCCGGTCGTGTGATCGTCTCCTCGGCGATGTCCCAGTCTTTGCCTTGGCCCCTCATGGGCACGACGGACTGCAGGAACCAGCCCCTGTCTGTGACGGTCTCCACCGGGGCCTCCGTGGCTATGAGCGGGGACCAGCCGCTTTGGGGGGATTTCTGTTGGGATGAAAGTGAAGATCATTTTAAGTCACATTGACTTACAATATAATGACTCCACGTGTCACATTCTCTCTCTCTCCCTCAGTCTGTGACTCCACACACTGGTGGCCACTCCCATATCCCATTCACCCAGTTCCATTTACACACCTGTCTTCAACTACCTCATCATCACCCAGCAGTGGGCTTCTCCAATCAACCAGCTCACTATAAAACCGGACTCAGTGCAAACACTCATTGTCAGTTCATAACCTGGTGTCATGGATGTCCTGCTTTGTCTACATTGTCATTTTGCTACCTGATTCCTGCCTGCATCTTCAGTGTAAGATATCTGCCTGATTCCTTATTAAATACTTTATTATCTATTCTACTCTTGTTGTTGTGACTTTGCATTTGGGTTCAACTCACTCTTGTCTGCATCCGTGACACCTCATGCATAGAAGGAAGCATGAGGTCAGTCCGCTAAAGTATATGCTCGCCAGTGAATTTTTAAAGTGTACTTGCCAGTGCAACAGGGGTTTTCTCTGGATGCGTCAGGAAGCAGATGATGATAGCGAGCGCGATGGCGAGAATCGTCAAAACGCCCATGATCGCCAGGGCTGACACGGCCACTATGTACCACCACTCTGGAGGGAGAAAAAAACATCAACAAAATAAGTTCAGTCAGACAACTCAAGGAGGATGTAATATATATATTTATTGAATATAAGATAATCAATGCAATATATTTATTATGGTTTGGCGATGTATTGGATCTGCTTTTTAGGTACTCAGGATCAAGCGCATCAGTCCCGACCATAGGGACTCTGAATCCCCCCGTACCTAAAACAGTAGATCCAAAATGACAGGTGGTAGCTGGGGTGGAGGTGGGTGCGCACTTGTATACCGCAGCGTAGAGTATACAATAGAAAGCAGCAAGCAGAATTGAGCGCAGGTTGTATGACAGCAGCACGCTGATACAACGGCAGTGGGCCAGCAAGACGGCAAAGGATGTATGACAGCAGCACGCTGATACACCAGCAGTGGGCAAGCAAGAAGGCAGAGGAATGCAAACCTCTGGTTCAAGTAGCCGGTATGAGAGATGGGGTGAGCTGTGATTGGCTGAGTGAATCATGCGGATGATGCTGCGGTGGCCCAATTAACGGCCGGCGCGCTGACTGAGGTTCCCTGACTGAACTTGCTCTGCGCATGTCTACGACAGGCACAAATGCTCATTTTTAGGAGTCATTTGGTTTAGTTTAGCCAGTGGAATAAAAGGTAGTCGACGAATATCTTTTTGTCATAGTTTTAGTCGACGGAAAATCAACATGAATGGAAGCCTTGGGGCGACCATTAAACACGGACAAGAAAAATGTTGTATGCATGTTGCAACCGTGTGAGTGAGGCCTTACATGGTTGTAAGTTTTGTGTTGCATGACTAACCTTGTTCGGGTAACAGTAGACACTCTTGTGGCGACACACGGCTAGTAGAAAGACTTGCTATGCCCTCCACCATGATGCTGACGCAATACTCTGTCCCCCATTTGAGAGACTCAAACGTCTTTGCCTCTTCTTTTATCTGATAACTGTTGTTGGGTTCCACTGGCGTAGTCTGCAGGGCAAAAATGAAAACGGGTATTTAATTCACTATATTATACCAACCTCGCATCACCATGTATGCAGGCGTTCTGCAATTCCCGGTGGAAAGCCTGGTTTCTATTTACTGTTCAGTGCTGCTATCCTGGTCTATAGTACAGTACAGTATAGTATAGTGTAGTATACACAACTACACACAGTGTATAATGTATTTTCTATATTGAATCAGATCTTGTACATAGATTGCAACAAACAAACAAGCCAACTGCGGATGTATTAAATTATGCTTTTGTCCTTTTTCTATCCATTCAGAACGAGTACCCCTTTTGGTGTTTTAAGCATTATGTTATACTTTAGCTATTGAAAAATAGCAGATCTAGTGCCGCGCTACGAGCTTGTAGATCTGCTATATTTTTGAAGAATCGTGAAAATGTGGCGCAAAACCATATATATATTCCTTCAGAGCGAAGATTTTTAACGAAATAATTTCAATCCATCTAGCTTTGCACACCTTATTTCCTTGTCGTCTCTCCAGCAAATAGATTGTGTACGTCACCCCCAAGGGGAATAGCTTCTTGAAAATGGGCTTTGCGTGAAGCTTGACTGTCAGAGAAGTGGAAGTTGCCACCAGGGTGAATGAAGGAGGTCGTAGTTTGCCTATAGAAAGCAGAACAGGAAGAGAAATGATTATGAACGACCATGACATTGAGTAATAATGACTATGAACTGTGTGGGCACGGTATCTCGGTATGTGTGTACACTGCATTGGTCCACAGAGGCCTCCTCATCACAGAGCACGACCATGGACTGCTAACATATTACTAGTTTTCTTCTATTTTCTTTCTTTCTTATTAACTGTAATATATGTTTTTTTTGTGATCATTAGAATGTCTATAGAACATGTTTTATTTATTATTGTGAAAGATATCCCCCAAATGTAAATTATTAAAGTATTATTATTTTAATAATTCATATAAATGTCACATTTTATATGAAAGGAATGAAAGGAAAATAAAAGGTTTTTGCAAATTGTATGCATGTTTAAAATGTGCATACAATTTGCAAAAACCTTTTTTTATGCATTATGTTATGCTTTAGATATTGAAAAATAGCAGATCTACAAGCTCATAGCTTGTACGTCTGCTTTTTTTGAAAAATCGAAGAACGACTGACGTAGAAACATAGCTTTTTCCGAGAACTGTCAGGATGTGTAGAAGACAATTTTTAGAATCCGATCTCGGTTAAACATTTTTAGCTCACTTTTATTTGGGTAGAACCTCATGGTCCTGGTCCACTTTGACTCTCCGTCCGCCGTCATCCACTGAACCCTGACCTTGTAGACCCCCAGGTAGTCCTGGATGAGACGGGTGAGGTCGCAGGAGGTCGCCTCCGTCCCCATGCAGTCACTCACGTTAGTCCATGTTAGTCCATACCTGAGAGAATGGAATATACAGTATAGTGGTTATATACTCAGATGTGGATGGAACAGTGCATTATATAGGAGCGGTCTATCACCCTATACTGTACGTAGGAAATTAAGTGTGGCAGTGAAATCCATCTGTTTCCGTTTGGGTGTGTTAATGTTGGGTTTTGATTGATTGATTGAGAATATTATTTTCTGATTGTAGAATGGGTACACAGTTCAAAGGTAGGCTACAGGTCAATGGAGTGTCCTCCATTTTCAATTAATCAAAACATTTAAAGACACAAAAAGTATATACGGTATATCATCAAATACACTGTTAGAAAAAAGGGAAACAACGTGTACAGTATAGAAACATAGAGGGGGGTGTGTGACTTCAACTTTTTTTTACAGGGGGCAGTTTCGAATTACAGTGCTCTTAGAGAGCTGTTTTGAAGGAGTCTCACATTTCTGAACGGCTGTTGGTAGGGCGTTCCACATTTTAGTGGCACAGGAGCTAAATTACATGTAACCCCTTTTGTGTATATATAAACCTGAATATGCATAATGTGTATATTGTGTTTCATGGAATGAACAGCAGGTGTATTTTACAACAAAATGCCACATAAATTATCGATCTACAAGCTCATGACATTTCATGATGCTACTGTATGCATTGTGGATTTGTAGATATTTTTGGACATGCTTTTCTAAACATGTACATTATGACATGCCCAAAAAAGGGACGCAAGCTTGAAAGTAGGGGAGGTCGAAAAGGTAAAAAGTTAAAAGGAAAAAACGAAGTTATAAGGGAGGTAGCACAAGAGTGCATTTTGTTTAATCTTTTTTAATTATTTTAACTATAGGTTAGTTAATAATACCATACTCATACTGTTTAACAGCAATGGCATATAGGAACTGGAAGGGAGAATAAAGAAATGTAAATAACACGAAACAATTGTAATTTGAAATGTTAATTGGAAAATTATTTAAAAAATATATTATAATTTGGAAATAAAAGTGGTTCTGGGAATTGGGAAACGAATGTGCGATGACTGTTTTCCATGAGGGTGAACAGATACGAGGGACATAGTATAGGCTATACCTGGCCATCTGCACATTGTACTGGACCTTCAGCGTAGCGTCCACAGTGTCAGGTCTGTCCCAAACCGCTGAGACCTCCCCATCCCACATATCCACATCTAGCTTAACAGGCTGTGGAAGGTCCAAACCTGTTAACAGAGAGAGACACACACACATACAGCATGTTAGTTAGTTAGTTAGTTAGTTAGTTAGTTAGTTAGTTAGTTAGTTACTTTATTGACACAAATGTATAAAACATTGGGTCCAAACAATAATAAAAACCCATGAATCAAAAACTTTAAAATGTACAATACACAATACAGAATCCCTTTACAACAGGAGCTTCCTATTGCTCCACAAGTGACAGGCAGGCATGTACTGTAGCATATACGCAAAGTCTCTCTGTTAGTGCCCACAGAGAGTGAGCTCAAATCAATACCCTCATGTCCATATCTCACTCTGATATCTTGTGTGAGGGGACACACCAGTATGTGCTGTTCGTTTTGCATACCAGTCTCACATTGGCAAAACCGCTGTTTTCCCATTTCCACACGCAGTCTATGAGCGGACAACCGAAACCGTGTAAAGGTTATCCTCAAATAGTCCTCATAAACACTCTCAATATGATCTTGTTTTTTTCATTATCTCAGATAAATGAGAATACATGACTTGGTACTCCTTCTTCAGCAATTGTAAGAACATACCACAAGGGGTCATCAAGCATACCATTCCACTGCTTTATGTTGGTGAAGAACCTGGCTTGCTTTTCTCTCACCAAAGCTTGCACTGAACTGAAGGCAGGCCTGCTTCTAACAGGCAGGTTAAGTTAGGGGTAGTATTGTAACCCTTACCCTAAGTAGGGATTTCACTCCAGACATGTAGAGAGTTTCAACAGACTTTAAGGGGATTTTCAACCAAGCCTCACACCCATACAATTATAGCTGATGAGAAAGCAGCCTCAAAAAGTAAAACCTTACGTTTTACACAGAATGGAGCTGAGCGTCATAGTTACACACCTCAGGACACTGTCACAAACAGCAAAGCAGCTGGAAGCTATACGTTGTGAAACACATGAAAGCACCCCACACAAAGTACATGATGTTGCATGCAGTTTTGATTATATTCAGAGGTGGATATTTCAAAATGGAGATTATTTTCATTATAATATTGACATTGTATACCCCTGGGCAGCGGGTCAAATGAAAGTTTAACTGTCAATATGTTTAGTGCCAGATTCTTCAGGGAAACATTAAGGTAGACATGAAACTATTATATGAAATTATTGTATCCAAAGAAGTGTGTTTTTATGTCTTATAGAGTTGGTTGAAAGATTTACAGGCCCAAACTATTGTTATATGCACTTTACTGTTACTGGGTTGTTGCTCGAAGTCAGCATTTACTGGGGTGATTTTACATAATTAATTATATACGATACTTTTCTTTAGAGACAGTATCATCATTTTGTATTTCCAACTCAGTACAACGTTGGCTCGTCAGAGGTATAAATAATCATGTGAAAAAGGACATTCAATTCAAAAGCACTAACTCAATACATACAATAAAGTCTTTACAGAATACAAAGCTTTAGCAGTAGCATTATATGGCAGTTCAATAAAAGAATGTTCATTACCTGCCCCACAGCTTGTAAAGGTCACCAGAAATACCAGAATAGATATCTTATTGCTTCTCTCCATTTTCATCGACCAGTGAAACATCTGATCGAAAAGCCTCATATAAAAGCCACACAACATCCAGGCATACCGACCGCAAATATATCATGAAGCTTAATCTGGACCAAAGAAACATCTCTCCCCTTAATTCATTGTTCGTCGCCGTGTTCACTGTTCAAAGTGTAAAGGTACCACGCACGTAGCCTACTATATATGAACCTTGAACGACTCTCTGTTCATCTAGAGAGAAGAAGACAGCAGTTGTGATGAGAAGTTGAGGGGTGGGTGTTTCCCCTCATGACATGATACCACAGAGACATAAACTCTCGACCATATAGTCCCCGTTTCTCAACTTCCACCCTCTCAGCTGCTGTGCTTCCTGCTGTGATGAACCAGTGACGTTTCTCTCTCCACTCACTCTTTGTACTAGCCTAGGTTCCTCTTTTCTCGTGATTATATAGTATAGTGAAACCTGGGGAGGCCAAGGAATTCCCCCCATTCATAGAATCCATACACTGATTGGAATTCAGTTTATGGTATACATAATGAGAAACTTCTTTGTTCTTGTTCAGATTCAGAAAGGGATTTTTTTTTTAAACTATTTTAGGTACTGTACACTTATACACTACTGTGTATGTGGCTTAATCATTTGCATGCAGAGCTTGGCTTTTTGTTTGTGAATTTCCCTCTGCCTCCTGCCTATGCTTCTATTTGTCCTGTCAACAAAGATGTCATTACAGGTGTTTTTTTTGTTTTTAAAAAAAAATGCATGAACCCATTTTTGTTTCCTTCTATTCAGCAAACCGTTGAGTATAGCCTATACATTAAGCAGCTCAAACAAATAATGTCTTAACCGTGTCTTGTGTTTAACCCATATACAAGGCTGTGGGAAATACTTGCCATTAATATAGTGGTTGCAAAGGTGTTCATTGATTGCCTGAGTCCTGTGGTGGGAGTTCTGGTCTGGTTTGGTGTCAGCATCATGTTATGTTTTAGCTATTGAAAAATAGCAGATCTACAAGCTCATAGCGCGCCACCGAGTGGCGCGCTACGAGCTTGTAGGTCTGCTATTTTTGAAAAATCGAAGAACGACTGTGACATTTTTAGAATCTGATCTCAGGTCAGAATGGGTTAATCAGACCAGTGTGTGTCCAGTGGAAACCTCGTATGAATCTGATCTCAGGTCAGAATGGGTTAAGTCATTCATTTGGTGGGGGTCTGGTGGGTGGGTGTCATTTGTATTGTTGACCTACTTCTACCATATAGTGCAACTTTCGTTCAACTTTGACCCCCATGTCACATTATTTTATGCAGTAGGGCAGGCCTATCACTACGACAGCAGCAGCAGCACAAAAATAGTTCCATGATGTAACAGCTAGGGTTCAAAGTTGAATGGAAGTTGCGCTATATGGTAGAAATAGCTAGGTCAACACTACAAATGACGCTAGTTTGTGGATTAATTTATTTTTAATGAGTGGCCCCCAATTTAATGACTAACCATTTACCCTGGGGCCAATTCTGCAGGTGCCCGCTGGCCTAGTGGTCCAGGCACATCGCGTCGCGTGTTCGAGTCCCGTTCATGACGACCTTTGCTGCGTGTCTCTCCCCCCTCGTTCCTGTCCGTCCGTCTTCACCGTAACTATCAATAAAGGCACAAAAGCCAAAAACAAATCCTTAAAAAGAAACCGTTTCTGAAAAACGTAGTAAGATACAATCTATAATAGATTACTTTAAATCAGTCAATGAGCTACTACAAAATGCACACTCACTCAGTGAAGCATGCATCATCGAATCAATCAACACAATTCAAGGGATGTGGCATTTTAGCCATGAGGTCACCACAAAGTAAAACAAATAACGAAGGCAGTGCTGATCCAATATGAAGGACGTTTATTTTTGTGCACTGACTATTTCTCCCCTCGAATGTGTTCAGAAACATATACTGTGTGCTCTTTAAGCTATAAAATGAGATAGTTTGAAACCCTGCTGCTATCTGTGATTCCGTCATTATCAAACCACAACCATGCAGTGTGTCAAAGTAAGATTGACATCTTTTGGAGCATACGAGTGTGCGGGTTCCCTTCTCTTTTCAAAGTAAGATTGACATCTTTTGGAGCATACGAGTGTGCGGGTTCCCTTCTCTTTTCAAAGTAAGATTGACATCTTTTGGAGCATACGAGTGTGTGGGTTCCCTTAATTCTCTTTTCAAAGTAAGATTGAACCATCCTTTTGAAAGACACTGATAAAGGACATCATAAGAGGCTGACTAAAAAGACCAACAATGAATCATCTTTTAACCCTGATATCGCTCACAAAATATTTCTACTAAATTACAATAGGCTATATCTGAGTTGAGACTCATGCTGCCTATATCCTTTTCCAGTAATGGCAGGCTATGTTTCCTTTTGACTGTAAATATGTTTCGCGTCAAAGAACCACAATGGAAATAAGCCATCACGTTTTTTTGTGGTGTGTTCCATCCTTTTGAAAGATATGTACAAATATATGGCTGTGTACATTTATGTCAATAAAAACATCACTCAATCAGTAAAATCCCCTAACTTTATAGGACCCCACAGTACATTATCTATTGGGTGGCCAGATCAGATCAGCCATATCATTTTATAATAACATAATGGTTGTCTTTGGCTCATGCTTTTCTTTTAATCCTGTTTTTTCTCTTTCAGTTCCTGGTTCCATTAGTCAAATAGACACAAGGTCAGACTATAATGATCACGTGATTTTCTCCAGCGTGTGTCTGACTATCATGAATTCATGACATCTCTTCTGCAGATGATAAACTACGCCTGAGAACGAGGTTAGGATGGATAGACAAGATGCTGTATTGTATTACTGTACAGTTCTGAAGGGGACCCCTTCATAACTGTACTGTAAAATAGCTTGAGCTTTGATATGTCCCCTTCAAGGGGACAACATATCAAAGCTCATGCACAAAATATCAGTACATGCACTCACTGTAACACATTGCCCTCTGGTGGTGCTAAAATAAGCAACAACATTCCATTGCTCTGTAAATCAGGACAGGACAGCCTACTTGGGCGGGAACCCCTTTTGGTGTTAGCATTATGTTATGCTTTAGCTATTGAAGAATAGCAGATCTGCAAGCTCATAGCGCGCCACCGAGTGGCGCGCTACGAGCTTGTATAAGTCTGCTATTTTTGAAAAATCGACTGACATAGAAACATCGCTTTTTCAGAAAACTGTCAGGATGTAGAAGACATCTGATCTCAGGTCAAAATGGGTTAACTATTTGTTTATGTATGACTAGTCAATCAAACGTAATTTGAAAAGTGTGTCTGTTTTTCGCCGTGCCACATTTGGCTTTGTGAGAGGAAGTAAGTATAAGGCTCAAACATTTTCATATCATGGACCCCCTAATTGATATGTGCACAACCATATGGACCCTTGGACCATCAGAGAGGATTTTGTTCCAGTGGCATCCTTAAAGTGAGCTTGCAGATCAGCTTTATCCCATTCTGACCTGAGATCAGATTCATACGAGGTTTCCACTGGACACACACTGGTCTGATTAACCCATTCTGACCTGAGATCAGATTCTAAAAATGTCAGTCGTTCTTCGATTTTTCAAAAATAGCAGACCTACAAGCTCGTAGCGCGCCACTCGGTGGCGCGCTATGAGCTTGTAGATCTGCTATTTTTCAATAGCTAAAGCATGACATGATGCCAACACCAAAAGGGGTTCCCGTTCAGAATGGGTTATTTGATTATTGAAGTATAAAATTATGGTTAAACTGTTACTCACTTTACTGGGGACCCCCTGGAACCCCCTCAAGGACCCCTGGTGGTCCCCAGACCCCTGACTTTGAGAACCATATTGGTTTACAGTATAGGCTTTGTCAACTGACACATAGCGATAATCACCAACAACATTGTTGGTGTAACTAAGATTTTGTGCATAGATTTATATTTACATTATCAACTACAATGCTATAAATGTTTCAAATCGGCCTCACTGATCGCCATGGAACTTTGCACACACACACACACACACACACACTCCAGCCAGGCCAGCGAAAAAACTCTTACCCAAATGTTTAACATAATTATGATCTAGCTCTTCCTTGTGACTGTAAATGTTGATAGTTTACACATACATTGATTTATCTTTTACACCTGTAGGACGCACAGACAGACAGACAGACAGACAGACAGACAGAGGTGTGGCAGAGGTTAACAATCTGCACTGTAAATGATGATACCCCTGAATCTGGGACATTTGACTTTAATTTCATGCTTTTGTCCCATTGTACCCGTATCCACTGAAACATATGAGCATTGTTGCTACACTACACTATTATAATTGACAGTGGAACATTAATTATTTTATTTTATTTTATTTTATTTTATTTTATTTTATTTTATTTTATTTTATTTTATTTTATTTTAGTTTATTTTAGTTTATTTTATTTTATTTTATTTTAGTTTAGTTTAGTTTAGTTTAGTTTAGTTTAGTTTAGTTTAGTTTAGTTTATTTTATTTACAACACTACAAATGTAGTCTTATCAGTCAGCCAAGGAAGTATACTTCCTTCACAGGTGTTACCAATGATGGTAACGAGGTTGTATTATTCCATTCAGTGGGCCAAACAGAGACAGGGTAGGGTGCTGATATTGTGCATGTTAGGCTATAACGGAAGACTGCTACACTAAATTAAATAATTATTGTTGGCACACAAGTGAACACTACTTTTTTATGTCATGGCTTACAGGTCTATCGATTCAAATGGAGAATATTGTCTTTCTTTGCAAATCCAAATAATCTGATCCCTGTGAAGAAGATGGGCCACTTTTGGCTACCTGACTGCCTCAGCCGGGTGTAATCTGAACCACAGCTGTGCTTCATCATACCTAAATCTTGTACAGTAGCTGGATGAAAACCGGTCTACCAGGTGGAAAAGTATCACACCTGTAGGCACGCCCAACTCTATAAGAAAAAAGAATGAGACAATGAATGTAGGTGGGGGATGATGGGAAAGGGGAGAGTGGGCAGGAACTAGGAAGGTCAGTGGAGAAATACAGAAAAAGAGAGAACAGTAGAATTGCGGTCTTGAATGCAACGTCACCACCATGCTTGAACCATTGGTCTGTGACTGAGTGTGAGTGAATGGGTGCACAAACCAGATCCTCCCACACCTGCTCCCACCTGCTCTAGCTCCCCTCACTATGTTCCCCAGAGTCCAATGGCAAAGCATGACCCGGTAGGTTCTCCATTTGTCATTTCTCCTTCTCTTATAGGTTTTCTTCAGTAACAATAAGTCCTTATAAGTCTGCCTTTTTGACATGAGGCATCCTTAATTAATTCTTTACTGTTCTGGCTATAGCTTCTCTCCATCTGTTTGTTTGTTTGTTTGTTTGTTTGTGAACAGTTCCAGTCTTCCAGAACTTCCTTGTCCTGGAATGTTGTTTAGTTTTGGTTCTGCGGTGTGTGTGTGGTGCTTACTTAACCTGTTAAGTGAGGCAACTGATTAAACAGGATGGTTCTTCCTGGAACGAAATGCTAATGTGCTATATTTATATCTCAGGCTTATGCAGTTACCATTTAGTAGTGCACTGCTTTTAGATCAAGGATCTTGCATAGTTTGGGCCATATGTTCTATTAAGAACCATGTGATGAATAACTTTCTTACAAATGAGCTCATTTCAGTGTGAATATTTGTTTGCTTGTCTGTGATTCTACATTGTGGTATTGTAGAAAGATTTGAATGGAGGCTTGGGTTACAATGGTGCTAATGGCAACCGCAGTACCACAGACAGATTTAGCACTGCCTATTTGAAGTTGCCCTGCTAAGGTTGGGTGAACTGTATGTTTTAAGCATTCCAGCTATAATGGAAGTAAGTAATCTTTTAGATTTTATAGTAATATTCTGTGAAAACAGCATTTGGGAAACAGTAGTACCAAGTTGGCTATGTTGAAAGATGAACCATCTCTATACCTACTTCAGCACAGCCATTGTTGTAGTTCATCTGAGTAGGGTATTTGCTGCCTATAGACATATTCTGAAACCTGATCACTGGACTATAGAAAATGGCCTTATGAAATATCTGTTACTGGGACACCGCCTCCTTTTCAAGGGTCACAGAATTTGGGTCAAGTAATGGTCATGAACAGCCTTAACAAAGCCCTAAGTATTTGTCGATATTACTAAATGTATACATGAAATCAAGCACAATTTGACACCTTTTTTCAAAGTCAAAGTTGTTTATTATTCTAATATGTTTTATGTAACAATTTGGGCCACTCCATAATTCCCTCTTTGTGGAAGGAGCAAGTCAATATTTTTTTTAGGAGAGGTTATGATAACCAATAAATAATTGAAAAAGGCTCATTGTTGGCAATGGAGTGCACCATTCTACTTGTTGTAGCCCTGAAGCATCTAGATCTCATAAAATCTTGGAAGGCATGCAGGTATTCTACCGAACCAGTTTGGCCACAGTCACATTTCAGAACATTCACTTCAGTTTCAGTCACAACGTAGTGTGAACCTCATCGTCTCAGCATTTTACACAGTCTCTGACTTGGATATCAAAATGGAGAAAGATGAAACAATGAAGGATAATGTAAGTTGAGGAAATGTTGTGCTTTCATGAAAAATTGTCATAGAATTTTTTTTTTTCTACATTTTTAACTTTTTGTCGGATTAGAATGTGTGTTGTGTGACAGACGCCTCGGTTTCCGGCTGTGTTGTTTTGTGTCGATCCTGTTCAGAATCGCTAGAACAGATAGAATTTGATGATAGGCATAATTAACAGACGTGGATGATTATTGTCTTTGGTTTTCACATAATGTGACGTCGACTAGACCTCAATTATAGCTTCATCTCAGTTAGCTGAACTATTGAAACTATTATGAATAAGATCAAGGAATCAAAATCAAAGGAATGTACAGATTTTGTAGACCGTTTATACATACTTATTTTATTCTTTATGTACATTGTTGATTTCTTTATGGAGAGAGGAGGGGGGGGGGGGGGGGGTTGGTTTTACAGTCTGTAAAATCAACCTGTAAAATTTCTGACAGAAAGAGCCAGGTTGCAGCATGCTAGTGGCCAGGCTAGACCATAGCAACCTGCATGCACCTATACTGTAGCTGTCATCCTGTTTCTCAATTCTACAACGTGGTTGTCTCAGTGGAAGCTCCTGACCTGTACACTCCACGATTAGATAAGATACACCTTATACTGTAAATGACGTGATAGATGTAAATGACTCCTAAAATAAATAAATAATAAACTAAATGGTTGATGTAACCTGTGATCTTTCGGAAATTGTTGCCAAGAGATGAGTCTTTGTCTGTGAGGTCGTTAGGCAGGTGTTGGGTTTGTCAAACAGGACAATAGGCTCCTAACAATGGGTTTCCTTGTCAAGTGTTAAAGGACTAATACAGTGTTTGTCTAGTCACTGCTTCGACAACAGTGTGTTGGACATAAACATAAACATAGATCATTTCCCCTTTTTAATTTCCCCTTTACCAGGCCCATGCTTTTACATTTTGTCCAAAGTTATTAAAACGTATAATTATCAATCTTTAATACCAGAAATTGACTGAATCCAATGACTCGGAACGAAACATGATGCATGCTTTGGAGAATGTTCATCAGGACATAAGAATGAAGTGAATCATAGCAACTACCTTTATGACAACGTCAAACTAAACACCACTACCACAGCAATGTGAATGATGGTATTTCAGTCGGCCTAATGCCAGTGGCGGAAAGCAACTAAGTACATTTATTATGTATTTCCAATGTTATATACTTTCTGTAAAATAGTAACTTGTAAAAGGTTCAGCATGGTGTGATCACTGCGTGGGGCATCAATAACAATGCAATCCTTTCTTTTGTAATCTTTTACTTCACACACTGTGCAGGGTACAGCATTACAGGTTGTTCATATAGTGTGGTTTCCTATATAAACATACAGGACAAAAACTATAAGACATTATGTTAACCGCATGTAACACACAAACCAGCAATGTAAAAAGGGTCAATTCACCTATACAATAAACATATATTCTTCCTATTAAACATAACATGATCTCTGATACATATTACATAAATTGCATGGACACATGAAATAATTCAGACAACATTAGTCACTTCTAAGGGACACACACTTTGGCAAAAGTGATCCTGTTGCTGCAACTCAAAACTGCTGTTCTCTCTGTGCACAGGCAGGCAAACTAGAATGACTCTCTAGCAAACGTTCCAATTCAATTCAATTCAATTCAAAGGGCTTTATTGGCATGAGAAAACATACGTTTACATTGCCAAAGCAGAAAGAACAATACAGCAATACAATCAAACAAAAATGATGTACATTTGAAGGTCAGAATCTTCAATAGATCAAATTCTATGTACCAAGATCACTCAATGCAGGTATAGTGCAGGAATATACACAATGATTAGACTTTAGGGTGCACCTTGAGACATATTAGTCTCTCTGTCTCTCTGTCTCTCTCTGTCTCTCTCTCTGTTTCTCTCTGTCTGTTTCTGTCTGTCTCTCTGTCTCTCTCCCTTGTCTCTCTCTGTCTCTCGCTCTGTCTCTCTCTCTCTCTGTCTCTCTCAAAGGATGTCAGAGTGACCCAGCAATCAAGCACCTACAGTAGCACACATCAAAGGATGTCAGGGTGACCCGCAGCTATACTAGAAAATCACACAATAATCTACTTGGGGAATCTTCTTAACACTTTCACTTCTCCTTCATTATGTATTTCCACTGTTATATACTTTCATTTCTCCACTACATCTCAGATCGAAATAATGTACTTTTACTCCACAGTACTCTACAATTATTTGAAAACTTTAGTTACTAGTTAACTTTGTAGATTTTAATTATTATTACAAAACATACATTTCAGCCATTTGAAAATAGCCGCTCTACAAGCTCTCAATGCGTCGCGATGCGTTGTGAGCTTGTAGATCAGCTTGTATAGATTCTGAAAACGTGAAATGGGACATTCTGCATAATGAGTGCTTTTACTTTTGGTATACTAAGGCTACTTTAAGTACATTTTGATGCCTAATATTTTTGTACTTTTACTGAAGTAAACACTGAAAACCAGACTTTTACTTGTAACGGAGTATTTCTGCATTGTGGTATTGATACTTTTACTCAAGTAAAATGTTTTAGTATAGCCTACTTCTTCCACGCACTGTCTAATGTGCTCTCTCTCTCTCTCTCTCTCTCTCTCTCTCACTCAGAGGTTTTTACGAAACAAATGTATATATTTGGTTATATGGAAAGAACAATAAGAAGAAAGGCAGATTACTAAATGCTCTATTTGGACAGGCAAAATTGGCGACCTATTTAAGTAGGAAAGAAAAAATGGATGGAGGACAGAGGTGTGATTGTCTAGCAGTTTTAAAAAATGTAGTCAAAGCAAGAGTTTTGTTTGAATACAATTTTTATGAAAAGAAATATGTTAGGTAATTGGTTTTTAAGGGTGTTTGGGACTATGAAGGTGTGCTGTGTAAATGATGAGGGAGTCACTTATTTTGTAAATGAATTGCTCTAAAAATGTAGACATACTCGAGGGGGTTCATGCCGTGCTGAAAGGCGCATACTGTACTCAAGGGGTTAACAACATGCTGCATTACTATGTTGGCGTATAAGTGTGTGCAAGTCCCACACGTCATTCGCCGATGCAGCAGTCAGCTGACCAATTAAGCTCACTAGACTGCATGCTCTTCCTCTGCACACGGTTCCCGGTGGTATGTGATGTTTGCTCCCACCACCACCACCACCACCCCAGCACCACCGGTGGGCTCTGCTATTTATGCTCCCCATGGGGGGGGGGGGGGGGGTTATTGTATATCTATCTCCCTGCTCTCAATGTTTTATGTTGGCGCTTAATCGTGCCGAGCAGGGAGAAAATCCAGCAGAGCCGAACGCCGAAAGTCAAATATCATATATATGCACACTTGTTACTCATTCTGTAATAGATATTGGTAAATCTATTCGTGAGTTGTCTAGACTAAACTGATTTTTTAAAGAATGTAAACAATTTCAAGAATAAAGAAGTTGTTAAAAGTCTCTCTAAAAGTCTCTCTCTCTCTCTCTCCCCCCCCCCACACCTCCTTCCAGAAAGACCCCCCTCCTTCGTACTACAGTGTTGCGGTGCACACCCAGCCTCCCCTGAAGTCCTATGAGGAGGTGGTTCTGTACGGGACCGGCCTGGTCCTGACCCACCCCAACCAGCTCCACTACGTCCCCCAGCTGCACCCTCCGGTGGCGGCCCCACGCGTCCTACAGCCTGCAGGTAAGAAGGTCCCATCATCATCATAGACCTTATGTAAACCCATTCTGACCTGAGATCAGATTCTAAAAATGTCTTCTACATCCTGACAGTTTTCCATTCTGACCTGAGATCAGATTCTAAAAATGTCTTCTACGTCAGTCGATTTAAAAAAAAAATAGCAGATCTACAAGCTCATAGCGCGCCACCGAGTGGCGCGCTACGAGCTTGTAGATCTGCTATTTTTAAATACAAACAACCACGAAAGTCTCATTTTACCGCTTTCCTCGCAACAACAAATCTGCACTGCTCTCCCAAATCTGGCTGTATGACAGGCCGTCTTGCCCCACATGGAATACTATCGCCTTTTTAATTTATTGTGTCAACTAAATCCTCATTAATGCAAACTAGATTCAACATATACCTGCACACATTCTAAATAATATGCCCCCGAAATATTTTACAGAGCAAACCTTCAATAATAATGATAATAATAGTCTTTATTGTCTCCACATCATATATTTTTGTTGTCATAGACACTTGTACAAAACATTAATAATTCTACTTGAGTTGGAAGCATTGAGACCCATTTTAACCCTCAATGGCTTCCTTTCTGAAAAATAAATTGTAAAAAGATTCACAAGTTTGGACCCGGACGTAACGTACAGCACTACAAAATGACGTCGGACTTATAAATACTGAATACAGTACGTTATGTTCTGTGGCAGCTCAAACAAAAACAGTCATAAGTCGCTCAAATCTTGACTGATTTACAAACGGGTTGGTTCAATACAAACGTTATCAACGTGGCTATGATTCAGGACGCTTATTTTTTTTAATGCAAATGTCATAAAGCATAATAGTATGCGGACGTCTCTGACGTTTATGACAAACCAAACAAGTTTGAAAATCGGTTATGGTTATTTAAAAAGTACGCCCCATAGACGTCGCTCTCATTTGCCAGCAGCGTGGGTGAGCCATCTAGCTTTCTTATATACATATATGGGTCCCAGCATGCAGGAGGGTAATGTTTTAAACAGTCCTGGAACAACATATTTTCAGATAGGGGCCGGCAGCCAAATACTGATAATACTGGGGGTCCTCGACATGAAAATGTTTGAGAACCCACTGACATAGTATAATGGCTAATGGGGGGGTCCTTGTCTTATATAATTGGCACGAAAATGTTTGAGAACCACTGACATAGTATAATGGCTAATGGGGGGGGGTCCTTGTCTTATATAATTGGCACGAGAAGGTTTGAGCACCACTGACTTTACAGTAGAGGGCCTTTTTAGAATCGGCCTCATGGGTCTTAATGGGCTATAAATAAGACGCGTGTGATTTTGATGGATAATGAAGTGTGTGAAATATTTGTTAAAGGCCGCTGTCTATGGAGGTTTCTGTGTCAGACAGACTGGCACTGATTGTGTGTGTGTGTGTGTGTGTGTGTGTGTGTGTGTGCGCGTGCGTGCTCTCTCTCTCTCTCTCTCTCCCCCCCAGCACCCAGGAGAAAGAAGCAGAGTTGCTGCAGGTCTGATGCCAAGTGCTGTGGAGGGTCGGGGGGCACTGTTGTGGTCCTCATCATGCTGGCACTGGCCATCTGGCTTGGAAGTATGGCGTTTGTGTGTCTCTGTGTGTGTGTGTGTGTGTGCTCGCAACGTGCGTGCATTGTTTTCTGGCTTGGGGTTGTCTACTGCTTTGCCTTTGACACACTCAAGTTTTGTTCCAGCGTCTTCTGTGCTTAATGGCTGTCCTTATCTCGCGCCTCACCTCTACAATCCACAGTCACACTATTCAATCAATCAATCAATCAATCAATGCTTTATTTCAGACCCAGGGAGATCCATATCACAGAAGAATAAAATAAATGCAAAACAACATACATCCCCTTGGATGTATGTTGGAATGTTTTTTTTTTCCCCAACAAAAAATATTATTGAGCTCTAGCACTGTGCAAATAAATGTTATGGTAATTGGATGAGAATGGTTGAGTGGAACATCTAATCTCTCGGCATTAAACAACACTAATGGTATAGAACTAGAACCTCCGGATGTTTACACCGTATCGGCATCAAATTTGACTTCACGATTCTGCCTTTTTGGGTGATGTAGCAATGATGTATACTAGCAATCTTCTAGATAGTGTAACCTTGTGGTTTCCGTTCTCCTATATGACTTCATGGCAGTACGATATGGGACCAGGCTGGCTTCGACGTCCATCTTCTACGGTAGTGACGCCGACGGCGGCGCGAGTGGCGGCGGCTGGGACGGGGACGACAGTCAGCCGAGCGTGCCGAGCCACGACACCTGCCCCAACACCACGGTGGAATGTGACGCCCGGCGAGACTGCCTGCTGGGCTCCGACGAGAACAACTGTGGTGAGCAGTCTGAGCACACACACACACACACACACACACACACACACACGCACACACGCACACACGCACACGCGCACACGCGCACACGCGCACACGCGCACACGCGCACACGCACACACACACACACACGCACACACGCACACACACACACACACAGACACACACACACACACACACACACACACACGCACGCGCGCACACACGCAGCATCATAAGGCCTATTCATAGGTGATATGTTGCGTTCACACTAACCTGACGCTGCCAGATCCAAGAAGCTTGCTACACACATTTGTTTCACAGCTTCTTGGGGAACATGGTTATACTCAATACCGCCCCCATCTGGCAGAGTCAGGTTACGTTTACACGGGCACTGCAGGGCAGATGAAACGATGCAGTCTACCATTCATTGTCAATGGAGGCGAGCGACGTGAAGCTACTATAAGCAGCTATGTTATGCTGCCATGCGTTTCTGCATCGTTTTCACCTGCCCTTTGTGAATGCTATACAATAAGGTGACCACCCAAAACTACTACTACTACATGACGTCACGTTATGCGGTGGTTTAACCCATTCTGACCTGAGATCAGATTCATATACGAGGTTTCCACTGGACACACACTGGTCTGATTAACCCATTCTGACCTGAGATCAGATTCTGAAAATGTCAGTCGTTCTTCGATTTTTCAAAAATAGCAGACCTACAAGCTCGTAGCGCGCCACTCGGTGGCGCGCTATGAGCTTGTAGATCTGCTATTTTTCAATAGCTAAAGCATAACATGATGCCAACACCAAAATGGGTTCCCGTTCAGAATGGGTTAAAGCGACTCACCCAAACGCATCTCTGTTTTTACTAACCTTATCACCTAAAAATCTCTCTCTCTCTCTCTCTCTCTCTCTCTCGCTCTCTTTCTCTTTATCTCTCTCTCTCTCTGTATACCTCAGTGAGATTGGCTGTCGGCGGTGGTCTGCAGGTTCGGACCAATGAGGACGGTCGCTATCTTCCAGTGTGTTACCAGGGCTGGGACAAGAGCTATGCTGACCACACCTGCGCTCAGCTGGGCTTCAGAACGTAAATGAACCCGTCTAGTCACGGTTTAAACACATTCTGACCTGAGATCAGATTCTAAAAATGTCTTCTACATCCCGACAGTTTTCCATTCTGACCTGAGATCAGATTAAAAAAATGTCTTCTACATCCTGACAGTTTTCATTCTGACCTGAGATCAGATTCTAAAAATGTCTTCTACATCCTGACAGTTTTCATTCTGACCTGAGATCAGATTCTAAAAATGTCTTCTGTCAGTCGCTCTTCGATTTTTCAAAAATAGCAGACCTACAAGCTCGTAGCGCGCCACTCGGTGGCGCGCTATGAGCTTGTAGATCTGCTATTTTTAAATAGCTAAAGCATAACGTAATGCTAACACCAAAATGGCCCACTATTCACTCTGTAGAATAACATTGTTGTCACTTTGCCATCAAAGAGCTGATCTTAATGCGGAACAGCCACGATAGGTTGTTAGGTATGTATATGTTTTGGCCAGCCCACCCCCACACTAATTAAGTCTTGCCATGGTTGATGAACGGTTCGTGGGTGGAAATCATCAGTGGTGGAAAGTGACTAAGTACTTTTACTTAAGTACTGTACAATTTTGAGGTATTTGTACTTTAAACTTGAGTATTTCCAATTCCCAGTACATTTACTTCTACATTTGTACTTTTATTCCACTACAATTATTTGAAAACTTTAGTTACTTTGGCGATTTTGATTAGAAAATGGATGATTTGATTACTATCGATGACACGCTGTTTTGGCTCGGCCCTCTCCGAGGCGGTGGGAGGGCCTCTAGCCCCGCCCCGACTTCACACAGCATTGAACAGGCTGTTAGAGCCTTATAGTTGACTTCACACAGCATTGAACAGGCTGTGTAGAGCCTTATAGTTGACTTCACACAGCATTGAACAGGCTGTTAGAGCCTTATAGTTGACTTCACACAGCATTGAACAGGCTGTTAGAGCCTTATAGTTGACTTCACACAGCATTGAACAGGCTGTTAGAGCCTTATAGTTGACTTCACACAGCATTGAACAGGCTGTTAGAGCCTTATAGTTGACTTCACACAGCATTGAACAGGCTGTTAGAGCCTTATAGTTGACTTCACACAGCATTGAACAGGCTGTTAGAGCCTTATAGTTGACTTCACACAGCATTGAACAGGCTGTTAGAGCCTTATAGTTGACTTCACACAGCATTGAACAGGCTGTTAGAGCCTTATAGTTGACTTCACACAGCATTGAACCGGCTGTGTAGAGCCTTATAGTTGACTTCACACAGCATTGAACCGGCTGTGTAGAGCCTTATATAGTTGCATTTTCCAATAGTATCACAACTTTGTCATAATTAAACTCAGACAAAGTAGGAGGGTAGATGCCAGCGTGATACTCTGCCTTTATAACCACATTAACCATTTCAACCCTATACATTTCGGCCATTTGAAAATAGCCGATCTACAAGCTCACAATGCGTCGCGTTGCGACACATTGTGATCTTGTAGATCTGCTATTTTCAAAAGATTTTGTACAGTTTGAACTTATGAAATGGTACTTTAAGTACTTTAAGTACATTTTCATGGCGATGCTTTTGTACTTTTACTCAAGTATACATTTTCACTTCCATACCTTTACTTGTAACAAAGTAGTTCTAAATTGCAGTATTGGTACTTTTACCTAAGTAAAACAACTGAGTACTTTTTCCACCACTGGTGTAAATCTGCTCACATAATATCTCATGAATATAAAAAGGGGCAGTACAGTACAGTATAGACACTGATTGGTTGCTGGATCAAATTCTTTGTGCTCTTATATAGTTTGATTGCGAAACCCATCCCAGACTTGCACATTTTTTCCACTGACGAGCACATGGAGGTCGGCTTCGCCAATCTCCACCATTCAGAGAGAAACATACTTCAGACTCCTGGAGTATAATGCAGCAATTTGGTCAGGTCTACAATCATAGAACCCCATCTATAATCTAACCAACTGTTGCATTTCTCCGTCCCCGCTGTTTTCAGAGCCTGATTGATTCTCCGTGCGTGACAGGACTAGAATAAATCTAGTCTCAGACAGAATTATACCTCTGCCTCTGGTTTGTCTTTATTTAAAAGGGACAAAAACACAAAAAATATATTGTAGCCAGAGATGGCTAAGAGGTGTTGGTGTCCATGTCTGCCTCTGGGCGTCATTGGTATTAGTAATAAAACACTGAGCCTAGATTCAAAATCACTGGAAAATAATTAAAAAAATGTGTAGTTACTGTAGGAAGGAAATTACTCTGGAAAATGTTATGCAAAATGTATTCTCTAGCGCCTACCATATCTCATTTTATTTTTTGTTGACCTTCACAACGTACGTGTGTGTCTGTCTGTCTGTCTGTCTGTCTGTCTGTCTGTCTGTCTGTCTGTCTGTCTGTGTGTGTGTGTATCTAGCGCCTACCATATCTCATTCCGTGTTCCTTCTTTTTTTTTACCTTCACAACGTGTGTGTGTGTGTGTGTGTATGTGTACCAATGAATGTATATATCTTTTGTCACTTACACATACTGTGCTGTTTTGCAGGTGTTATGGGACCAAGGCATTGGATTCTCAGGAGTCCATTGGTCTAACGGTGAACAGTGACACGGCGAACGTGCCTATTCAGGGTCTCGTCAATATAAGGTAAACGTCAATGCTCCATCCATTTACCTTTCCCCATAGCGCCACGTTCACATTTCATCTTCCCCTCATCCTCCCAAAAATTCTCCTAAAGATTTGAACTGCACAATTAAGAGCTCAGTGCTCTGAGAAAACTATTTTTTACTGTGCTAACTGCTAAGCAAACTTCATTTAACCTTTTTATTTAAGTGTGGTCACCTCAACCAAGACCACAAAACGTGCATGGTTGTTGACTTTGCACAGTAAAGGGATTCATTTTGGAGCATTATAAGCTGTTGCGAGGGATTTTCCTTTCTCTTACGATAAAGGATTAACATAGTGTGAAAAGCTGCTTTGAATGTCCTCGTTGAAATGAGCCATACAGTACAAAAATGAACTTGAATGTCCTTGTCATACAAATAAACCTCCTCGTTGAAAGGAGTTATACAAATTGAACCTTGCCTTCTAATTTGCTGCAAAATACCGTATACTGCTTGACTTGCCAGTACCATGAATGTGGTTGATGTGGCTGAGGTGGGGACGTACACACACTGACGTATATACAGTTTGAACTCATGTTGACATCCGTCTGACGTCTGACGTCTCTCTCTCTCTCTCTCTCTCTCATGGTGTAGCGCTTCCTGTCCAAGTCGGAAGACGGTTTCCCTGCAGTGTTTGGGTAAGGAGCCTCCATCTGTCTGTCTCTGTCTCTCTCTCTCTCTCTTGCTCTGTCTCTCTCTCTCTCTCTCTCTCTCTCTCTCTCAAAAGGCTTTATTGGCATGATAAATATGTTCTACATTGCCAAAGAACATTGTTCCAGGGGACCTCCTCCTAGAAGCAAAGATTTAAGTTAAAAAAACGTTTGCTCTGAAAGAATATTATTCAAAGATTTGCACCACATTTTCACGATTTTTCAAAAAATAGCAGACCTACACAACAAGCTTGTGTATAGGAGCTTGTTGGACTGCATTGTTGCAATAATTTGCATGTCTCTCCTCTCCTTCAAAAACTCACTCAAAACCCACCTCTTCAGGATAGCTTTCCCCAGCTGAGGCCTCGTTTATCCTTTTATCTTTTTAAAGGAGAATTCCATGCTAGATTGCTTTCTTATCTTTCTTACCTTTCTTTGTAGTTGTTACGTCCCCACCAAAGAGGTCCAGGTGTTTTGTGCAAAAACTCCTTATTGGCTATTTTCCCTACCATAAGCGCTCAATGAATTGCATTGCATTGAATGGGAATTGAATGGGGCTATGGGGTGTTATGCTAGTTCGCTTATTTCCATCGAAAGAAGTAGTAAAGTGTGCCGCTTGGGATATTATTTACATTATGAAGAGAGGATATATACAAAGAAATAATAATTTTGAGCGATGGAATTAAGCGAATTAGCACAACACCCCATAGCCCCATTCAATTCCCATTCAATTCAATGCAATTCATTTAGGACTTATGGTAGGGCAAACAGCCAAGAAGGAGCTTTTGCACAAAATAACACCTGGACCTCTTTGGTTGGGACGTAACAACTACAAAGAAAGGTAAGAAAGCCTTTTAGTATGGAATTCTCCTTTAACCCTGTACTGTTGTTGTATCTGTTACGTTTTGCTTTGTTTTTTTCTTATTAAAGTCTGTTCCTAGTGTTCCTATGTAAAGCGCTTTGGGTACTTAGAAAAGCGCTATATACATTTAAGCTTAAGCTATTATTATTATTATGTCACAGCACACCTCTGTCCTCCCTCTCTCCACCAGACTGCGGGCGACAGAAGTCTACCTCGCGGATCATCGGGGGCAGCGTGGCCAAGCAGGGTCAGTGGCCCTGGCAGCTGTCGCTGCACTTCAGGGGCTCGCACACCTGCGGAGGCGTTCTGATCTCTCGTGATTTTGTGGCGACTGCCGCACACTGCTTCCCGGCGTGAGTCATTTTCAAAATTGGAATCCTTTTTGGTTTTTGTCCAATGTTTTTTCTCCCCCTCGTGTCCTGTTTTGTTTCCTCGTGTATTTTTCCACACATGCCGGGCACCCCTGTGTGTGTGTGTGTGTGTGTGTGTGTGTGTGTGTGTGTGTGTGTGTGTGTGTGTGTGTGTGTGTGTGTGTGTGTGTGTGTGTGTGTGTGTGTGTGTGTGTGTGTGTGTGTGTGTGTGTGTGTGTGTGTGCGCGCGCGCACAAAACTTGGGAATTGCACTAAATGTTTTTATACAAGGAATGTGAAAATGTATTGTTCATTGCTTTTTCCAAACAATTAAAAAATGATCTTACTGCATTTTGCTAACACAGTGCAGTCACTAATTGACTGTACCCAGATAGTATTCTACTCGACACCACCTTGTGTAGTGTTGCATATTTAGCAACAGATGTGTTCTGTTAGCGGTCTTTGCATTGTTCCGTTAGTTACAGGATAAACAAGTGAAACTGTATGTTTTGTAATAACAACCCAAATCTTCGGCAAATAATTGCAGTGAAGTAAAAAAGTACAACATTTTCCCCTCTGATGTATAGTGGAGTTGAAGTATTGAATATGGAAATTGAAAAGACTCATACCAAAGACTCTAAAAATGGGACCCAGTGCCTCCCTGCTTGACACTCAGCATCAAGGGTTGGATTGGGGGGTATAAGTCCCTGCGACATACTAGCGTCATGTCCAGGGGGTGTACTTGTACATCAAGCTGCCTCACGCTACAGGAACAGGAGATAGGCTCCTGCCCCCTATTGGGCCTCATGGCTACAGAAACAGGAGATAGGCTCCTGCCCCTATGGGCCTCATGGCTACAGAAACAGGAGATAGGCTCCTGCCCCTATGGGCCTCATGGCTACAGAAACAGGAGATAGGCTCCTGCCCCTATGGGCCTCATGGCTCGGCAAGGCTACTTACTTACAGTACTCAATTAACTGGTTCCTATCCACCACTGACGGAGTCTCTATGCACTCCCACCCCCAGGTCAAACCCCTCGACGCGGGAGGCCAAGAACTGGCGTGTCTACGGAGGAGTGTTGTCTCAGACGAGCCTCTCTAGGGCTTACTGGCCGTCGAAGATCATTCTCAATGAGAACTATAACGACAAGACCAACGACCAGGACATCGCCCTGATCAAACTGTCTGCACCGGTCGTGTTCAACGGTAGGGATTCAAACCACCATTGAATAACCCCTTTTACAAATGTCTTCTAAATCCTGACAGTTTTCTGAAAAACCCATGTTTCTATGTCAGTGGTTCTCAAACTATTTAATGTCAAGGACCCCTAGAATTATATGTATTCGGCCGCCGACTCCCCCCATCTGAAAATATGTTGTTCCACGGACCACCTAACCTGACGCTGCCAGATCCAAGAAGCTTGCTACACAAATTTGTTTCACAGCTTATTGGGATCTGGGATCTCGGGAGCAAATTCGATGACGGGGCTGTTCCTTTTTTTCAAGATAGATGATTGGATGGGAGCGTCTGTCTATCACCGTGTGGGCGTGCAAACACAACCAATCATATTGACGTGTCTATATAGCTTCACATCCGGTTTCGCACATGTCCCGCCCTTAGCTCACGCTGATTAGTTCGAACCACGAGTGGTTCGGTGTTATAGCTCAACTCCCTGATCCCAGATCCCAGATGGATGCTGTGTTGGGGAACATGGTTACCCAATACCGCCCCCAGCTGGCAGAGTCAGGTTACTGACCACCACCAGAAGCAAAGATTTGAGATAAAAAGGAACACTCTGAAATTAATATATTCAAACATTTGGGCCACATTTTCGATTTTGTGTGCGTGAGGAAAAAAAGCATTTTCATTGTGATGCCAGTAAATAGGAACTTATATATTATGTTAATTCCATTGGTCCAATGGGCTATTGGGGTGGTTAGATAATCACATTGTTCATGCTTCTGCTTTGTGTCTGCTTGAGCTCTATATCCGGTCACACAATAATCGTGTGTGTGTGTTCATTAAGCTAGATCATGTTCAGCTGTGTAATATGCTTTGTGTGTGTGTGTGTGTGTGTGTGTGTGTGTGTGTGTGTGTGTGTGTGGTGTGTGTGGTGTTGTGATAACAGAATGGGTCCAGCCTGCCTGTCTGCCTGCCTTCAACCAGAGATTCGCTCCTAGGACCGAATGCTGGATCTCTGGCTTTGGAACCACTGATGCAAACTCTGGTAAAAATATATCATGGACCAAAATGGAGCCACTATAGAACAGAGCCATATAAAAGGACAGTAGTGCACTTAAAGCTAATAGTATGACCCTTGGCTTTAGTAGAGGTTTGGCTTGTGGAGTTACTTGCTGAAAATATTTTTTTTTCTAGTGGTGTCAAAAATAAGCGATTCAGCAATTATGCATCGCCGTGCGATTTGGCTGCGCAAGTAATCGAAGCTTAAATAATACGTGTTGTGGAGTAAAAGTACAATATTTGGATCCAAAATGTAGTGAAGTCGAAGTGAAAGTATTGGAAATTGGAAAGTACAAATTCCTCAAAATTGTACTTGTAAATGTATTTAGTTACTTTCCATCACTGGTCAAAAAAAAAGCCAGCCAGCCATGAACTGTCCCGCTAAACAAAACAATTATCATTATCATTATTATTATAATTTTTGTTGTCCTTTTCCGTTTTTTGTTTGTATGTTTTTGTTTTGTCTTGTTTTAGTTTTGTCTTGTTTTTGTTTTGTCTTGTTTTAGTTTTGTCTTGTTTTGTTTTGTTTTTTTGTTGTATCTTCATAGCTATTTTGAATATTAAAAGGGCTAGCATTATAAGCTGAGGCTTCAGCCAAACACTTCCTTTTGGTCAACAACAAAAAAAAAACCCTGAATACATTGTATAAGGTGTGTTTATTTTAAATGACCAATAAACTTGAACTTGAATCTTTTCTCCCATGACAACAGCCAGCATTTCCAGCGAACTCATGGAGGTGAGCGTGGAGATCATCGACGTGCACCAGTGTAACCACACCCGGATCTACGGGGGGGCTGTGTCCAAGAACATGATGTGTGCTGGGGATCTGTTAGGGGGCCGGGACTCCTGTCAGGTAAGAAAGAAAGAAAGTTACTATGTTTACCCTGCAGGGTAACTGGACTAAGCTCAAGAACTTGTTTACAGCCAGGCCCTGCATGCTCATACAATTTTACAATTTACAATTTACAATTTAGGCATTTAGCAGACGCTCTTAATCCAGAGCGACTTACATTAAGCAAGAACAAAAAGCATGGGAATACATCACATAAAGACATTTATCATGAAACATGCGTAGCTAAGAAAGTAACAGTGGAATATCTATAATGAAACTATACATATAAGCTATACATCTATACTACTATGCTACACATATGTACTATGACGTGCTATGACTACATACAATGCACTTATGCTGTCTACATAACATGCTATAAGTCTGTATCAAATGCTATCTAAGTCTACAGAATTGCTATCTAAGGGGGTGGGGTAAGTGCTATGGGCCATGATGGAGTCTGAAAAGGTGGGTTTTCAGACTACGGCGGAAGATTGGGAGTGATGCTGCAGTTCTGACTGCAATGGGAAGTGCATTCCACAGTTTTGGAGCCAGAAGGGAGAAGAGTTTGGGACGTGTGGAGCGTTGTCCCGGCGTTTTTAGTGAGGGTACTTCCAGTTTCCCTGCGTTGGCTGATCTGAGTGAGCGGGAGGGTTTGTAGGGTTCGATCATACTTGCAAGATATGGGGGAGCCATACCTTTGGTTGCTTTGAATGCCAGCATCAGAGTTTTGTATTCTGTGCGGGCAGCGACCGGGAGCCAGTGGAGGGAGCGGAGCAGGGGGGAGACATGTGAGAATTTTGGCTGGTTGAAGACCAAGCGAGCTGCAGCATTTTGGATCAGCTGGAGAGGCTTAAGTGCACATGCTGGTAGGCCAGTAAGGAGGGAGTTACAATAGTCAAGTTTTGACAAGACTGTTGTCTGGATTAGGAGCTGGGCTGATTCCTGGGTGAGGAACGGTCTAATTCGTCGTATGTTATAGAGTGTGAACCTACAGGATCGAGTGACAGCTGTGATGTGAGTTTTGAACGAGAGCTGACTGTCCAGGACAACACCAAGATTCCTGGCTGTTGGGACAGACGTTACCAGGGCGTTGTCTATGGAGATAGTTAGCTCCCGCATAGGGCAGGACTTAGCTGGGAAGAAGAGAAGCTCAGTCTTGTCTGGGTTCAGTTTGAGGTGGTTGGAGGACATCCACTGTGAGATGTCAGCCAGGCATGCAGTGATGCGCTCTTCCACCTGAGTGGCAGAGGGGGGGAAGGATAGAAACAGTTGTGTGTCATCGGCGTAGCAGTGATAGGATATATTGTGAGCAGAGATGATAGTGCCAAGGGATTTAGTGTACAGTGAGAAAAGGAGGGGACCAAGTACCGATCCCTGTGGGACCCCAGTTTGGAGGGTTCGGGGGGATGATAACAGACCTTTCCAGGAAACCTGGTAGGTCCGGTCGGTGAGGTAGGAAGAGAACCACTTTAGTGCCGTTCCACCGATGCCTAGATCCGCTAGGGTGTCTAGGAGCAGCTGGTGGTTCACTGTGTCAAATGCTGCCGATAGGTCTAGGACTAGGAGGATCAGTACTGCAGAGTGGGAAGCAGCTTGGGCAGCATGTAGTGCTTCTGTGACTGCCAGCAGGGCAGTTTCTGTGGAGTGGGCCTTCTTAAATCCGGACTGGTTGGGATCCAGCAGGTTGTGCTGTGAGAGATGGAGAGAGAGCTGGTTGGAGACAACACGTTATATGGTTCATAGAACATTTCATGGTAGGGGTTCAATGCCTTGTCCATAAAGGGCACTTCAGCGGTGGTCATTTTAACGTGCCGGTCCGGGGATACGAACTATAGCGACCTTCCGATATCAAGACCGCTCCGCAAACCGTTCGGCCACCGCTGCCCCTAGGTGACTTTTCATCTCTTGGACATTTACTACCGTATCTTATGCAGCAAGTTTCAAGGTTCTTCATCATTTGTCTCCCGAGGAAGAAATGTGTCAAAGGGCCCGCATGCAAGCGTACTGTAGCCCTTATGTCCATGTCACCGCAGTGCAGCGCCAAATACATCTTTCTTACATCATAGAAAAAGAACTGCAACATGCGGTCGTGGACAGGTTTTTTTTATGGGTCGTGAGTAAATATTCGGTTTTATTTCTAACCAAAATAAATGAACATTGTATTATCTATATCTATATCTATATGTATATAGAGAGAGAGAGATCCAGTCATTTTACACTTGGTTGCATGCTGAAAATAGCAGATCTACAAGCTCACAAGGCATCGCAAGTTTCAGCAAGTGTCAAAAAAAAAAATTCATTCATTACGACGGCATCAAGGCCCACCGAAATACATTTTAGTCGACTAAATCGACCGTAGATTTAGTCGACTAAAATCTTATGATATTTAGTAGACTAACACTAAAACATTCCAGGTGACTAAAATGTGACTAAAACTAAATAAAAACTATTGAAGAGAGACAAAAACAACACTGGCCACATCGTGTAAATACACACATTTAACCCATTTTGGATGGGAATCCCTTTTGGTGTTTTAAGCATTACGTTATACTTTAGCTATTGAAAAATAGCAGATCTACAAGCTCGCAAGCTTGTAGGTCTGCTATTTTTGAAAATTCGTACAAGTGGCGCAAATCTTTGAATATATATTCTTTCAAATGTTCACTGTTTTGTGTTTTTCTTCTCCCAGGGGGACAGTGGAGGTCCTCTGGTCTGTCAAGACGGGGAGCGCTTCTACCTGGCAGGGATAACGAGCTGGGGAGTCAGCTGTGGAGAGAAACACCAGCCCGGGGTTTACACCAGAGTCACCAGGATGCTGCCCTGGATTTACAGCATGATGCAGGTACTGTATATAGGAAATGTATTGATTTACAGCATGATGCAGGTACTGTATATAGGAAATGTATTGACGTTGATCATGACAGGCCTAAAAAGAAGTACTCACATTTGTTACTTTAATATGTGAAAGTATCAATACTCCAATGTTATAATGTAGAAACACTCCGTTAGAAGTAAAAGTCCGGAATTCAAAATTTACTTGAGAAAAAGTGTGTGTATCCAAATGTACTTAAAGGAGCATTCCGTGATTTGGAAAACCCCCGGTCCGCCCCCGGTAACAAGATGTGCACATGCACGCTCTACAGTGTGGGGGGACAACAGCATGCACACCAAGGCCCGCCCCCGCTCGATCATGACATGCTCAATCAATGTAGCTTAGGTAGAAGGAAGGTTCTCAACAAGATGTGCACATGCACGCTCTACAGTGGGGGGGGGGGGGGCACGCAACAGGCCAACAGCACGCAACAGGCCAACAGCACGCACACCAAGGGTCATGACATGCTGAATCAATGTAGCTTAGGTAGAAGGAAGGTTCTCAAGGGACTTGCTACCTATTTGTTTGACATCAGTTTCCCCTGACTATTATGGCAAATTGTGGTTAGACTGTCCCCCCTGAGACTGGGGAGGTTGGGGTTCAATCCCCGGCCGGGTCATCATACCAAAGACTCTAAAAATGGGACCCAATGCCTCCCTGCTTGACACATCAAGGGCTGGATTGGAAATCACTGAGTATACCAAAAGTACCAACAGTAGAAAGTACTATACTCATTATGCTTCAGAATGTATAAAGATATTTTGAATAATAGCCAAAATTGTTGCGTTCATGTTTGCCTCGTGTAGATACATATACAGTATACATACACCTGTGGTGCGTTGAGTTGAATTTATATGCGATGCGTAGATAGAAACCAGTGTTGTTTTTAGTTAGATTTCAGTTTTAGTCATAGTCTCTTGAGTAGTTTTACTCACATTTTAGTCACTCGGAATGTTTTAGTGTTGGTCTAGTAAGATTTTAGTCTACTAAATTTACAGTTGATTTAGTCGAACAAAATGTATTTTTTCTTGCTGAAAATATCAGATCTACAAGCTTGTAGTTCTGCTATTTTCAGCATGCAAATAATTGTAAAATGACTTATACTGGATCTCTTGTCCACTAGTCCCTCCCTAACATTTTAGTCTAGTTTTTATCTGTTGAGGAAATTGTCAGTATATTTAGTTTTAGTCACAATGGCTTAGTTTTCATTTAGTTTCCGTCAGTGAAAAAAGGTAGTTGTAGTCTTAGCTTTCGGCTGTGTTTCGACTGCCCCCCTCCCCCTCATACAACACGTTACAATTTAGGCATTTAGCAGACGCTCTTAATCCAGAGCGATTTAGATTAAGCAAGAACAAAAAAGCATGGGAATACATCATCACATAAAAAGCATTTACTGTATCATGAAACATGCGTAAGCTAAGAAAGTAACAGTGGAATATCTATATAATGAAACTATACATATAAACTACTATGCTATACATATACTGTACTATGACGTGCTATGACTACATACAATGCAATTATAGTGCGGCTCTTCAAACCATGTGACTCCATTTGGAAATTAATTGCGAGCTAACGGCAACAGTCAGCAAGTCTCGTGCATCATCTATACAACATTCTGTTGTGACAGTGTGAGTGAAGCCTTGGAGTGAATCCATATCTGGGCTGTACAGACCTTAAGTTGTCATTTCACCACGTCCTTTTTGCCCTCCACAGCAAGAGAGGCCTTGATCACCCTTCCCTGAAAATAGCCCTGCATGATGATGTGACCTCAGGTAGACTGTTGGACACACACACACACACACACACACACCCATGAAGAGGGTACAGCAGTGGACGGGGAGGAGATGGACAGAGGGTTTACCGCTGGCTCAGGGGAGAAGCAGGACACGATGATGCACTTTAACACAGAAAATGCTGCTCTGATGTTCTTGCATGATCTTCCCTCTGCCAGCTATAATGGCGTCAGTGTTTTTCTACTCTTAAAAAATGCGGCCGCATTATGTGTTATGTACAATTTTTTTGCCAAAAATAATATAGCAGAGCGACTTATAAGAAGTGAATGTAGTTTATGTCATACTATATAGCCTGTCATCTCATCTTAGTATCCTGGAGGTATGTGCTACTGTCTATGTACGTATGATGTTTATAAGTTACATGTATATTAATGGATGTCTGCAGGTCATATAGCTGAATCAATTAGTCTTTGCATGTTTTGTTTGGGAACTGTGGATGTGTGTTTCACTCACTGACACTCATCTCTAGGTAATCACAGTGTTTTGTGAACCAATCTGAAAGCCTAGAAAAGGAAGACAGTGGTTCGTTCCAAAAAAGCCTTCACCATTTTCAGGAGAAAAAAGAAAATGTGTTATATTTTGTTCTGTATTTTGTACATTTTTGTATGGATATATTATGATCAGAACTTCCTCAGCCTTGTAAATGTATACGCTTTAACGCTATATGATGACGTTAATGCTGTACAGATTTTTAGGCAGTTTTTTCCCATATTCATTAATTTATATTTTTGTTTTCTAAGAGAAATATCAATGCTATTTTGTCTTAATGTAATGTCACTGCCGGGTGGAAACCTTGTACTGTATGTCAAACTATTACTTTTCAAAGAAATGGAACAAAGTAATTGCATGTGTTCCAATACGGCTTATTATTTAGTCACAATCTCAGCCGTTGCAACACTTTCACTTTAAACTTTAACGTCACTTTTAAAAAACACTTTTACACTAAGAAGAGATACATCGATTCAAAAGTATAGCTGTGATATACTTTTGTGTGACTATAGCAGGATATGCCAATTTTGTTTAGATGGCCTTCTGCACAAGGTTTCTTCTTGACAGCAGCAATATGTATATGGAAAAATTGAATCATTTAGGTGAATTAATAAATACATAAATTGAGTAAAATATCAGTTCATTCTTCTTCTTGAGAGAGAGAGGGGAGGGGGAGGGAGAGAGGGGGAGGGAGAGAGAGAGAGAGAGAGAGAGAGTAAGAGAGAGGGATTTCTAGTTGGAGAGTTGGATGTGAATATTGTGCACAGCTGACAGCTACAGGCTAATTAACAGATGATAGTATTGGAACAATAACCAGTGACTTCTTGTCCTAGCGGTGCTTTTCTCTTTTTTTCTTCTTTGTCTGCTGTCAAATTGGAGGATCGAAGTATCGGTAAGTTGAAAATCCCACGTTTTGATTGAAAACCTACAAGATTGAATTCAATATCAAAGCCCGAAATTAGCGTGTGTGTTTATATATATAATATAGCTCTCATTGGGCCAGTGGATGTAAGGCTATATCAATTTACTTCATGTGCAAATGTAAAGCTATAATAATATAATGATGATAAAAGTCACGCAATTATAATTATCAACGATGTTTTTCGTGCTGCAGCGCGTGCGAGGCGACAGTGGAGGCTTGTTGTAACCTGTCTTATTATGTACTAGGCTACTATATATCGTTTATTTTATTTAGTCTTTCATAAAGGCTGGTTTGGGGTGTGTCAATTTGGTATTGGTGGCTCTCTCTGATCTCTATAATATCCTTCACTGCAGGGTCATTGAGTCACGACACAGTTGTGATCCAACTCAACCCATGCAGTCACAGGCGTATTTATAAATCATGGAAGACGGGAGGTCTTTCCTCAGCTGTCACAAATTAATACTATTGATTGATTATAGGCCTGCGGCTATAGTAGGCTACAGGTTGCACGTCTTTGTGGTGGACCCGTATTAAATGTCGGACTAAAATATGTGATTTATTGTAGAAATGTTTGCCTTTTATATATAGGCTATACTCTTGGAGAAAAAAAATTGTCACATTAAGGTGCCACGGGATTTTATAAGAAACTCTTATAGGATCGCCTTTTGTCAATAAGATCCACAGGTTGTTTTATATTCCTGGCAAAAGGGTGGACCCAGCTGTTGTAAACAAGTGTAACGCTTTATCAGTGTGTCTGGCTGTCGTCCACAGTTTTCGTATCGAGTCGTGCTTGAAATGTAGTAGGCTACTGTCATTCTGCAAACTGTTAATAAATACTTAAATCAATCAAACACTTTTAAGTAGGTAATGCACACAAGCATACGGTGTAGCCCTGTATACGTCAACTATCGCCTATACACGCCGTCGCCGATCGTTCATAATAGAGTCGAGCGCACATCGTGCATTTAATAGCGCTTTTACGCGAACATCGCGCGCAACTTTGCGCGCACACACACGCACACACACACACACACGGTTTCGCAAATCGCGGTCTATATTCGGTGACGTTTAGAAATGCACTGCGTGATGATCATACTAGTGATAAACCGATCGACAAAACGCATTGTTGTTGTTCACAATTGTAGCCCCATTGCATGTATGCCACACCCTTGTTGTTGACTCTCGCTTGGTACAACGGTATAGGGCTTCCTCCGTGCAGGAAACGGTTTGGCAGAGCAGCCATGTGAGCTAGAGGCAGTTTCTATGGTGATGAATGGATTTAGCCTACTATATAATATGACACCAGTCACACGACGACGCACGTTATTGTTGCCATGGTGACCCATCATCATCAGCTCTGTGGTGGTGTGTGTATGGCTGTGTAGGCTGCTGCTACATAGGGTTGACCTATACATTCGTGACATTGGTCATGTTGTTTGATTTAACCCATTCAGGCCTGACGTCGAAATAAGAAAAACGTTGGCTCTGAAAGAATATATATTCAAAGATTTGTGCCGCATTTTTACGATCCCCCCCCCCCCCCCCCCAAAAAAATAGCAGACCTACAAGCTCATAGTGGCGTGCGCTATGACCTAATGAGCTTGTATATCTGCTATTTTTCAATAGCTAAAGTTTAACATAATGCTTAGTTAAAACACCAAAAGGGGTTCCCGTCCGGTTAAACGAATCTGTTGAAAATACTATACTATAAAATACTATATAATTTGACAGTGCCATGGCGGCTGTACATGTGTTACTTTAACAAGCAAGACGTCTGTCAAGCTGTAAAATCACAAGTGATATAATGCCTGTGTTAAATTATATTTGTGCAGACTATAGCGATGGGAATTATCGATTAATTAATTAATTAACTAACTGATAATTGATAAGATAACCTTATCGATCGATTAACCAGTAGGTTAATTTCCCTCAATAAACATCAAAATCTACATTTTGCTGCATGTTATGCATGCAGAAAGAATACAATCTAATTTAGCTCATAACATGTCTACAGTGGTAAACACGTTGCAGATATAGAAAGAGGATAATTCAAGCTTGCAATGTTGGTGAGTTTGACGTTATTTAATAATCAGATATAGGCCGATGTTTCCAGCTTTAATTTGTGCACAAACGGAGCAATCCAAACGTAAACAGGCAGATATTCCCATTGATTTATAATGGGAAAATGCAAAAACTCACATTCAAGTATTTCTTTCTCTGAAACTTTAAGGGCTAAAGTTACAACACTTGGAGGGGTGGTTCATAATCATTTCAAAAATGAATTACAATATAATTACATCAGCCGGCCTCATGGTGGCGCTATAACAGACCACATTACGTTTCGCCCTATAACTCTTGAACCATATAGGTCGTAAAATAACAATCTCTTTTCCCCTGGATTCCTTGGCTCATGACGCATCTCCCCATACAGTATAGACCACTACTGTACCTCACAACTAGGTTATTCAAATATGATCGTCTGGCCATCATTGTTAGTGCAGGCACCCTCACATTAACCTGACGCTGCCAGATCCAAGAAGCTTGCTACACAAGTTTGTTTCACAGCTTATTGGGATCTGGGATCTCGGGAGGCAATTCGATGACGGGGCTGTTTATTTTTTTCAAGATATACTTGGTAGATGATTGGATGGGACCGTCTGTCTATCACCGTGTGGGCGTGCAAACACAACCAATCATATTGACGTGTCTATATAGCTTCACATCCGGTTTCGCACATATCCCGCCCTTAGCTCACGCTGATTGGTTCGGTACAGGAGCTGTTCGGTGTTAGCTGAACTCCCTGAGAGATCCCAGATGGTTGTTGTGTTGGGGAACATGGTTACCCAATACCGCCCCCATCTGGCAAAGTCAGGTTACGCTCACATCCCCATATTGTGAATTTTCACCATGCTGTCTCACTGGCAGCCTCTTGATGGACAGCTCACAGCTCACTACTTATTGTCAATGACAGTTGCTTGCCATCACCACTTACACATCAACCAATGACAGTCTGGGTGTGTCTCACTTACAGTAGTCTCCAGCCCCAGGCAGCCATGCGTTATTGACAAACAACAGCTTGTTATTCTCCTCTGGTTTTGGTAGAACGATCATGCTGTGTAAAATACACGGCATTATTAATTTGTAAAATTGTGTTTGCTTTATCAGAAACCATGGTGACTGGAAAGGAGAAACAAATCAGTGAATCTTTTACTGGAGAAACGTGGGTGGTCGGCTCTATTATGCAGAACAACTAAACGCAGTAATATATTGATACACACATTGAGTTGCAACAGACTCCATGCAGCTTTACAGCATCAACTACATGGACTTTTACAGCCACAGCGGAGGAGCTCGGATAGCACAAGCTTTTGGGTCATCTGTAGGATCATAAGGTCCAGTAAGGTTCCCAAGTCTCAGTCGTGGATTCCCAGTAGCCTACCAGCCCAACATATTCAAATCTAGGATATTTTGTTGGATGTATGTTGCCTGCAATTCCAATTGAAGCTGGTCTGCAGCACAGCAGTGCCATATTTCACATTTTCAGTCAGTGGGAGGAACGTCCTAGAGACTAGAAGGACCATTTTTTGAGAAAGGCTTTGAGTATGGCTTCCATTTCCCATAGTAAGTAGCCTTGCCAAGCCATGAGGCCCATAGGGGGGCAGGAGCCTATCTCCTGTTTCTGTAGCGTGAGGCAGCTTGATGTACAAGTACACCCCCTGGACATGACGCTAGTATGTCGCAGGGACTTACCCCCCCAATCCAACCCTTGATGCTGAGTGTCAAGCAGGGAGGCACTGGGTCCCATTTTTAGAGTCTTTGATATGACCCGGGCCGGGGATTGAACCCCAACCTCCCCAGTCTCAGGGCAGACACTCTAACCACAAGGCCACAAAGGCCATTTCCCATAGTCAGGGGAAACTGATGTCAAACAAACGGTAGCAAGTCCCTTGAGAACCTTCCTCCTACCTACCTAAGCTACATTGATTCAGCATGTCAAAAGGCCACTATACATCCCACATGTCTGTACATTGGGCTGGTATTGTGACTCCGGTACTGTGAGTAACACATTACAGTACACTGATTTATTGCTCCTTTCCATGGTTTCTGATTAAGCAAACAAAATGGTACAAAATAATAATGTAGTGTGTTTTGCACAGCATGATCGATCTACCTTAAAGTAAAAGCCAGAGGAGAATAAAAAGCTGTTAAACGATGTAACCAAGTTAGATATTGCAAATCAGATATGTAGCTCAGAATAATCAACACATGGCAAAGAAAGTACATACAGAACCAAGGTCACAGGTGTACATTTGTCAATAACGCATGGCTGCCCATGATGGGGCTGGAGCTGTTGAGGCTCTAGGTGGGAGGCCATCTGGAGAGAGACAGAGAGAACTCCGTAGCCATTGTCCACGGAAAACCCCTTGATTCATAGTAGCCTGGGGTCCACAATCATAGTCCATGGCAGAAGGCAGTCCGTAAAATGCATTGAACGGATATGATAGTGGGAGATATTTATAGAGATTTAATAAAATGTCTTACAATGGTCTTCCACCATGTGCAAGATTATAGTCAGAGAGACTATAATCTTGTTGACTTTAATTGACAGGTCAGACTGGCTGGTGAATGGGGGGGGGTTGGGAGTTCCAGACCCCCAGGAACACGCCCAGGGGGCCGGGATGGTTTTGGCGTGCCACCCCATGTCTGAAACGGTAGAGAAATGACAGAGTTACTGTGTGGCGGTCCCTCTACTGTACTGTCACTGTACTCTACTGTCTGGCACACCCGAAAGCATCATATATACAGTTAATACGTGTGTGTGTGTGTGTGTGTGTGTGTGTGTGTGTGTGTGTGTGTGTGTGTGTGTGTGTGTGTGTGTGTGTGTGTGTGTGTGTGTGTGTGTGTGTGTGTGTGTGTGTGTGTGTGTGTGTGTGTGTGTGTGTGTGTGTGTGTGTGTGTGTGTGTGTGTGTGTGTGTGTGTGTGTGTGTGTGTGTGTGTGTGTGTGTGTGTGTGTGTGTGTGTGTGTGTGTGTGTGTGTGTGTGTGTGTGTGTGTGTGTGTGTGTGTGTGTGTGTGTGTGTGTGTGTGTGTGTGTGGTTGCGCAGGCGGTGGAAAACAACCATGCTGTTTTCGTGTTCATACAGTAGGAATAAGGTGGAGTTACGTAGACAGTGACAATGACAGGGTTTAGAGGCAGATATATATATTTTTTTTAAACTGATCCCGATCACCTGATTGGCTGACTGGCTGCAAATGAAACATTGTGGATTGGCGTGTATATATAAGTGCTCACACTTGAGAATGAAATGTTTGGATAGCGTTAGGAAAGAGGAACTGACAGTGGAAGAATGCCAGAGAAAATAAATTAAACGTGGCGAACCGAGAGAGAAGTTCTTCCTTATTTAACTTAATATGCAGCAGTAAGGCGTTATTTTATTTATTTAATTCAAAATAAACATTAATTCACTAATTACAAGTTGCATTTGTAATTTCCACAAGTCTCTGATATATATATATACTATATCCTGGGGAATCCTGATTCCCGTCTACCCCCTGTTAAATAAGGTGCATTTAAAACATTCCAGAGATTAGTTTTTCTTTTAGCAAATACTATATAATATATGGCAGCATCTGTGATTTTGACCTGGTTAGATTTATTTCCTCACATTTAAAGTGTTAATTGCCTTTTCGATCCAACCGTCCTGTTTCTCATCGTGTCTCTGCTCTGTCTCTCTCTCTCTCATTTGCCTCTCGTGTTTTCTTTTTGCACAGAGGGAGAGCATGCACCCAAAATAGCTCTGCCCATTCGACTGGCCATTGTCCTCTCCCCTTGAAGATGACCGTCCTTTCCACTGTCCCCTTCCTCTCTTATAGACACTGTCTCCTCTCCGGAGATTTCAGGCAGTATGGCAGTTAAGAGTCTATAATGTGATATTGCCAAACAATTGCAGCAATACAGTATATAGGTGTTGAGTCAAAACTAAAAATGGACAAATCCGTTCAGCATGAAATCTCACACCTCTGAAACTACATCTCCCAGAACGCAGCAGCAAGATGGCTGCTCGTTATACCTGATTGGGAGCACCTTAAAAGGAATGGAGCTTCAGTCATTCAAACAAACACTAGATGCAAAACAGCAAAGTCAACTCTGTTTCCACTCCAAAGGACATAAAGGACGCAACTCCAATTTCCAACTCCAAATCCAATGATTTTTTATTTTCCAACTTTTTTGCTCAGTGTTGGCTTCATTGCTGATTGGCTGGTCATTTCAGTTAGGTTGAAAACCTTCTTTGAGGATAGATAGCTAGAAAGGCAAGGGTAAACAGGCACAGGGTAATGTGTGGAGTTAGACACCCTACACTACAGGGACCTCATGTGACTTAACATAATTATGTCATTGGCTGGCTTAATCCATTTTGGGCCGGAACCCCTTTTGGTGTTTTAAAGCATCATGTTATACTTTAGCTATTGAAATATAGCAGCTCATAGCGCTCCACCGAGTGGCGCGCTACGAGCTTGTAGGTCTGCTATTTTTGAAAAGTCGTGAAAATGTGGCGCAAATCTTTGAATATATATTTCAGAGCGAACATTTTTAACTACAATATTGGCTTCTGGGGGGTCCCTGTTGGAACTACATATTTTCAGATGGGGGTCTGCGGCCAAATACAGATAATTCTGGGGGTCCTTGACATGAAAAAGGTTGAGCACCACTGATATAGAAATATGGGTTTTTCAGAAGAATGTTAAGATTTAGAAGCCTTTTTTTTAATTGACTTCAGTCCAAAATAGCTTAAGGGGTATTCATACTCCAGTTTTAGGTTTTAGGTGACCACCGAAACGGTAGGCTATACTTAGTACGAGCAGAGAGATGTGTTCGGGTGAGCGGTGAGTCGCTTATCACCGCAGTGTGACTTCATGTTGTAGTTCGTGGTTACTTTATCATCTAAAATTGTGAGCTATGAATAGACCTACTGCTATTATGCTCTGTCTGGATACTAGAGACTCTGATTGCTCCATTAACATCTCTGCCAATCTTTGCTGTGAATTAACGATCTTTGTCTTATCCGTTGTGTTGTCTGGACTAAAGTATGTGTGATCAGATACTGTATGATGGGTCAAATGGAGAACTCAGGCAACTGTGAAATTGTTGCATAATTAGCAGTGAGTGAACAAAGCCTCTCTTCGTTTGGACCTAAAACAAGCTCATTAATGAGATTGTTATAGAGACAGCATTTGTTTGAACAATCAAAAGGATTGTATTGAAGCATTGTATATCAAAGACAATGTTTTCTCACAAAAGGGTCTTCTCAAATAGTTTGTCCTTGGAAAAAGGGGGTCCTGGCGTGCCGTGAATGGAGTGTTCAGTGTTTTGAACAGTCTGACTAATTGCTTGCCCTCCAACCTCGGGCTATATCTTTGTCGGCGGCTGCCGAAATCAGCAGGGGTTGTCCCAGCACGCCACTTAACCCCAAACACTCACAGCCATATCTGAGTCATTATGTGTGTAGGGATGAGACAACACAGGGCTTCTTCACTCCTCCTGTACCATCCATCCAATTCTCTCTCTCCATCCGAGAGAGAGAGAGAGGCAGGGGGGTGGGGGATGGTTACACAGAATGAAATGGTTTGTTATCCTCTTAAATTCTAAAACCTATATCACTGACAAATTAGAGAATTTACACCCTAATCGACCCTAAACACCCTAATCTGCCGGGACAATTATTAATACAAACGCCAACGTAAACCTTTCAAATGGTATAGAGCCCTTGCGCAGTGAAACGTAGCTTATAGTTAAAGGGTTGGTTTCGAATGAATCAACAGTCGCAAAAATAAAGGGCCATGATGATCATTTCATTCATACTAGATGCTAAATTATGATGAGATGGTTCTCACATCATGTGGCTTAATTATTGGACCTTTCTAAGTTGATGATTGACTGTACATGACCAGCTGGGTGTTAAAGCCACGGTAATGGGCTTTGCCTGACAGGTATTGAGTCTGCTGTAGCGTATGAGTATGATGAAGTGCTTAAATATTGATCTGTCTGGGGTGAGAGAGAGAGAGAGAGAGAGAGAGAGTGTAGTTTGGGGACCAGCCAGCTGTCATAATTGCGAGAAATGTATGCAGCCTTCAAAAGAATACATAAAGCTATAGTGGCAGAGCTGTCATATAAGGTTTTGACTTGACCATATCTTATGCACGGTGCATTCGTTTATTCATTGATTCAAAGGACCTTGGAGAAAGACATGCATTGTGTCTGCCTTGACTATAGACTCACTAGACAGATATTTCGGCTGTAAAGGAAGGAAATATTTGACCCTGAAACAGCAGTCCACCAGTCATTGGTGTCGACTTGGCTTTACATGTGTATGAGGCTATAGTCATATAGCTATAGGTTGTCACAGTGGGAGAGCGCCCCCCCGATAATAATCGATAATTCCCATCGCTATAGTCAGCACAAATATAATTTAACACTTGTGATTTTACAGCTTGACAGACGTCTGTCTTGTAAGTAAACGCATGTACAGAACATGCCATGGCACTGTCAAAAACCAACATAAACAAAACACCAACAGCAACTTTGGTATGACTACAGTCTCTGACCCCAGCCGGGTCATACCAGGGTTTAGCGCTGAAGAGTGCATGCTGGATATTAATGTAACGAGGGCTCTGAGATGACACCATCTCTGACCATTAACATAAATGATACGCAGCTTGTGGAGTTAGTTCAGTCAGGTATACTCGAGCAGGGTTCATGCTATAGAGCGTCGCAGTCCCGACCCCCTTTCATGACGACACCAGGCCCAGGAAATCATTCCCAATGCATTTCCCCCCCATAGACATTTCAAAAAGTATTTATTTAAAGACCTTTTAAGCGCCGTACGAAGCCAACTCGAGTCGTGACAAATCATGACAACAAACACAATGTTTTGGACCAGACAAATAATTACAAAGAAGAAAAACAACAAAAAAATGTGTTGTAACCTGCCGTAATTATTTGTTCGACCCCCGACCCCCGCGCTACGAGCTTGCAGGTCTGCTATTTTTTGAAAAATCGTAAATAAATGTGGTGCAAATCTTTGAATATATATTCTTTCAGGAGACTTTTTATTTATTTCGACGTCGGGCCTAAATGCGTTTTTAAATGGGGGTCCTATAGCCTAATGCATGTCAAACTGAGGGTCCTTCATATGAAACAGTTTGAGAGCCACTGCTTTACGCCACTGAATGTGCATTACCTGTCTTTGCAGGGCTGCCTATTCATTTGTGTGGGACTTTGAATAAGTGAGCACGACCTTGACTTTGAAGTTCTCCCACTTCACGCCGGTAGGACCCCCACTGTGATTTATTTATGTCTGTCTTT